>NC_089251.1:150645324-151008444 GCF_963930625.1 Muntiacus reevesi | reverse complement strand
TCTTACGACCTATCAAACATGCCTTGTACATCTGTTTTAACCATTAAAGAGAAGACTGAATTTCATTAAAGAGAAGAATGAATTTAAAAATCTAAATGGAGTAACTGTGTTTCAGGCATTTAAAACTAAGCCAGCTGGCTGTGGTTTCAGACATATTCCCACATAACTGAGGACCTATATTCTCTGAACTGTTATCAACCTCAAGGATACCACCAGTTATGCTCAAAATAATATCTGCTAGCAGCTGTCAGCTACAATTCCTTGTAACTATGTAACTATTCTGTACCCCAACCAATACTTACTGAACAAGCATCCTTCCTTTTTGCCAGTTCCAAATATAATTCTTGATTTTTGCCTTTTTAAGCCTCCCCCATTTTGTAGTCTAGAAGACTATGAATTCAAATGCATATTGAACCTATATCTCCCAGACTATAGTCCTAAATTTTGCTTGAGTAAAACTCTCTTCTATCCCTATTACAGAACTTAACTTATCATTCTCATCAGCATACCTTTTCAGCTCATGATATTTAAAAATGGGACACCTTAATAAGAGTTCAGCTCAATCTTTCATTATTTATAACCTAACCTCATTCCAACAAGGCTTTCAGGAATCCTTAGAGATGCACAGAATTCTTATAATTAGATTAAAGAGTTTCCGAGGACTCTAACTAGGGTAACACACACTGGCTAATTCACAGAACTTACATGATGACATTAACAAGAGTGCTTCTGAAGTTCTCTCGTTCTTTATGTGGAGATTTGCTCTTTCCTCTGGAAGTAGATGGTCCAGCATGACTATCATCAATCTGGTCAAGTAACTTGCCCTTTTTCCCAAAGCGTTCCTTATATTCAGCTTGAATATTTTTTTTTTAAAAAAAGGTGTAAATTAGTCATCCATTAGTAAGCCAAAATATTTAAGTGGTTAAAATAAAACACTGAACCATCTTTTAATGAAAAAACGACATTCTTTAAGTTCTTAAGTAACCACATTTCCTTTCTTGAAGTTAAACTAATCTCATTTGATGTCATCATAATAGAAACCTTTATTTCAAGAATATTCAACTAATTTTACATTTTGATAAATGCAAATAAACTCAAATTTTCAACTATTTTGCATAGAACCTTCTTAAAATTAAAATTATTATAAACACAGAATGTAAAACTATTTCAGCAATAAAGAACTATGAGGAAAAAATGTTAACATTTAACATTATCAATCTAATAAGTCATAAAAATATTAATGTGAATAATTTAGAAGTAATGTTTACAACCTATTACAATCTCCCTTAGAAAAAACAATTGTCTTTGACACAGAGGCAAATTCTGAAAACAGTTAATCAAAGTTTTATTATAAACATTGCAATTCCTAAAATATCAGCTTTTATAGCATTTGCAACAGTCTGAAACAAATGAAGAAGTGAAATCAAGTATCTTCTGAGGAAATACTTTTGGGGTAAATTTTTCCACTTAATATAAACATAATTATAACTTTATAGTTTCACTGCTTTAACCACATGTTGTGATTTTTTTTCCCTCCAGGAAATTTCCTTAAATAAAGACAGAATATTAAGAGTTCTTACCATATGACTGTTCATTTTTAACACTAAACTGCTCTGGAACATCTTCATCCTGCTTTATATTCAAATGGAATGATGGAGCCGCCTGCAGCCACTGGGGCTTTGTACTCACCTGAAATATGGAATTTTAGATAGCATCAACAAAACAAGAGTAGAAAGAAGGTGTTTCTTCATGAAATGCATAAGAACATATAAACACAGACATTTTCTCAAACGAAATTAGGACATCTTATATTCTTTGCAGTCAAAGTTGAAGAAACTACACAATCCACAAAAACAAGACTGGGAGCTGACTGTGGCTCAGATCATGAACTCCTTATTGCCAAATTCAGACTTAAACTGAAGAAAGTAGGGAAAACCTCTAGACCATTCAGGTATGACCTAAATCAAATCCCTTACGATTATACAGTGGAAGTGACAGATAGATTCAAGAGATCAGATCTGATAGAGTCCCTGAAGAACTATGGATGGAGGTTCGTGACGTTGTATAGGAGGCAGGGATCAAGACCATCCCCAAGAAAAAGAAATGCAAAAAAGACAAATGGTTGTCTGAGGAGGACTTACAAATAGCTATGAAAAGAAGAGAAGTGAAAGGCAAAGGAGAAAAGGAAAGATATAAGCATCTAAATGCAGAATTCCAAAGAATAGGAAGGAGAGATAAGAAAGCCTTCTTCGGTGATCAATGCAAAGAAATAGAGGAAAATAATACATTGGGAAACACTAGAGAGCTCTTCAAGAAAATTAGAGATACCAAGGGAACATTTCATGCAAAGATGGGCTCAATAAAGGACAGAAGTGATATGGGCCTAACAGAAGCAGAAGATATTAAGAAGAGGTGGCAAGACTATACAAAAGAACTATACAAAAAAAATCTTCATTATCCAGATAATCACGATGGTGTGATCAATCACCTAGAGTCAGACATCCTGGAATGTGAAGTCTAGTGGGCCTTAGGAAGCATCACTACGAACAAAGCTAGTAGAGGTGATGGAATTCCAGTTGAGCTATTTCAAATTCTAAAAGAGGATGCTGTGAAAGTGCTACACTCAATATGTCAGCAAATTTGGAAAACTCAGCAGTGGCCACAGGACTGGAAAAGGTCAGTTTTCATTCCAATCCCTAAGAAAGGCAATGACAAAGAATGCGCAAACTACCACACAGTTGCACTCATCTCACACACTAGTAAAGTAATGCTCAAAATTATTTAACCCAGGCTTCAACAGTATGCGAACCGTGAACTTCCAGATGTTCAAGTTGGATTTATAAATGGCAGAGGAACCAGACAGCAAATTGCCAACATCCATTGGATCATCAAAAAAGCAAGAGAGTTCCAGAAAAACATCTATTTCTGCTTTATTGACTATGCCAAAGCCTTTGACTGTGTGGATCACAACAAACTGTGGAAAATTCTTAAAGAGATGGAAATTTCAGACCACCTGACCTTGCCTCCTGAGAAATCTGTATGCAGATCAGGAAGCAACAGTTAGAACTAGACATGGAACAACTGACTGTTTCCAAAACAGGAAAGAAGTATGTCAAGGCTGTATACTGTCACCCTGCTTATTTAACTTATATGCAAAGTACATCATGAGAAATGCTGGGCTGGATGAAGCACAAGTTGGAATCAAGATTGCCGGAAGAAATACCAATAACCTCAGATATGCAGATGATACCACCCTTACGGTAGAAAGTGAAGAAGAACTAAAGAGCCTCTTGATACAAGTGAAAGAGAGTGAAAAGTTGGCTTAAAACTCAACATTCAGAAAATGAAGATCCTGGCATCTGGTCCCATCACTTCATGGCAAATAGATAGGGAAACAGTGGAAACAGTGACAGACTTTATTTTGGGGGGCTCCAAAATCACTGCAGATGGTGACTGTAGCCATGAAATTAAAAGATGCTTGCTCCTTGGACAAAAAGTTATGACCAACCTAGATAGCATATTAGAAAGCTGAGACATTACTTTGTCAACAAAGGTCTGTCTAGTCAGAGCTATGGTTTTTCCAGTAGTCATGTATGGATGTGAGAGTTGGACTATAAAGAAAGCTGAGCACCGAAGAATTGATGCTTTTGAACTGTGGTGTTGGAGAAGACTCTTGAGAGTCCCTTGGACTGCAAGGAGATCCAACCAGTCCATCCTAAAGGAAATCAGTCCTGAATATTCATTGGAAGGACTGATGCTGAAGCTAAAACTCCAATACCTTGGCTACCTGATGCGAAGAACTGACTCATTTGAAAAGACCCTGATGTTGGGAAAGATTGAAGGTGGGAGGAGGAGGGGACGACAGAGGATGAGATGGTTGGATGGCATCACCGATTCAATGAACATGAGCTTGAGTAAACTCCAGGAATTGGTGATGGATGGGGAGGCCTGGCGTATTGCAGTCCATGGGGTTGCAAAGTCGGACGCTGAGTGACTGAACTGAACTGAAAGAAGGCATAAATACCCAACAGCAAATCACATTAAAGCCTGTGAATGGTATGGTGTGTGACATTTGGAATACATTAGCAAGTGCTCTGCTGTTATTTGATGTGGGTGCCTGTTACCTAACTCGGGTGTTCATTCTGCAGAGTTTACTCAGCCTCAGACATTGGCAAGTGATTTTTCAGCCTTCCATCTTGCTGGACCCCAATACTAATGAGTTCCTCTACAATCCAGCTCCAGAGGATCTTCCTGTTCTCATGATGTTAGCAGCTCTAGATTACCCTGGCAACTCACACATTCATTCTATCATTTAAGGCAGGGGTCATAAATTCTTATACCCATACAATTCTGGCAAGTATCATAAAAGAGGGAGTAAAGCTAGTGATGATAGCTAATCGGCACCCAGCTTCAGTGCTAGGAAACATCACAGGGCCTTGGGGACAGTGGCCTAGGGAGAAAACCTCTGTCTTCAAAAAATGCAGCAGTTAATTAGCTCAAGCCAGTTACTACAATGCCAGAATACAGACCCACTACTGCTAGAACCTACGGCTCTTCAAGAAACCCAGATGGGGAGCCTTTAAAGTAAAATGTACTTATTTTTAAGCATTGACAATTGAATCTGTGTCTTCCTTTCATATCTAGAACTTGGTAGCCCATGCTTGCACTGGCTTTTAGTTTTACTCTTTCCAATCCTTTATTGCTACTTTTAAATAAACTACCTGCACACAAATCCTTTTTTCAAGCTCTTCTTTCACAGGAAAGTAAGCTAAGACAGTAAGTCAATGTTTTTCCATCCTTTCATCTGCCTTGCCAATCTTCCACTGTGATCTTGCCCCATAAAGGATTTCAGGTGAGTGAGATGTTCACAAAGGTTTAGAATCAGGTCCCCAGCTCAAAGAGGATCGGAGCCCCCAGCATGGGTTACCCTTGATTTCAACAACAAGGATCACCACCAGAAACAAAGGCCTGTAATGAAAATCACTCTATGTTTTAACTACTGGGAAAATTTTATCCAAGAACAAATTTTAATATTCTAATAAAAGTTGCTTAGTCATTTGTCAGTGGATTTTTAAAAATCTCTTAAAAATACGATCTCCCCTAAAACACATGAAACTCAAAGAATGCTGAAAAATGCAAGATATGGCCAAATAAGAACATAAAACCAGGTTTAAATTAGCCAACAAAAGCATTTCAGATTAGTATATGCCAATGACAAGAAAGGATTAGTATTCAACGCAGCCACTGACCAGTAAGTCAGAAAACTTGAGTTTACATCTCTAAACCTGTATGCTAACAAGATGCAACAAACTGAGGGTAATTTTGTTTTAAAATTTATCAAATTTTAAACATATGTCTATTCCATTTCAAGTCCTGTCTTTTAAACTAGAAAATTTAAGATAGATTTTGTAGAACCACAGAAAAGATACATCTCACTTCTATGGAACTTGGCAGCATAATCTAGCAATATTAAAAAATTTTTCAGTTAAAATGTATAGTTTGAAATGTTCATTTACTTTATCTATGAATAGTAAGCCAAGTTTTACAAGTGAAAAAGGTCCTCTATCTTAAATTATCAGGAATCTTTCTGTATAAAGCAACACAAATTCAATTTTATAGTTTGTTCTCAGCTTTTAAAATATCTTTCAAAAAATAATCCTTTGGGTGAAACTTGAGAGCATTATACTAAGTGAAATATGCCAGACATCAAAAGATAAATACTGTATGACCCCACTCACATGAGGTACCTAGAGTAGGAAAATACATAGAGACAGAAAGAATGCTGGTTGCTGTGGGCCGAGGACAGGGGGTACAGAGAAGCAGTGTCCGGTGGGTGTGGAGTTTCAGTTTGGCAATATAAAGAGTTCTGAAGATGAAGGGTGGTCATGGCTGTACATCAATATTAATGAACTATAGATTAAAAACAGTTTAAACAATCAATTGTATGTTATGTATATTTTACCACAATTAAAAAAAAAAAAACATTATTTGCACTGAAGCTCCACTTAAGCTCAACTTCCAGGAGTTACAAGAGCACACTAAATGTCATTAAATTCAATATAACTACTAAATGGAAAAATTTATTACAGTCAAGTATATCTTTCCCAGTACCTGTCAACTGAAAATGTTTGTTAACTGCCTCTTCCACAGAACAATGACAATTTATAGTCATAATGATAAATTTTTAAAAGATGGCAAATTTCAGTGTTGGAAGATGCATCTCAAAAATCATTAACCCTTCTTACTTTCAAACTCAGAAACTGAGGCTCAGAGATGTAAGTGACTCCCTTAGATGGCAGAGCCATTAGTGACAAGACGTAACCCCCAGCTTCACTCCCTAATTCCAGCACTGAAATATTTTCTGCTAGACCATCTTGGAAACACTTCTATCCAGAATATTCAAATATTCAGTAGAGAATAGTAGAAAATTATAGTTTACATTTATTAAGATAGTTATTTTTCCTTTTATGTGCACCTCAGAATTTCTCAATCAGAACATACTCATATTGAGCACAAAATTCAAAATCATAAGTTCAGTTACCTATTTATGAGTTTGAAAACTAATAAACATTTTTAAAAGGGCTAAAACCCAATGGGAGTGTACACGTAAATTACCGGAGCCAATTGTGGTAAAATTCTTCCTGGTGTCTTAGGTTTTTCTTTGCTGGCTGATTTATCCTACATGCAAAAAAAAAAAAAAAAGAAAAAGTTTACTCTGTTAGAGCTAAAACTTATTCTCACAATCAAATATTAAAGCACTTAGTATCCAAAATATTCATTCAAAGGCATACTCTACCTTTTTTTTTTAATTCTCAATGTTTGTCTTGGAATATGGTAAGGCAAGAAAGGAAAGTGGTATCCAACAACACCTGTCAGAAAGCTTTAAAAATGTGCAAAGCCTCTTGTCCATTACATCATCTCCTTGGAATTTATCTGGATCTAGTGTCCAGGGCTTACTTTGTACCATCCCCCTTCTCTATCAATAAAATACCATTTCTGTCCTCTGATAACCAGAATGCTCCACTTATTAAGCTGACAGTGTATTCAGGTTAATGCATCCTCAAGTTACTGGAAGTTAACATGTACTTTTTAGCAGCGACTTTCAGGGACAAGTGCTGATACTTTGAAGAGAGTATGATTCCATGGTAGGAATTTCACTTAGGTAAGAGAAGACACTGTTGAGAATCATACTTCCATCCATAAAGCAGATAATATAAGTTGTGCTAATTCATGTTGATGTATAGCAGAAACCAATACAATATTGTAAAGCAATTATCCTTCAACTGAAAATAAATAAAAATACATATATGAGTTATGCTTTTTGCCAATGGCCATCTTATTGCCTCTCAGCTCCAAATCTACCCTTTTTGCCCTCCTTTGTGACTCTTGAACAGGACTCTAAACATCTGTCTTTTGCAAACCAGAACTAATAAAGGGTATCAAAACATCTCTGTGAGAGGAGGGGACCCTCTTTCTGGTTCTAAGGTTTTTCTCATTGTTTCCATGGTATGGCTGCCGGTTAGCATCTTTGTCCATGGGTACCTCCCCAGCCTGTGGCGTGTGGCTGACCCAGTGGCAGACTCCCTTCAACAGGGTGGCAGGTTTTCATGGGCATCCCTAAGGGCAGCTTTCCAGAAAGTTTCCATTACATCGCAGAGGGAGATTTCCTTTCAAATTCTTCCACATGCAAGCACATGGTTTTCTTACCATCCAGCCTAAGTCTGCAAAACTTCAGCAAATGCCTTTGCCACCCAGATGGGCCAGAACCATTTCCTCTCCAAGAGATCTTAATGCAGGCTTTGGAGAAGGAATGTATCTTCCAAGTCTCTTCCCTGAATCAATCTCCCATAGTCCCAAAAGGAATGGCTTTATGTCTGCTATTTCTATGTTTTCAGCTACAGCATCCATTAGCCACCTGGAGCCATTGACCACTTGAAATATGGCTCATATGAAGTGAGATGTGTTTAACAGTAAAATACATAGATTTTTGAAGACACAGTACAAAGTACAAAAAAAATTTAAATTATCTTGTCAATCTTTATATTGATGAGAATATCTTTTATATTGATCACACCATGTGCTATGTATTAAGAAGTTTACAAAAACTATCTCATTCAGTTCTCTTTACAGCTCTGTGAGGTAAGTAGTGCACCACTTTTGTGAGCATTATATACATGAGGACTTTTTAAAAAACTATTTCTTTTTCTGCATTGGGTATTTGCTGCATCATACGGGATCTTTCATTGTGGTGCATGGATTCTCTAGTTGTGGCACAGTGGCTTAGTTGCTCTGGGGAATGTGGGGTCTTAGTTCCTGACCAGGGATTGAGCCCGCATCCCCTGCATTGCAAGGCAGATTCTTAACCACTGGACCACCAGAGAAGTCTCCATGAGGTCTTCTTCAATGAGGTAGTCTCTGCCTCCACACAGTACACAGTTCAGTAAGTATTAAAAATTATATGCTTTCATGCAGGATAGGAGATGGTGTGGAACACAGTACTCAAAGAAACTTCCAAAATGAGAAAGGATGGAAATTTAGCCTTGAGTCTCAACTGCATCTCCCAAAGTAGCAGCAACAAGCTTACTAAAGACAGAGGAAGTAGCACCAATGATGACTTGGGAGGGGATATTGGGTTTGATGGTGAAGTAGAAGGTATGACAATTCTCTTATTTAGACAATGATTTACTGAATCCCTACCACGTGTAGAGCTCTCTTTTAGGCACTGGATATATACCCATGGACAAAACAAAGTCCCTCCCCTGGTGGAGCTTACATTCTAATGGGGATAGAGATAGCTACTTTAGAATAAATGTAACAATTTCAGGACACGATAAGTGCAAAGGAAACAATAAAACTGGGTAGAGGGATTGAGTGGGGAAAGACAGAGAAGCACTTGGTTAGATTATGGTAGTGAGGCCTCTTTTCAGAGGTTTTGTTTGAGTAGAGATGTAAATCAAGGGCAAGAAAGGGCTGGACGGGGGTGCTGCTATATTATAGAAGACATGGGCCTGGAGGCTTGATTGGCCTGGCTGGCAGCAGAGAACCGTCACTGTCTCCTCTTGGAGTAACCTCCAAGCCCCGGTTTGCTGGAGACAGTCCCAGTTCACACCTCTTAGCTAAGCATCAGCAGTAGCGCTTCCACCCTCAGTGGCAGCACAGTTTGCGTGATAAATCACACCATCATGGTATTCATCATGCAAAGACACACAAAGGTGGATTAACTGCTACAAAGGTAGCAGTAAACAAGATCGGCGAGAAGGAAACTAGAGTCATTACCGAGGATAATTCAACAGCTTTTAATAAACCAGGCAACTGGAGATAAATGGACCTTGATTTACAGAAAATTCTAGTAACTGAAGGTCACATAATCTTGTTAAGACACGGCTCTGAACCTCTGCTCCCCTGGTCAGAAAGATCACAAGGCCCTGTATTAAAGTAAACACAAGTCTTCATCTTGGTTTTCAAAGCCTCCTCAATATGCCCTTTTCACTTCCCAGCATCTGTTATAGTTACTTCATAGCCTTGTAACTCTAGTCAGCCAATGAAAAGTGAGCACCACATCAGGTGGTTTCAGAAGAGGTGTGCCTCATTCATAGCCCTCTCATTCCTGCCACAGCCAGTGAGGGGCCAAGTGTTTCTGCCAGTTTTGCTATAAGGTGAAGGAGGGCTACCTGACTCTCATCTGACTTCACATGATCAAGGGGTAATCTCTGTTAGGTTAAGTCTCTGAGATTTGAGGGTCTGTCTGTTATTTCAGCTAGTATTAAGTACCCTAACAGAGCCACCAATGTGTTCCTCAATATCCCTGTTAAAATCAACACTTTCTTCAAGGCCAATATTAAATTTAGATTAAAAA
Organism: Muntiacus reevesi; assembly: GCF_963930625.1. Classification (NCBI taxonomy): domain Eukaryota; kingdom Metazoa; phylum Chordata; class Mammalia; order Artiodactyla; family Cervidae; genus Muntiacus; species Muntiacus reevesi. The sequence continues at coordinate 150,998,588 of NC_089251.1, read as the reverse complement.
AAAAAAACAAACCTCCAATTGCAGGTGAGCAATTTTTTATTTATTTTTTTTCAGGTTAACTTTATTTTTTATTTTTTCATTTATTTTTATTAGTTGGAGGCTAATTACTTCACAGTATTGGAGTGGGTTTTGTCATACATTAACATGAATCAGCCATGGAGTTACATGCATTCCCCATCCCAATCCCCCCTCCCACCTCCCTCTCCACCCGTTTCCTCTGGGTCTTCCCAGTGCACCAGGCCCGAGCACTTGTCTCATTCATCCAGCCTGGGCTGGTGATCTGTTTCACCCTTGATCATATACATGTTTCGATGCTGTTCTCTCGAAACATCCCACACTCGCATTCTCCCACAGAGTCCAAAAGTCTGTTCTGTACATCTGTGTCTCTTTTTCTGTTTTGCATATAGGGTTATCATTACCATCTTTTTAAATTCCATATATATGCGTTAGTATACTGTATTGGTCTTTATCTTTCTGACTTACTTCACTCTGTATAATGGGCTCCAGTTTCATCCACCTCATTAGAACTGATTCAAATGAATTCTGGGGGAGGAGCCAAGATGGCGGAGGAGTAGGACGGGGAGACCACTTTCTCTCCTAGAAATTCATCAAAAGAATAACTGTACGCAGAGCAAACTTCACAAAACAACTTCTGATCGCTAGCAGAGGTCACCAGGCGCCCAGAAAAGCAGCCCATTGTCTTCGAAAGGAGGTAGGACAAAATATAAAAGATAAAAAGTGAGACAAAAGAGCTAAGGACGGAGATCCGTCCCGGGAAGGGTCTTAATAGAGGACGTTCCCAGACACCGGGGAACCCTCGCACTGGCGGGCCTGGGGGAAGTGTTTGAATCTCAGAGGGCAACCTGACTGGGAGAGAAACAATAATAAAACCCACAGATTACGAGCCTAAAAGCAACTCCCAGCAGGAGAGTACCCCAGACACCCGCATCCGCCACCAGCAAGTGGGAGCGGAACGGAGAGGAGCGAGCGGCATTATTTGGGGCAGGGTCCGGGCCTGAGAGCCCTGTGGACAATCGGAGGGAGCTTTTGTGAGTTCCCAGCTTGAACTGTGGGAGAGCAAGAGAGAGAAAATTAACCGGCCAGAACACGCTGCCTGCGGTTCGCAGAGCAAAGGGACCGAGATTCTGGATGGTCGACATCCGCCGGGAGGGTCGCGGCAAGACAAAGGGCACAGGCACCCGACCGGCGCAGGCGGGGACTGGGGCTAGGGACGCGGCGGGCAGAAGGCGCACGCACCGGACTAGCGCCGGCGGAATCTGAGACTGGGACCGCGGAAGGGAGTGGGCGCGCGCACCCGGGGAGAGTGCGCCCGTCAAGCGTCAAGCCCCTGGCTGCCTGGACCGCTCTGACGGGGAGGGCACAGGGAGCAGGCGCAGATCTCAGTTCCGACCCTTGGCGGAACACCCGAGGGCTGGAACTGCGCGCACCGCCGCTCCATATAGAACAGCTGGGAGCCTGAGCAGCTCCGGAGCCCGAGCAACTCTGGCCCCTCCCTGCAGCGCGACGGAACTAGCTACCTGAATAAGAGTCCACCTCCGCCCGCTTGGGTCAGGGCGGAAATGAGGCCCTGAAGAGCCTGGCAAACAGAAGCCAAACCGCTTCAGAAGGAACTGGTGCAACAGATTAAAATCCCTGTAGGAAACACTGACCACACCACAAGGGTCCTGTAAGATATCAAGAAGTGTAAGCTGGAACGAGGAGCTATCTGAAACTGAGCCGAACCCACACTGACCGCAACAGCTCCAGAGAACTTCCTACATATATTTTTACTTTTTTTTTTTTTTCTTTCTTTCTTTCTTTTTTCTTTTTTTTTTTTTTTTTTTAAGCAGGGAAGGAAAAGAAAAAAAAAAAAAAGAAAGAAAATTTTTTTTTTTTAGTTTTATTTTTTCTTTTTAATTTTTTCTCTTTTATTTTCCTTTAAAATTCGCTATTACTCCCCCATTACTCCTTAACATTCATTTTCATAAATTCTTACGATTTTTGTAGTTAGGGAAAATTTTTTTTTTCCTCTTTTTTTTCCTCTTCTTCTTCTTTTTTTTTTTTTTTTCCCTTCTCCTCCTCTATTTTTTATTTTTCTTCTTCTCTTATTTCTTTTAAAGTCCTCTAGTACTCCTCTACTACTCCTTAATTATTCATTTTCAATACACTATAACCTTACAAAGAGGAGAGGAAAAAAGGAAAAAAAAGAAGAGAAGCCTTATTTTTAAACCGAACCTCATATATATTTCTAAAATTTTTTGGGGGGTGTTTTTGTTTTTGTTTTTAATATAGTATTTTTATGAGTCTAACCTATACTCTAGATTTTTAATTTTTGTTCTTCAGTATATGATATAAACCGTAAACATTTAAGAATCCAATATTCAGTTTCCATTTTTAATCAGGAGTGTGGTGATTATTCTCTCCCAATCTTGACTCTCTGTTTTCTACATCAGAACACCTCTATTTCCTCCTTTCCCCTTCTCTTCCCAATTCAATTCTGTGAATCTTTGCTGGTGTCTGGGCTACGGAGAACACTCTAGGAACAGACGACTGCATAGATCTGTCTCTCTCCTCTTGAGTCCCCCTTTTTCTCCTCCTGCTCATCTCTATTTACCTCTTCCCTGTCCTCTTCTTCGTGTAACTCTGTGAACCTCTCTGGGAGCCCCTAACAGGGGAGAATCTTTTCGCCATTAACCTAGAAGTTTTATTATCAGTGCTGTATAGTTGGAGAAGTCCTGAGACTACAGGAAGAATAAAACTGAAATCCAGAGGCAGGAGATTTAAGCCCAAAACCTGAGAACACCAGAAAACTCCTGACTACATGGAACTTTAAGTAATAAGAGACCGTCCAAAAGCCTTCATACCTACACTGAAACCAACCAACACGCAGGAGCCAACAAGTTTTAGAGCAAGACATATCACACAAATTCCCCAGCAACACAGGAACATAGCCCTGAAAGTCAACATACAGACTGCCCAAAGTCACACCTAACACATAGACCCATCTCAAAACTCATTACTGGGCACACCATTGCTCTTCAAAGAGAAGAAATCAAGTTCCACACTCCAGAACACTGAAACAAGCTTCCCTAACCAGGAAACCTTGACAAGTCAACCGTCCAACCCTACCCACTGGGTAAAAACTCCACAATAAAAAGAAATCACAGACCTCCAGAATACAGAAAACCCACTCCAGACACAGCAATCTAAACAAGATGAAAAGGCAGAGAAATACGCAACAGGTAAAGGAACATGACAAGTGCCCACCAAGTCAAACAAAAGAGGAGGAGATAGGGAATCTATCTGAAAAAGAATTTAGAATAATGATAATAAAAATGATCCAAAATCTTGAAAACAAAATGGAGTTACAGATAAATAGCCTGGAGACAAAGATTGAAAAGATGCAAGAAATGTTTAATAAAGACCTAGAAGAAATAAAAGAGAGTCAATTAAAAATGAATAATGCAATGAATGAGATCAAAAACACTTTGGAGGGAACCAAGAGTAGAATAACGGAGACAGAAGATAGGATAAGCGAGGTAGAAGATAGAATGGTGGAAATAAATGAAGCAGAGAGGAAAGAAGAAAAAAGGATCAAAAGAAATGAGGACAACCTCAGGGACCTCTGGGACAATGTGAAACGCCCCAATATTCGAATCATAGGAGTCCCAGAAGAAGAAGACAAAAAGAAAGGCCACGAGAAAATACTCGAGGAGATAATAGCTGAAAACTTCCCTAAAATGGGGAAGGAAATAGCCACCCAAGTCCAAGAAACCCAGAGAGTCCCAAACAGGATAAACCCAAGGCGAAACACTCCAAGACATATAGTAATCAAATTAACAAAGATCAAACACAAAGAACAAATACTAAAAGCAGCAAGGGAGAAACAACAAATAACACACAAAGGGATTCCCATAAGGATAACAGCTGATCTATCAATAGAAACCCTCCAGGCCAGAAGGGAATGGCAGGACTTAATGAAAGTAATGAAAGAGAATAATCTACAACCTAGGTTACTGTACCCAGCAAGGATCTCATTCAGATATGAAGGAGAATTCAAAAGCTTTACAGACAAGCAAAAGCTGAGAGAATTCAGCACCACCAAACCAGCTCTTCAACAAATGCTAAAGGATCTTCTCTAGACAGGAAATGCAGAAAGGTTGTATAAATGTGAACCCAAAACAACAAAATAAATGGCAACGGGACCAAACCTATCAATAATTACCTTAAATGTAAATGGGTTGAATGCCCCAACCAAAAGACAAAGATTGGCTGAATGGATACAAAAACAAGACCCCTATATATGCTGCCTACAAGAGACCCACCTCAAAACCAGAGACACATACAGACTAAAAGTGAAGGGCTGGAAAAAAATATTTCACGCAAATGGAGACCAAATGAATTCTTTTTAATGGCTGAGTAATATTCCATGGTGTATATGTACCACAGCTTCCTCATCCATTCGTCTGCTGATGGACATCTAGGTTGCTTCCATGTCCTGGCTATTATAAACAGTGCCGTGATGAACATTGGGGTGCACGTGTCTCTTTCACATCTGGTTTCCTCAGTGTGTATGCCCAGAAGTGGGATTTCTGGGTCATATGGCAGTTCTATTTCCAGCTTTTTAAGAAATCTCCACACTGTTCTCCGTAGCAGCTGTACTAGTTTGCATTCCCATCAACAGTGTAAGAGGGTTCCCTTTTCTCCACATCCTTTCCAGCATTTATTGCCTGTAGACTTTTGGATAGCAGCCATCCTGAATGGCATGTAATGGTACCTCATTGTATAGCACTCTTTTGGTAATTCTCTTGTTTAAATTCTGTCTGAAATATAATTTGTGTATGTATTTATCAAAATATAATTTGTGTATGTATTTATCCTGCTCTCCTATCCTGTTAACTGCTCCATCTCAGTCTACTAATAATTCAATCTTACAGAGTTGGATAAAGTGACCTTAAAATAATTGACTTTATCATAAGAAAAATTACAAATTGGTTAACTGAGCCTTTAAAAAGGAAAGAGAAAGGAATTAGGGCCAAGATGGCAGAGCAGGAAAACCCTGAGATCATCTCCCCCCATGGGCACACCAAAATCACCAATAGTTACAGACTCTCAATGAGAATGACCTGAAGACTTACAGAAACATATTCTGCAACTAAAGATATAAAGAAGAAACCACAATAAGACACAGTAAGACATGTATGAGGGACAGAGATGTTACATAGTCAAGACTCATACCCCTGGGCAAGTGACCCACAACAGGGAGAATAATCTCAGTTGCAGAGACTCTCCTGAAGGAACCTCTGAGCCCTGCACCAGGCTCTCCAGCCCAGAGTTCCAGCACCAGGGAGACAAGCCCCCGGAATGTCTGGCTTTAAAGGCCAGCGTACTTGCTTTGGGAGAGCCAGAAGGCTCTAGGAAACAGGCTTTACTCTTAAAGGACACATGCAAAATCTCACACTCTCCAAGGCCAGGGGCAGAAGCAATAATTTGAAAGGAGCCTAAGTCAGACCCACTTGCTGATACCAGACAGCCTTCCAGAGAGGAAGGAGGCAACTGGGACTCAACTTGGAGACACGGATGCTGGTGACAGCCATTTTGGGGAGCTCATTCTACCATAAGGACATTGGTGCTAGCAAGCACTGTTGTAGAACCCTCCCTCTAGCTTACTAGCACTGGTACACAGCCTCACCCAACAGCAGACTAGATGCCATCAACCCCTTTCAGCTCCCAGCCACCTAGAAATTTGGCACTACCCATCAGAGGGGCCCAGGATCTGGACCACTCACCATCAGGCAGACACCAGGTCCCAGATCCTGGACCTTGCAGACAGCACACCAAGAACTGGCTTTACCCACCAGGGAGCCAGCATTAGCACTGGGACCTGGCCTCACCCACCAGTGGGGCCAACAGCAACTCTGGTACCCTCAAAGCCAGAGATCCTGAGATGTAACTCCAACCACCAGTGGACCAACACTAGCAACATTATACTGCCTCACTCAAGAGCAAGTGGACACCAGACCCAGGAGCACCCTCAGTCCTGGCACCTTGCCCACAAGCAGGCTGATATTAGCTCTGGGACACCAAGACTTGCAGCCAGCCCCCCTCGAGACCCAATTCCACCCACCAGTGGGTTGGCACTAGCTCCAGGACTGCCTAGAGCTGTGCAACCAGCCTTCTCATGACCCAGTCCTGTCCACCAGTTGCTGGCAGCCTCCATACTTGGAAGGGCCTGGCAACCAATCAGGCTGGAGTGGAGGTAGTCGGCAGTCAACCTGCCATGGCAGAAGGGCCCACACAGGGGCACCCTAGAGCACTGCGCTCTGGTGACCAGAGATGAGTATGCTGCTGGGCCCCACAGAGCATCTCCTACATAAGGCCCCTCCTCCAAGATTGGGGAAAGTATCCAATTTACCAATTATATAGAAATAAAAATACAGAATTAGGCAAAATTAGGGGACAGATGATATAGAGGAATAGGTCAACACTAGACGACAGAGTAATGGAAATCACTCAAGCTGAAAAGCAAAAACATTTTCAATAAGGAGTTTATGAGATCTCCAGGACAACGTTAAATTTACCAACACTCACATTATAGGGGTCCCGGAATAAAAGAGAAAGAAGAGAACACATCTGAAGACATAATAGCCAAAAACTTGCTTAATGTGGGAAAGGAAATAGACATCCAGGTCCAGGAAGCACAGAGAGTCTCAAATAAGATCAGCCCAAAGAGAGGGCCTCAACATTACATACTGTAAATTAAAATGGGAAGAAAAGTATAGACAGAATATTAAAAGCATCAAGGGAAAGGCAACTAGTTACAGACAAGGGAACTTTCATAAGCCTATTAACTGACTTTTCAGCAGAAACTCTGCAGACCAGAAGAGGGGTGGCCTGATACAGTTAAAGGATGAAAAGGGGAAAAAAGCCTACAACCAAGAATACTCTACGTGGCAGAGTCATCATTCAGATTGAATGAGAGATCAGTTTTACATACAAGCAAAAACTAAAGAGTTCAGCATCACAAAACTGACTTTATAAGAAATGTTAAAGGGAGTTCTCTAAGTGAAATATGAAAATTATGAAAGGAAAAAACTCTCATTGGTAAAGGCAATACACAGTAAAGAAAGATCAACAACTTACAAAATTAGAAGGAAGACTAAAAGGTAAAATAGTGAAATTGAAAGTAATGATAATAGGATAATAGTAGGGAACTTTAAGACCTGACTTAATCAATGGACAGATCATCCAGACAGAAAAAGTAATAAGGAGACATTGGCCTTAAACAATACATTAGACCAGGTGGACTTAATAGATCACATATATAGAACACTCCAACCAAAAGCAGCAGAATACACATTCTTTCCAAGTGCATATGGAACATTTGCCAGGATAGATCACATGCTAGGCCACAGAACAAGTTTCTATAACTTAAAGAAGAAGGAAATCACATCAAGCATCTTTTCTGATCATAACTGTAGGAGCCTAGAAATCAACTATAAGGGAAAAAAAACTGAAAGAAAACTCCACAAACAGATGGAAGCTAAACAATATGCTACTAAACAACCAATGAGCCACTAAAGAAATCAAAGAGGAAATAAAAAATACCTGGAGACTAATGAAAATGAAAACACAATCCAAAATCTATGAAACACAGAAAAAGCAATTCTAAGAGAGAGGTTTATAGCAATACAAGCCTACCTCAGGAAATAAGAAAACCTCAGTCAACAACCTAACCTTATACCTAAAGAACAGAAAAAGAATAACCCAAAATTAGTAGAAGGAAAAAAAACCCCAAAGATCAGAGCAGAAATATACAACATAGTTCAGTTGCTCAGTCATGTCCAACTCTTTGTGACCCCATGGACTGCAGCACGCCAGGCTTTGCTGTCCATCACCAACTCCCAAAGCCTACTCAAACTCATGTCCATTGCATCAGTGATGCCATCCAACCATCTCATCTTCTGTCCTCTTCTCCTCCTGCCTTCAGTTTTTCCCAGCATCAGGGTCTTTTCCAATGAGTCAGTTCTTCACATCAGGTGGCAAATGTATTGGAGTTTCAGCTTCAGCATCAGTCCTTCCAATGAATATTCAGGGCTGATTTCCTTCAGGATGGACTGGTTGGATCTCCTTGCAGTCCAAGGGACTCTCAAGAGTCTTCTCCAACACCACAGTTCAAAAGCATCAACTCTTTGGCACTCAGCTTTCTTTACAGTCCAACTCTCACATCCATACATGACTACTGGAAAAACCATAGCTTTAACTAGACAGACCTTTACAAAACAGAAACTCAAAACAAAAACAAAAAAAAAAATAGAAAGGATCAATGAAACTAAGAATTTTTATCTTTGAAAAGATAAAATTGATCAATCTTTAGCCAAATTCATCAAGAAATATATAAATAAAGGCCCAAATAAAATTAGAAATGAAAAATAAGTTATAACTTATACCACAGAAATACAAAGGATCACAAGAGATTACTATGAACTGTTACATGCCAATAAAACGGACAAATTCCTAGAAATGTACAGTCTCCCAAGACTGAATCAGGAAGAACTAGAAAATTTAAACAGATCAATTACCAGTAATGAAACTGAATCAGCGATAAAACAAAAATTCTTCCAAACAAAACCGTGGAATAGGCAGCTTCATAAGCCAATTCTACCAAACATTTAAAGAAGAATCAGCACCCACTTTCTCAAACTATTCCAAAAACTTGCAGAAGAAACACTTTCAAACTCATTCTAATGAGGCCAGTATCACCCTGATAACCAATCCAGCCAAAGACACCACAAAAAAGAAAATTACAAGTCAGTATCACTGATGAACATAGATGTACAAATCCTCATCAAAATTGTAGCAAATCAAATTCAACAATACAGTAAAAGAGTCATATACCATTAATAAGTGGGACTTATCTCGGGGATGCAAGGATAGTTCAGTATCTGCAAAATCAATCAACATGATACACATTAGCAAACTGAATAAAAACCACATGATCATCTCAATAGGTGCAGAAAAGTCCTGGACAAAATTCAACATCCATTTATGATAAAATCTCTCAAAGTGGGTGCAGAATGAATATAAGTGAAAGTGTTAGTCACTCAGTGATGTCCGACTCTTTGCAACCCTGTGGACTGTAGCCTACCAGGTTCCTCTCTCCATGGAATTCTCCAGGCAAGAATACTGGAGTAGGTAGCCATTCCCTTCTCCAGGGGATCTTCCCAACCCAAGGATCAAACCAAGGTCTCCTGTATTGCAGGTGGATTCTCTACCATCTGGGCCACCAGGGAATATGCCTCAACATAATAAGGGCCATGTATGACAAGCACACAGGTAACATCATACTCAACAGTAAAAAGCTGAAAGAACTTTCTTTAAGATTAGAAAAAAGACAAGGTTGCCCACTCTCTCCACTTTTATTCCACATAGTATTGGGAGCTCTAACCACAACAATCAGACAAGAAAAGAAATCCTAATTGGAAAGGAAGAATGGAAACTCACTGTTTGCAGACAAGATGATACTATGTATAGAAACTTGTAAAGATGCTACCAAAAAATTACTAAAACTCAAAGTTGCAGAATATAAAATTAATACAGAAATCTGCTGTTTCTATACACTAAAAAACTATCAGAAAGAGAATTTAAGTAAACAATCCTTTTACAATGCAATGAAAGAATAAAATATACGAGAATAAATATAAGGAGGCAGAAGACTTGTACTTGGAAACTGCAAGACACTGATAAGAAACTGAAGACAAAGAAATGGAAAGATACACCATGCTCATGGTGTGGTGAGATACACCACACCATGAGTGTGACTGGACCAAACTAATTCCTTTTTGTCAACTCTATCTTAGGCCCACTGTCCAACAACCCCTTCTCCTTTATACATGATTAAGCTTTAGCCTAATGCACAAGAAATATGCCCAAGTCAGATGAATTCCCATTCAACCTTTACCTTTGTCTGCATCTGATACCTGAAAACTGGAGATGTGTTTTCGCTGACACAGATGGTTAATGGTCGTAAGACATCCAAGCGGAGGAAAAATCCCCAGTTCCCATCTGTGCGGGCATGCTTCTCTCCAGTAGTCAGATCCGATCTTTAGCTTTGGTCCTTTTAAGCTCCCCTGCACCCTTTCAGTCAGAGGAGGCAATGGGACCCCACTCCAGTACTCTCGCCTGGAAAATCCCATGGATGGAGAAGCCTGGTAGGCTGCGGTCCATGGGGTCACCAAGAGTCGGACATTACTGAGCGACTTCACTTTGACTTTTCACTTTCATGCACTGGAGAAGGAAATGGCAACCCATTCTGTGTTCTTGCCTGGAGAATCCCAGGGATAGGGGAGCCTGGTGGGCTGCCATCTATGAGGTCACACAGAGTCGGACATGACTGAAGTGACTTAGCAGCAGCAGCACCCTTTCAGTGGTTCTAAGTGCACCTGTGAATGCCTCTAGATCATTTGCTCAATATTTCCTGCCTGTGTGTAAGCTACCCATAATATACTTCCTACCTGCACTTTATGAATTGCCTGCCTCATTTTTCAACCTCAAAGTTTCTTCTCAGTTTATAAGGTATTATTCAGTATCTCTGACTCCCAATATCATGGGTTGGAAGAATTATTTTATGTGGAAACACAAAAGACCCTGAAGAGCCAAAACAATCTAGAGAAAGAACAAAGCTAGAGGTATCACACTCCTTTATTTCAAATTGCACTGTGTAGTCTGCTTTTGACTACTGTAGTTTTATAGTGCATTCGATTGAAACAACATTCAATTAATCTACAGCAAAGGAGACAAAAATATGCAATGGGGAAAGGCAGTCTCTTCAATAAACAATATTAGGAAACTGAACACCTATATGCAAAAGAATCAAACAGGACTATTTTCTCACACAATATAAAAGAAAAACTCAAAATGTATTTAAAGACATAAATATAAGATCTGAAACCATAAAATTTCTAGAAGAAAACATAGGTAGCATGCCTTTTCACATCAGTCTTAGTGATATATATATATATAGATATATATAGATATATACATAGATATATATATATTTTTTTTGCTATGTCTCCTCAGGCAAGGGAAACAAAAGCAAAAAAAAACAAGTGGAGCTACATCAAACTCAGTTGCTTTTGCACAGCAAAGGAAACTATCAACAAATGGAAGGCTGACCACTTCCAAAATCGGAAAATTTGCTTGTAAATGATATATCCAATAAGAAATTAATATCCAAAATATACAAGAAACTTATAAAACTCAATGCTAAAAAACAAACAACCCAACTTTTAAAATGGGCAGAGGACCTAAATAAACATTTGTCCAAAGAAAACATACAACAGCAAGATCCCCTATGACCCACCTCCAAGAGTAATGGAAATAAAAACAAAAATAAACAAGTGGGACCTAATTAAACTTAAAAGCTTTCGCACAGCAAAGAAAACTATAAACAAGGGGAAAGACAACCCTCAGAATGGGAAAAATAATAGCAAATGAAACAACTGTCAAAGGATTAATTTCAAAAATATACAAGCAGCTCATACAAATCAATACTAGAAAAACAAACAACCCAATCAAAAAGTGGGCAGAAGACCTAAACAGACATTTCTCCAAAGAAGACAGACAGATGGCTAGTAAACAGATGAAAAGATGTTCAACATCACTCATTATTCAGTTCAGTTCAGTTCAGTTGCTCAATCATGTCTGACTCTTTGTGACCCCATGAACCGTAGCATGCCAGGCCTCCCTGTCCAATATCAACTCCTGGAGTCCACCCAAACCCATGTCCATTGAGTTGGTGACTCCATTTAACCATCTCATCCTCTGCCGTCCCCTTCTCCTCCTGCCTCCAATCTTTCCCAACATCAGGGTCTTTTAAAATGAGTCAGCTCTTTGCATCAGGTGGCCAAAATATTGGCGATTCAGCTTCAACATCAGTCCTTCCAATGAATATTCAGGACTGATTTCCTTTAGGATGGACTGGTTGGATCTCCTTGTAGTCCAAGGGACTCTCAAGAGTCTTCTCCAACACCACATCAATTCTTCGGCACTCAGCTTTCTTTATAGTCCAACTCTCACATCCATACATGACTACTGGAAAAACCATAGCCTTGACCAGACAGACCTTTGTTGGCAAAGTAATGTCTCTGCTTTTTAATATGATATCTAGGTTGGTCATAACTTTCCTTTCAAGGAGTAAGCATCTTTTAATTTCATGGCTGCAATCACCATCTGCAGTCATTTTGGAGCCCAAAAAAATAAAGTCACTCATTATTAGAGAAATGAAAATCAAAACTACAATGAGATATTACCTCACACGGTCAGAATGGCCCTCATCAAAAAATCTACAAACAATAAATGCTGGAGAGGTTATGGAGAAAAGGGAACCCTCCTGCACTCTCGGTGGGAATGTAAATTGATACAGCCACTATGAAGAACAGTATGGAGATTCCTTTAAAAACTAGGAATAAAACCACCATATGATCCAGCAATCCACTCAGAGGCATATACCCTGAGAAAGCCAAAACTGAAAAAGACGCATGATGTTCATTGCAGCTTTATTTACAATAGCTAGAACATGGAAACAACCTAGATGTCCATTGACGATGAATGGATAAATAGGCTGTGGTACATATATACAAAGGAATATTACCCAGCCAGAAAAAGGAATACATCTGAGTCAGTCCTAATGAGATGTATGAACCTAGAGTCTCTTGTACAGAGTGAAGTAAGTCAGAAAGAGAAAAACAAATATTACATACTAGCACCTATATCTGGAATCTAGAAAGACGGTAGTGAGGAACCTGTTTGCAGGGCAGCATAGGACAGAGATGAGATGCATGGACACAGCGGCAGGGGAGGGAGGAGAGGCTGAGATACACGCAGTTGTGTCTCGATAAAATGGGAAGTGATGAAGAAGGGAGTGAAAGAAAACTGCAATGAGCTTCAAACAATACTTCCCAGAGAACAAACACCAGATTAGGTGACTGTTTCATGCATACACCATGTTATACCACAAACGACTCTGTTTTCTTTAATCCCCAGTGGGCAACAGGGTTTAAAGGGAAACAAGGGCAAAACATATATGAGCTAAAAGTGCAACGGGTGTCCTCAGAGTGAAAGGCTTCCCTTTGGAGAGAATGAGGATGTAGCAGAAGCTGAAGAGTACAGCTGCAAATGATAGAAGGAAAGAAACATAAAGCCCAAGTTCCCTAAAATTTTCATACTGGGACATTCAGGATGAGGTCTATTGCATTGGAGCTACTACAAACATACAAAACGTCCTGCTTAACCCCAGCCTTGTATACCAATTCCCATACACCTGACTTCTCGGGATCTCTACAGCATCCCTTTACACATTCTCATCAGCACCCCAGGCGGAGGGTGGTCAGGGCCTTCATGTTTTTCTCTGCCCTGCACTGCAGCAAAAAATTATATATATATTTTATAAATAGTGGCCCTGTGGTAAACCAAAAAGAGCAGCCACACATTAGCCAGAGCACCATCTAGCTAAGTAACGCTGATCTTCAATAACATCAGAGGGGCGAGTTTTAAAGAAATATCTACATATTTTCAATGCTGACAAGCGATTCACGAGGTGACTCAGACACATGCCACTCCTTCCCTCCACTTTGTAACTTCTGAGAGGCTGAACTGAGAATTCCATTGATTTTTCTATCTAGACAACTCCTGCTACACTTCCTTTCGCATCCTCTTGGCCTCACCTCTTGACTTCAGATGTGGCTGCGGTGAACAGTTCTGTGCTGCCTTCAATTCATGCAGGAAGAGCGGAGCTTCCGCTCAGGACAGTATCTCATGCTTTGTGCTGTGAGGCTTCTTTGATGCCGTAACATGGGGGCTTCTCCGAAGGCTCAAGTGGTAAAGAATCTGCCTGTGATGCAGGAGACGTGGGTTTGATTCCTGGGCTGGGAAGATTCCCTGGAAAAGGAAATGGCTACCCAACTCCAGTTTTCCTGCCTGGAGAATCCCACCGGCAGAGGAGGCTGGTGGGCTACGGACCGTAGGTCACAAAGGGTCAGATGTGACTGGCATGCATGCACAAGACCCTCAGGGCAGCCCATTCTGCACTCACATGTGAACATCTGGAATCAGGTGGAATATTAACGTCCTCTTAAAAATAAATGGAAAAAAAAAAGTAAGAGGAAAAATAAATAAATAAATAAATTAATTAATTAAATTTAAAAAATAATTTAAAAAAACATCCTCAGGAGGGACTTGCATCAACACAGGATGACAGCTGATGGGTTAGATGCCACCAGCCTCCACCCTAACCATCCTCAGACGTATGAAGTTCAGGACGATCATCCCAGCTGCCTCATACTGGTTTATCCGAGCTCTACTCTCCCTGACCCTTACTCCTGCGTTCCGGGGTCACCTCTGCAACTGCACACATGTCCCATCCCAGGCTCCTTCAAAGGAGATCATCTAAGACACCAAAAGCAGTGCTCTTCTATCCTTCCACCTCTCCCCGCTCTTCCACTCTCTCCTTCCTCCATAAGGGATTTCAGATTCGTGGGAGGGCTCTGAGTGAGGTGAGCAGCAAGGGTGAGTCAGGACCCCGGCTCTGAGCGGCTGGCAGCTCCCAGTGCTGGGCACCCTTGCTTTTAACAAGGATCATCTCTGAGAGCATGAAGGTCTGTAATGAAAATCATTCGAAGTCTTTCAGATAGAAAGGCCTTATATGCTCACATACTCACTTGGGCTTAGATGCCTGGGGCTTATTTTTTCATCGACTTTATGGGATGCAAATCCGTAACTTTTTAAATAACAGCAACTTCTGCAGTTGTGAGAACTCCAAACTTTAGGTCATCACACAGTATGCTTAAAAACTCTCTGGATGGGTGGAGCACACAATACTAGAAGATGATTTTGGAAAAAAATGGGTGCTCTACTACAGGGCGAGCGGTGTGTTTCTTTATGACCCAGGGTAATCTGAGTTAGCGCTGACTACCCCAGCCCCACTCACAGCACTTTCTCCCTTCAGTGGAAGAGTCTACTGTCATGGAAGCTATGAGGGTAGAATAGGCTAAAAGAAAAACTGCTGGTAACTTCAGTGTTTTCTGCAATCCCTCCCCACACTCACACCCACCACCACTGCCCCCCAGCCCCCCACCCCCGGCCAAAGAAAGAAAAGCTATGTATTGCTAAAACAGCCTGATGGCTCCAATTCTACCATTTGCTCTTCCAAACATTTACAATGTCTATTATTTAAAAACACATCTGTTTTTACCAAAAATTTAAATAAATGCAATCAGTATCCCCCCCCCCCCCGTCCAAATCTTTAACATCAGAAAAGTCTGAGTGCAAATCGTAACATTCAAATGAAATTTTTTAAATAAAGGAAATATTTAAGAAATAACTTTCAAATATTACTTCTTAAGAAGACATAAAACTTAAATGATACAAAAGAAAACCTGCAAGATACAGTCAAATATGAGCACAGTATAAGGTTTAAATCAGCCAAATAAGCATTTTAAACAAGTATATGCTTCACAGGCTACAAGGGATTATTAATCTCAGCCACTGAATATTTATTCAGTAAGTAAATTTAAATTTAGTTGGTATTTCTAAATCTATAAACTAGTAATATCTTTTTAAACTAGTTGCAATATTATCCCATTTTAAAATTTGTTAAATTTTTAAAGAGAAAAATGTCTATTCCATTTTACATATCTTTGTCTCAACACAGAATACTTTAGATATTTACAAAACTGAAAGAAGATGCTATGATTTTATACAACATGGTGTGATAATCTTAACATCATCAATACAAATAGGTTCACAATTAAAACATGTACTTTAAAATGTTGAAGCACATTCACCTAAAATATTTCTTTGGGGTTTTTTTCTAATCTGAAAGAATCCTTAATTTCAAAGTATTGGAAATCTTCTCTGTATGCAGCCACTCACAATCCATTTCATAGTTCACTCTGAGATCTTAAAATATGTTCCAAAACAAATAACGTTTGCTTTGAACCTCCAGTTACACTCAACTTCCAGGAATCACCAGACTATAACTCAATGATATTAAACTCAATATAATTATTTGACAGTAAATCTTACTGCAGTAAAATCTAACTTGTCAAGCACTTGATCAGCTGAAAATATCTCTTAACTAACTTTTCCACAGGACAACGATAATTTAACATCAAAATCATGAAAAAGAATGCCAAGATCTAAAAAATCTCCTGTAGCTAAAACTGCTAGAAGAGACATCTCTTCAGAAACCAAGTTAGCTATTCTCATTTTAAACTCAAACTGGGGCTCAGAGAGATAAGTGACTCTGCAACAGTCATAGAGCCACTAGTGAAAAACCTGTAATCCAACTCCATGTTTCTCAACTCTAGCACTACTTCTGCTAGCCCATCTTCATAATTCTTTTATTCAGAATACTCAAGTATTCTGCACATACCAGGTAATTACAGCTTACAGCTCCTTTATTATTAAGACAGCTATTTTTCCTAAGATATATATCTCCTAGATATTCTCCATCAGAAAAGAAATGGGGCATAGAAGTTTTTAATCAGAAGTTCAGTAACTTATTTGCAAGTGTGAAAACTAGTAAACAACATTATTACAAAAGCAATAAAATACGTACCATACATCATATACTAACGCATATATATGGAATCTAGAGAGATGGTATGATGAAATTGTTTGCAGGGCAGCAATGGAGACACAGATGCAAAAAGCAGACTTATGGACGTGGGAGGGAGAAGGGAGGAGGAAGGAGGGGGCGGGAAGTGCGGAGAGTAACATGCAAACTTATCACCACGTGTAAAACTGACAGCCAATAGGAATTTGCTGTATGGTTCCAGGAACTCAAACCAGGGCTCTGTAACAATCTAGAGGGGTGGGATGGAGAGGAGAGTTGGAGGGAGGTTCAAGATGGAGGGGACATAAGTAAACCTATGGCTGATTCCTGTTGATGTTTGGCACAAATCAACACAATTCTGTCAAGCACTTATCTTTCGATTAAAAAATAAATAAATTTAAATTTTTTTAAAATGATGAGATATTGGTAAATTACCGTAGACAACTGTGGTAAAAATCTGACTTGCGTCTTGGATTTTTCTTTGCTGGGTGGTTTATCCTGTATGAAAAAACACACACAAACCAAACTGTTACTCTCTTAATGATGAAATTGATTAATTCAATCAAATGTTATCAAGTGCTTAATATAAAGTAAAACACATTACCATCTAAAATATATTAAAACATACTTTACAGATAGGAGGATATTGTGTACAGAAAATCAAAAGAAATCTATAAAAGATTATTATAGTTAATGAATGTTCAACAAGATCACAGGATTCAATATTAATACACAAAAATTGTATTTCTAGATGCTCTAATAACAGTGAACAAATAAAAACTGTATTTCCAGATGCTAACAATGAATAATCCAAAATTGAAATTAAGAAACTAATTTACAACAGTATTGAAAAAGATAAAATATTTAGAACTCAATTTAGCAGAAGTGCAAGATCTAGCAATGGAGAAGACTTCTGTTATTAATCCTTAAGTGCCATCCTATCTCTATTGGTTTCCTCCCCTAACCTTGTCCACACCTCTCCAAATGGTCTTTTTGTAAGTTTTCTTCAATTTAACCCTTCTGAGCATGCCATCTGTTTCCTATTGGGTTTCTAATATAATTTTACATTACTAGAATTAAAACTGCTTAAGAGTTAAGGTCTTCCTTAAGTAGTATGGCTTGGCCCTTAGCTTTTATTTTGATTTTCAGATACTGGTCTATTGGAAGAGATATTTTAAGCCTGGTATAATTTAAATTTAACCATCCTGATGAAATGACCAGAATCTGTGAATGTGCCTGGTTAAAATCAACAATAATGTTATGAAGTTGTCTGATTAAATCAACTACCACCTCTCAAAAGTTAATAAGGTTGATTTAAATATAGTCATCATATGTTCTGAGTTATGGTTGTTAAAATTATCACCAAGCTGTTGGCTTCATACCCAACTGTTTTACTCATCTCCTTTTTAAGCAATAACATCAAGAAGATAGGATGAGGGAAAACAGAATGAGCATCATATAAATGCAAAACTACTTAATTTAACAACTAGAAAAAGCACTTGGGTAGAGATGGGCTGACAGTTTTTCCCTCTTCTTTGCTCACAATCTGTAGTGGATTTGGGGCGGGGGGAGCTTCATGCTCTTTGGATATTTGTATTTTTAAACACTGGAAAGTTCTTCAACTGAAACTCAAAATGCCTTATGTTTTAAGTAATTTTAAAAATGAAATGAGCAGTTGCAAGAGATTTGTATTTCTGGTAAATACCTAACTTAAGAGTTCATATTGCTATTCCTGAAAAATGCCATATCACTCTAAACCTTCCACTAATGAGCTGAACATATTAAAATCTCCTTCAGCAAATATGATTTTACCACCTGCTGACTTTTCAAACTAAATGAATACATAAGTAAATGTCACATAAAAATGGCATTTCCAAAACTTTAATCCATTCTGTTTGTTTCAGGTTAAAATATAAAAAACTTCCACCCTTTTAAAAGGAAAACTATACTCAAACTTAGCATAAGTGAAAGTATCAAGAGTTTTTAAATTACAGATCAACCAAAGCAGTGAGAGAGGGACCTCTGCTGTTTAAAATAATATAGTATATAGAAAATGTGAATAATTCTAGACGGGCTTATGCCTGTTCTTTCAAAAGCCCACTGCTTTTTCAGTAATATCGGTTCTTTTGCAGGGAGGGAAATGTAATTTTCAAACATCACTTTTATTAAGATGAAGCAAAACTTAACTGCCAAATGGTTTTTTGTGGAAGCTTTTGAGTTGTAAACCGGTCAACTGGGGCTTTGTGAAATAACAGCTATTGAGAAACACCACTGCAAATATCCTAAATGTGTATTTTAAACTTCTACGCCATAGAATATGATTCAAGATTAGCTCAAAGACTAATGCGAGCATCAAGAAAATACTGATCCATGTAATCTACAACTCAATGTTACTTTTAGTTTTCACAGTAAACTCTAACACTACCACCACCAGCCCCCTCAAATATTATAAAGCCTTGTAAAGGAAAAAATTATAGTTCAGTGTCAAACCAAGAAGCAAAGCAAAGTTTGCAGGCTTAAAAGCAACTGTTTTCCATTCAGTACCAGGGGGCTTAGAGGGCCTCTTCCATACAAGCGGAGAGTTAACCATTGTTTTCTAGCTAGCCCAAAATAAAGTCCACACTTAACGTCTTCCTGTTCTCTTCTGACATTTAAAAGTTCCATCATTGTTCAGCATTTGTTTACAGCTACCCTTCAATTCAATAAACAGTTCTGTAAAGTAACTACTGCAGCTATGTTACAGAGCAAGACTCCTTGGCCACAGGCAGAGCAAGCCAGAACAACGAGACCGGGAGGTTTGTGGCAAAAACAGGGCTTAATTCCCAAGGCAGCCAAGGAGGAGACAGGATAGCAGATCTCAAAGCTGGGGGCTGGGGTACTCACGGGAGAGCAGCGGGGCCTTCGGAGGAGGCCGGGGGCCTGGTACCTAGGGAGAGGTGACTGGGAGCTGGTGTGGTCGGCGTCCTAATTAGTTCTGTGCCAGCTAAGCCCCTTCAGTCGTGTCCAGCACTTTGTGACCCTATGGACTATGTAGCCCGCTAGGCTCCTCCTCTTGCCAGGATTCTCCAGGCAAGAATACTGGAGTGGGTTGCCATTTCCTCCTCCAGGGGATCTTCCCGACCCAGAGATGGAACCTGCCTCCTGTGGCTCCTGCCTTGCAGCCGGTTCTTCATCACTGAGCCACCGGGGAAGCTGCGAGGTGTAACTAAATACATGCGGGGAACAGGATCTGGGCTTCCCCGGTGGCTCAGTGATAAAGAATCTGCCTGCAAGGCAGGAGCCACAGGAGACGCAGGTTCCATCCCTGGGTCGGGAAGACACCCTGGAGGAGGAAGTGGCAACCCATTCCAGTATTCTTGCCTGGAGAATCCCATGGACAGAGGAACCTGGCGGGCTTCAGTCCATGGGATCGCAGAGTCGAACATGACAACATACTGACTCAACAAAAACAAACAGGGTCTAAGAGTGGAGTTGTCAGCCCTCTGATGTCAAAAGGTCACCAAGCCAGATACTTGCCCATGGCCAGTTGGAAGGCCAGTGGGCTACCCAGTCTTAATTAGCTCAGACATAAATAGACACATCTGATTCCAACCTCCTGAAAAACAACACTGAGCCTGCAAGTCTTTTGTGGCAAAAATTAAAAGGGAACTTGATGGGTGAAGCCTGGTGAAATGGATGTGATTAACAATGATTCGCCAAGGTTTTGATGCTTTTGAACTGTGGTGTTGGAGAAGACTCTTCAGAGTCCCTTGGACTGCAAGAAGATCAAACCAGTCAATCCTAAAGGAAATCAATCCTGAATATTCATTGGAAGGACTGATGCTGAAGCTCCAATACTTTCACAACCTGAATCAAAGAGCTGACTCACTAGAAAAGACCCTATGCTGGGAAAGATTGAAGGCAGGAGAAGGGGATGACAGAGGACAAGGTGGTTGGATGGCATCACTGACTAGACGGACATGAGTTTGAACAATCTCCAAGAGATGTGAAGGACAGGGAAGTCTGGCATGCTGCGGTCCGTGGGGTCCCAAACAGTTGAAAACGACTGAGCGACTGAACAAAGTTTTATATTCTGGAGAAGGGAATGGTAACTCACTCCAGTATTATTGCCTGGAGAATCCCATGGACAGAGGAGCCTGGTGGGATACAGTCCATGGGGTCACAAAGAGTCAGACACGACTGAGTAACTAACACAAGGTTTTATATGCATCTTTTGTTACATGCCATGGGAATCTTGTCCTAAGAAGAAATTCCATTTGACACTGACCAAAGCCTGTCATGTGTGGTATGGTATGGCAAGGTATCTTATATTATTTGAATTTCATAATATTCTTAGAAGGAAGGAAAAGTTGTTCTGATTCTTCCCTTTTGCATAAAAGAGAGAGAGGACAGAAAGATCAAGTGATTTGCCCAAAACTGCACCGCTATGAAGGGGCTTGGATTCGAATCCTATAGCCCAAATCAAAGGCAATTACCCACCCGGAGCTTTCCCCACCCAAATACACCCACCATTAGTACAATGAGGGCACTCTGGAACTGTAATTTAAACTGCTGACGCACTGCTCCACTGATGTGTTTGGTTGTTATGACAACACCAAGTACAAACGGTTGGGAAGAATACATATAAAAGTTTTCACCGGAAGATCTCAGTATCCCAGAGCACAAGTGCAGAAAGAAGCTGTAGCCCGCGGGCTCACACCTGGAAAGTCCGGAAGACCGAGGCTTCTACCACTTTTGAAATACTAGGGAAGCTTCGCTGCGCGGACGAGCCTGGCCCGGAGCCAACCTCTCACCTGCTCGCTGCTCATGGCTGCGAGGACGCGCTGGCGGCACCAGGTGGCCCCTGGATCGTTCCTGCCAGCGCCCCCGCGAAGCCCCTCGGAAGAGAGATGCGATCCCCGGCGACACAGCAGCCTCCACTCCCTCCGCACCGGGGCCGTCTAGCGTCCAGGCTGCGCTCGTTGCTAAGCAACAGGCCCGCGCAGGTTCCTTTTCCGGTCATCTGGTGCTCCTGGGACCGCACGGTGGAACTAGCAGCGCGTTCCGGTGCAAGGCACTTTCGAAGGCGCTGGGTGGCGCCTGAGCCAAAGTGGTACTTCCGCAGCGGATGCTTTGAACAACTAAAGGTGGTGGGTGCTCCTCCTTCTGCCTAGAGAAGTAAATACACTTTGATGACCATCACACTTCGGCAACCTCCTAAGAGCTGGGTGCTTCAGGTCCCTGCCTTAACTCCTATTTTCCTATTTAACGTTGTGCCTAGAAGGTCTCAGAGGACTGACTACTCATGGAATGAAATGATTGCAAATTTCACTGCTGATGTGGGCCAAAGTAGGAAAACAAAGCATGCACAGTCTAGAACAAGTAAACACCTTTCTTCTGTTTTCCACGGGTTTCCAACTCCCCTTCTTGACTTTTCCCACACACTAGAAAACTATCCCTTGGAAGAAATACCAGAAAAAGAGCCATCAAAAATTCATTTCAACCAACATTCCTGGATAGTTTACTGCGTGAAAGATGCTGTGCTTGGCACTAGGAGTACGAAGTTACCAAGGCTCCATCCCTTCAGCACAGGCTAGGGGAGTATTGAAATAAGCAGTTAAAATGAAGTGCTAACAGGAATGGAATTGTGGTCCTCAAGGAGAACACAAAATACAAACTTCTTAATTTCCTCCTGAAAATGTGGAAGGGATGTGAAAAGTGCATGGCCCAACTGTGTTGAAAGACAGAAAGCAGATTTTATACACACACACACACACACACACACACACACACATGTATATATATACACACATACATTCCAATCCCAAAGAAAGGCAATGCCAAAGAGAGCTCAAACTACTGCACAATTGCACTCATCTCACACACTAGTAAAGTAATGCTCAAAATTATTTAACCCAGGCTTCAGCAATACTTGAACCATGAACTTCCAGATGTTCAAACTGGTTTTAGAAAAGGCAGAGGAACCAGAAAACAAATTGCCAACATCTGCTGGATCATCGAAAAAGCAAGAGAGTTCCAGAAAAACATCTATTTCTGCTTTATTGACTGTGCCAAAGCCTTTGACTATGTGGATCACAATAAGCTGTGGAAAATTCTTCAAGAGATGGGAATGCCAGACCACCTAACCTTCCTCCTGAGAAACCTATATGCAGGTCAGGAAGCAACAGTTAGAACTGGACATGGTACAACAGACTGGTTCCAAATAGGAAAAGGAGTACATCAAGGCTGTATTATTGTCACCCTGCTTATTTAACTTATATGCAGAGTACGTCATGAGAAATGCTGGGCTGGATGAAGCACAAGCTGGAATCAAGATTGCCAGGAGAAATATCAATAACCTCAGATGTGCAGATGACACCACCCTTATGGCCGAAAGTGAAGAGGAACTAAAAAGTCTCTTGATGAAAGTGAAAGAGGAGAGTGAAAAAGTTGGCTTAAAGCTCAACATTCAGAAAACTAAGATCCTGGCATCTGGTCCCATCACTTCATGGGAAATACATGGGGAAACAGTGGAAACAGTGTCAGACTTTATTTTGGGGGGCTCCAAAATCACTGCAAATGGTGATTGCAGCCATGAAATTAAAAGACGCTTACTTCTTGGAAGGAAAGTTATGACCAATCTAGACAGCATATTAAAAAGCAGAGACGTTACTTTGTCAACAAAGGTCCATCTAGTCAAGGCTATGGTTTTTCCAGTGGTCATGTATGGATGTGAGAGTTGGACTATAAAGAAAGCTCAGCACGGAAGAAATTATGCTTTTGAACTGTGGTGTTGGAGAAGACTCTTGAGAGTTCCTTGGACTGCAAGGAGATCCAACCAGTCCATCCTAAAGGAGATCAGTCCTGGGTGTTCATTGGAATGACTGATGCTGAAGCTGAAACTCCAATATTTTGGCCACTTGATGCGAAGAGCTGACTCATTGGAAAAGATCCTGATGCTGGGAAAGATTGAGGGCAGGAGGAAAAGGGGACAACAGAGGATGAGATGGTTGGATGGCATCACCGACTCAATGGACATGAGTTTGAGTGAACTCTGGGAGTTAGTGATGGACAGGGAGGCCTGGTGTGCCGTGGTTCACGGGATCGCAAAAAGAGTCGGACATGACTGAGAGACTGAACTGAACTGAATTGACACATACGTACATACACACACACATAGAAAGAGAAAGAGTGCCTTCCACGGTGGCACAAGTGGTAAAGAACCCATCTGACAATGCAGGAGACTTAAGAGATGCAGGTTCGATCCTCGGACTGAGAAGATCCCCCGGAGTAGGGCATGCAAACCCACTCCAGTATTCTTGCCTGGAGAATCCCGTGGACAGAGGAGCCTGGCCGGCTACAATCCATAGGGTCACAAAGAGTCAGACAGGACTGAAGCAACTTAGCACACAGCATATAGTAAAAGGCCCTAAACAAGGGTGGATGGCTGCTGGAAAAATTGAAAGCAGTTCTGAAAATTTGGAGAGTAGATAAAGGATTTAGAGAAAATCTGGAGATAAAGCTGAGGTGACACGCAGGTGCTGTATTTTAAAGGACTGTCTAAAACAGGAGGTAATAGTGAAGAACAAATCTGACTCCATTTTGGATCTGTTTCTTTTAACTTTTGTGTTCTATTGTTTTCACTGCAAGTTAAGAACAGTTGTCTATAGCCTGAAATGCACAGGATAGCCCATTCTCAAAGCTCTGACCTGTAAAGTTGTAACAGTTTCCATTCATACAGAGATTTTAAAAAAAAATGTTGCAGAACAGAAAATAACATTTGTGTTGTGGGAGCTTTCCAGGAACATCATGACCTGATCTACCTGGACAGCTGCAAGAACAAAGAATTTTGACACTGTGAAGTTTGCAACAAGCAGCCACACCCTCTCACCTTTGAGTATAAAGAAGCCTTGAATTCTAACTTGGTTAAGATGTTTCTTTCCAACACTAGTCCATCATCTTCTCTGTCTGCTGGCTTTCCAAATAAAGTTGTTACCTTGCCCCAACAACTTGTGTCTCTATTGGCTTGTCATGTGGCGGAGGTATGAGCTTGGACTGGGTAAGAGTGCATGTATGTGCTAATCACTCAGTCGTGTCCAACTCTTTGCAACCCTATAGACTAGCCCACCAGGCTCCTCTGTCAATGGGATTCTCTAGTCAAGAATACTGGAGTGAGTTGCCATCTTCTCCTCCAGGGGATCTTCCCAACACGGGGATCGAACCACGTCCCTTACATCTCCTGTATTGGCAGGTGGGTTCTTCACTGCTAGCACCACCTGGGGAGCCCCTGGTAACAGTGGTATGGAGTTTTTAGACCTCAGGGACAAATGACTGCCACGGAAAACTGTTTTGTTCAGAAATAAGATCTCATCTTAAAATTCATAAGAAATTTCAAGGGACCTGGAAGAGCTAGAATACTCTTGAAAAAGAACAAAACTGAAGGACTCATACTTCATGATATTGAAATTTAGTACAAACCTACAGATAGAGCTGGGAAAACTGCATATTCACATGTTAAAGAATGAAGTTGGCCTAACACTATATACAAAAATTAACTAAAAATGGATCAAAGTCCTGAATGTAACAGCTAAAAATATGAAATTTTTAAAAGAAAACATAGAGAAAAATCTTTATGCTACTGGATTTGGCAATGGTTTCTTGGATATGAAACCCATTGCATAAGCATCAATAGAAAAAATAGACAAACTAGACTTCATCAAAATTTAAAACCTTTGTCCATCAAAAGACACTATCAACAGACTGAAAATATACCCAACAGAAGGAAGCAAATACTTGCAAATCACACATCTGATAGGGATTAATAACCAGAATATATAGAGAATTTCTAAAACTCAACAGTAACAATCTGATTTTTTTAAATGGCAAAGGATTCAGTAATACATTTTCTAAAATGAGATTTACAAATGGTCTATAAACATCTGAAAAGATGCTTGACATCACTAACCATCAGAGAAATGCAAATCAAAACCATCAGATATGGACAGATGAATCACTTGGATATAGAAGATATGGAAAAATTGGAACACTTTCACACTATTGGTGGGAATGCAAAATGGTGCAGTCATTATGGAAAACAGTATGGCAGTTCCTTAAAAAATTAAAAATAGAATTACCATATGATCCATCAATTCCACTTCTGGTATTTTTCTAAAAGAATTGAAAACACAAATATATGTGTACACCATGTTTATAGCAGCATTATGCACAATAATCCAAAAGGTGGAGGAAACCCTAGTGTCCATCAAAGGATGAATGAATAAACAAAATGTGGTAATACAATGGAAAATTTTTTCATCATGTGCATACTAGTATTTATTTTTAAAAGTTATACAGGCACATGAAAAATTCTCAAATAGAGCAAAATTTTACACAAAAATATGTCTCCCTTGCAGTCCTGACCCATCTTTCACCTCTTGAGACAACCAGTGTTACTAGTTTCTTTGGCAGACCTTGAGAAATTTCTATACACAAACATATATATCTCTTTCATTTGTACAAATGCTTGCATACAGAATAGAAACAAGCTATTCTGTAATTTGCTTTTCCTACCCACAATATATCTCAGAGATGGATTCATGTCATGCACTCATTCTTTTTGATACTGCACAGTGTTCTGTTGCAGTTTCTCCACAATTTCTTAAACAATTCCTTATTGATGGCCACAATAATAATATATTCAGCCTCATCACAAAAGGAAATTCTGACACATGCTACAATATGGATGAACTACAAAGGCATAATGCTAACTAAAATTAGTCACAGAAGGACAAATTTGCTATGATTCTGCTCACATAAGGTATATAGTCAATTTATATAAACAGAATGGTACTTGTCAGGGGGTATGAGTAGGGGGAATGAGATACTATTTAGCAAAGGGTACAGAGCTTCCATTTTGCAAGATGGGAAAAGTTCCAAAGATGAACGGCAGTGATAGGTGCCCAATGTGAGTGGACTTAATGCCACTGAACTGCACACTTAAAAATATAAATCTTGTGTAATGTATATTTTACAATGACTAAATTCTTTTTTAAAAAAAGAAGAAAATTGAAGCCAAATGAGGAGGAGGAAGAGGAGAAATGACGGGATCACACATTCGCATTTCTGAAAGAGCACACTAGCTTCATTGTAGTGAAGAGGGAAAGGTAAGGTGAAGGCGAGAAGGGGTCCTGATAGGAGGCTATTAGGAGAGTTCACAAGAGATGATAGTGGCTAGATCTGGGCTCATGATGGAAGTAAAAGTGAGAAGTAGACAAATTCAAGAGATATTTAGGAGGTGGTTTCATTAGAATGTGAATGCTTAAAATGGAGAAATAATGTTGAGGATCATTTTACTGCTGTGCAGACCCATACGGAATGATGAGGTAGAGTAAAGAGGAAGAGAAGTGGGCTTTAAAGAGAGAGTGATGAGTCCAGTAAGGGACGTGGCAACTGTGAGATACCTGCAAGACACGCAAGCGCATGGATGGCTGGTAGATAACGTACACAGTGGGGGGTTCCCAGGTGACACAGCGGTAAAGAATGTGCCTACAGTGTAGGAGATGCAAGAGACACAGGTTCCATCCCTGAGCTGGGAATATCCCCTGGGGTAGGATGCGGCAACCCACTCCAGTAGTCTTGCCTAGAAGATTCCATGGACAGGGGAGCCTATTGTCCATGGGGTCACAAAGAATCACATACAACTGAGCACACAACTCATTCTACATAGTAGTCAAAGCTCAGAAGATAGTTTCGGAACTAAGGACGTGGATTTGAGACTCTGTCATATGAGTGACATTCAGTCCATTCATCCATAGATGAGATGGTCCAGGGAGCGTATAGAACAAGGACAGAGGAGAATCTAGTATAAAAAAGCAAACAACGTGAGACAGAAGGAAACCTGGGAAGGAGAACTGAGAAGTAGGAAAGAGAATTGAAAGCTGAGAATATAGAGTCATGAAAACCAGAGAGAAAAATATTTCAAGAAGGAGAATTTGGTCAACACTCTCAAATGCTTTGGCACATAGATTCAAAAGTATCCACTGGGTAAAGCAATACAGAAGTCAATGGTGAACGTGGCAAAGGGATTTCAGGGTGATGTGGGTCCAGATACCAGAGGTGGGAGAATGAAGCAGGAGAGACCGTCAGTTTAGACAAACGTTTGAGTTATGAACAAGAGAAATAGAGTGGGGATTGTGGGAAGGCATGGATACAAGGATCTTATTTTTTCAAACAGGAGTGTTTTGCTTCTGTTTTATGAAAATAGTAAGGGAGAGGATGAAGATGAAGGAAAAAGTTAAAAGGAGATAGAGTTACTTCCAGATGTAGAGACACCTTGTAGGGACTCTCATAAAAGGAAGGGGAAGGATGAGTGGAGATGTGGGTGTTGTGGGTGTAGGTGTTGACTACACCAGTTTGCTGGTGTGTAGTCGGGGGGCATTTCCAAAAGTGAGTTTCATTCTTTGTGATGTAGAAAGTAAATCACTTGAAAAGAACTAGATGGAAAGTAGGTGTCAGGGGTTAAAGGAAAATTTAAGTGGAATGGACAAGTATTGAAACGACAGAAAAGGGAAGAGAACAGAATTGATCAAGGAAATTTAGGAAAAGCCCAGATGAAGCCGAAGCCTCTGAATGAGTGACAGAAATCTACACTTCAAAGATGTTCAACAGACCAGGCTCGGGCTCAGAAAAGACCAACACATTTCCCAGGCTGGTATGCCAGCAGGATGACGTTTGACTTACAGACAGACTAAAGATAAAGAGGCAGACAGGCCACTCAAGATTGGCAGGTGCCAGGCTTAATAAACCAGGGAACTTACACATGAGACTTGTCTTGGGTGCTCACAAGATGCATAGATCCCTGCACATACCTGCCAGTATCTTCAGTTTATATAGAGCATTAATGGGGCTCAGTCACATAGATATGGTCCAAGTAGTCCCAACAACACATTGCTCTATAAGACTGTGTCTTTGCAAACAGCTCCCACTGTGAGAACAGAACATACATTTCAAGGACGGGGAGGGGATGGGGAGCCTCTGATTGCCTGGCTCCACCTTAGGGGTCAACTGGCGGTCACACGCTCTCAGTGTCCTCCAACAGCAACAGAGCAAGAGAATGGGGCATCTGATAAGAGTGAAGTTGAAATAATCTTGAACCTAACATAAGTAGAGGAGAAAGGACTGTTGAATAGACAAGGTGGTGGTCTTCGTGAGGGTAACACATTGGGAGGCAGTAACCATCAAAGCAGAAAGGATAGGAATGAGGGTATTGACTACTGACTGTCATTTCAGAAGTCAAGCAATTCCAGATATTGACAAGGTCCTCATAGCCATAGACATAGATGATGGAAGTAAAGCACTTTGGCCATGGATGATCAAGGAACTAAGCTGCTAAGGCTATGCTTGTTCCCCTGGATATTGAAGTAGCAGAGTGGAAAGGAAAACCATGAGTGAGTCCTCAATGAATGAAGCAGGAGACAAGGAGAGCAGGTGCTGTGAGCCTAAATTAGTAAGAATTTTTTTTTTACTAGAAAACAGAGAATAAATGCTGAAGACTCCCTCTCCTGAACTTGGGATGTGGAAGAATTGAAAATCCCATATAGGAAAAAAATCTTCAGGGAGAGACAAACTTCAGTCAAAACCTGGAGGTAGGGGTAAGGTCCAGAGACTGGGGAAAGGTGTAGGGTGCTGTCATATCCCCAGGGCACAATGAAAAGATCTGAATACCCATACATTAATGAAAGTTTGAGTTAGCCAAAGAGAAGCAAAAAAATAAAATGTAGAAAGTAAGAACTTTGGCCACCTGATTCGGAGAGCTGACTCATTTGAAAAGACCCTGATGCTAGGAAAGATTGAGGGCAGGAGGAGAAGGGGACGACAGAGGATGAGATGGTTGGATGGCATCACCGACACGATAAACATGGGTTTGGGTGGACCCTGGGAGTTGATGGACAGGGAGGCCTGGAGTGCTGCGGTTCATGGGGTTGCAAAAAGAGTCGGACATGACTGAGCAACTGAACTGAACTGAACTGAAGAACATGAGAAACAAACCAAAAAAAGAAAAAAAAAAAAAAAAAACAACCTTTAAGTGCTCATACCACTGGCAGTAACCAAGAGAGATATAGAGGTGTCATTGATTTAGTAACTGCCTTGTGCGTGCCTGCTAAGTTGCTTCAGTTGTGTCCAACTCTTTGCGACCCTATGGACTATAGCCCACCAGGCTACTCTGACCATGGGATTCTCCAGGCAAGAATACTGGAGTGGGTTGCCATTCCCTCCTACAGGGGATCTTCCCAACCTGGGGATGTGAACTCACGTCTACCTGCATCTCCTGCATTGCAGGCTAATTCTTTACCCATTGAGCCACCTGGGAAGCCCAGTGACCACCCTACATGCTGACGAAAGAACTAATCCCAGTAGCTCCCAGGTGTTTACAAGGAATTAGGATAATTGGGAGAATCCCTATACCAACTGGATTGCTTCAGGGAGGGTACTTGTCTACAGGCCAGCGAGAGACAGAAGGAATTACAGCAATCATCTAGACAGAGGTGAACCTGGAAAAGTCAGCCATAACCCTTTCCCCATGTGCAAATTTTTATTCTTTGGTCCTCTGCTGTCTCACGGTCCGTTCACCCTGAACTCAAAAACCATAATTGAAAGAAGCATCAGGGAATTCTGACTTTCTACATTGTCTTCATTTCTAGCTCCCCACTGGGGTCAGTCTCTCATTGGCAGAATCCTGTTTCTAAATTTGCCTTCTGTTGTGCACCTTGCCAGAATCATGGAAAGAAACATTTTTTAAAAGCTTGGCAGAGAGAGTTCTTTGTGTTTGTCACACTGTGATCCAGGGACACCAGTGGTAAAGAACCCACCTGCCTGGACAGGAGGTGCAGGAGACGCAGGTTCAGTCCCCAGGTCAGGAAGACCCCCTGGAGGAGGGCATGGCAACCCACTCCAGTATTCTTGCCTGGAGGATCCCACGGACAGAGGGGCCTGACAAGCTGCAGTCTGTGGGATTGCACAGAGTTGGATGCAACTGAAGCAACTTAGCACTCAGCACACACATGATCCCTGTCAAGCCAGAGGAATGTGGCTCCTGGCACTGAATTCCCATGGCAGTTCTCATAGCAGTCAGTAATGTTACCAAGCAGACTGTAGTCGAGATATAATCTCTCTCCTCACCATTCAGGTTAAGGCAGGCTCAAAAACCTGACATATTTCCAAAAATATTAGGAATAAGTTTTTGATTAGATGTGTTGGACCATTGGATTCCTCAAAAGTTACAGAAAGACACTTTATCACTCCTGTTATTTGTCTCCTTGAAAGACTGCATCATGCAATTACTTAGTGCTTAATTTGGGTAGCATGATCTATAGGCTTTTGATTTACTAATCTACAAAGATGGAAGTCCATTTAAGAGAAGGAATCTGGGAATAGCAACAGTTAGAACTGGACATGGACCAACAGACTGGTTCCAAATAGGAAAAGGAGTACGTCAAGGCTGTATATTGTCACCCTGCTTATTTAACTTATATGCAGAGTGCATCATGAGAAACGCTGGGCTGTAAGAAGCACAAGTTGGAATCAAGATTGCCTGGAGAAATATCGATAAACTCAGATATGCAGATGACACCACCCTTACGGCAGAAAGTGAAGAGGAACTAAAAAGCCTCTTGATGAAGGTGAAAGAGGAGAGTGAAAAAGTTGGCTTAAAACTCAACATTCAGAAAACTAAGATCATGGCATCTGGTCCCATCACTTCATGGGAAATAGATGGGGAGACAGTTGAAACAGTGTCAGACTTTGTTTTTTGGGCTCCAAAATCACTGCAGATGGTAACTGCAGCCATGAAATTAAAAGACGCTTACTCCTTGGATGGAAAGTTATGGCCAACCTAGACAGCATATTAAAAAGCAGACATTACTTTGTCAACAAAGGCCCATCTAGCAAAGCTATGGTTTCTCCAGTAGTCATGCATGGATGTAAGATTTGGACTATAAAGAAAGTTGAGTGCCGAAGAATTGATGCTTTTGAAGTGTGGTGTTGGAGAAGACTCTTGAGAGTCCCTTGGACTGCAAAGAGATCCATCCTAAAGGATATCAGTCCTGGGTGTTCATTGGAAGGACTGATGCTAAAGCTGAAACTCCAGTACTTTGGCCACCTGATGCAAAGAGCTGATTCATTGGAAAAGACCCTGATGCTGGGAGGGATTGGGGGCAGGAGGAGAAGGGGACGACAGAGGATGAGGTGGCTGGATGGCATCACCGACTTGATGGACATGAGTTTGAGTAAACTCCGGGAGTTGGTGATGGACAGGGAGGCCTGGTGTGCTGCGATTCATGAGGTCGCAAAGAGTCGGACACGACTGAGCGACTGAACTGAACTGAGCTGACCTGATCTGGGAACAGAAGCTGGCTACTTCAGTTTAACCAAATATGAAAGACTGCATGAAGAAGACAAGCTGACTTGCTGATACTTCGGTCCCTGGGGTGTCAAGGTCAGTTGCCTTTTGACCTTGTGTTTTCTTTGATGGTTTGGGTGTTTTTTTGCTAAAATGATTTTATTAGACATGAACAAATGCTTGCTTAAGGATTTTATGCCCAAATTTTTGCTGGTTCTAAGGGAATCTTTTATGAGAAGATATTTTATTTTCCTTTCAAATATATTATGTAAGTTTATGCTGCTGAGTTCCGACTTAAGTTATTTGTTACTACTCATCTTTTCATCTTCCACTTCTGAAACTGTAACATGTGTGAAAGGGAGGAGTGTGAGTTACACATGTTCCTTTTGAGGAGGTGTGACAGCTTTTTATGATTGTGGGGCGTAGTGTGAGGCTGAGAAAATCAAGTGTATAACTTAAAGCAGAGCTCAGGATACCACATTCTCTGCCCATGCCGTTTTCTCTTTGTGAACCTGTACTGTATGTCTTGAACACCAGCTACGGGCCAGGGACTGTTCTAGGCTTGAGAGAGACAGTGGGGCAGCCAAGACCTTGGCTCCTGTTCTCATAAACAAGAAGAGACAACGAGCATGACAAAGTAGGTATATTAATCAAATACTTATTTCAGATGGTGAAAGTACAAAAAGAAAATGAAACAGGGTAATGAGAGAGCCTTGCAGTTAAGGGCATTGTCTCTGAGGAGGAGACATTTAAACTGAGACTTGAATGACAAAAAGGAACTAGCCTTTCAAAGATGTCAGGAGTGAGTTTCCCAGGTAATGGATGAACCCGAACGTGAGGACGAAATCGACATATGCAAGGGCCTGAAGAAGGCCGGGAGCACAGTGAAGAAGGATCTTATTTTAAACAGGTGGAGAAACTATGAGTTGAAATGGGGTGCAAGTGGAAGCAGGAAGGTCAGTTAGAAGCCTCTTGGGGTTTTGACTTTCCTGGTGAATCCAGCAGTAAAGTATGTGCCTGTGAGGCAGGAGTCCTGGGTTCGATCCCTGAGTTGCCAAGATCCCCTGGAGAAAGGAATGGCAATCCACTCCAGTATTCTTGCCTGCAGAATTCCATGCACAGAGGAGCCTGGAGGGGTCACAGAGAGTCAGACACAACTGAGCGACTAACACTTGTACGGGGGTAGGTCAGGGAAGTAACAGTGGTGCTCGAATTTGGAGGAAGTAGTGGATATGGAGAGAAGGGATATATTTGGGAGAAAAGCCCAACAGGACTTTCTGATGGACAAGGTGTAGGTAATAAGACAGGCTGAAGTGACTGGGTTTTTTGTTTGTCTGACTCTTTGTTTCGGTCTGAACTGCTTGGTAGATGGTAGTGCGTTCAACTGAAAGGGGGAAAGCAGGGGTGGGGAGACACGTGCCGGACAGGGCAAGAAAATCTAAAAAAACACTGGGTTTCAAACCCACCAAATGTAAGATGCCTGTTAGCCCTCCAAGTGCAACAGTGAGGAGACCGAGAGCTATACAACTCTGGGTGTAGCTCTGGGCGAGGAACAGATTGGAAGCTCAGCCACAGGCAGACGTTAACTGAAGCCTTGAGATGAAAAGGAATCGAGCAAGACAGAGAAAACAGAAACAAGAAAGAAAGGTGGTCCAAGGATCAAGCCCCAAGGCTCTCGTGTTCTCTTTCTGGAAACTAGGAATTTAAAAATTACATACTCTGTCAACCCTTTAACAAAGAGTTATGCAAGAACAAAGAGTTACAACAGATATCTTAGATACAAAAGAATCCTATGACATTTGGTTGACAATTCATGCATGTGGTATTTGTTTGTGAAAATACCGAGCTATATATGGACCAATTCCCATAAAAACAAATAACGATGCTGCTTTATTACCACACATTGACCTCCGACTAATCACAACCAGATCTGGAAAAGCACAGAGTGATGGCACTGGTTTCCTTGAACACTAGAGGGAGATATATACAGCTGCAAATCACAGAGAGGAAAAAAACTTTTTTTCCTATATAGTTACTCTTTTACCATAGAATCATAGAATATTAAAGATTTTTATATTCTTGCAATCATCGAGAAATTAATCATATCTTAACAGTAAAATAAATTACACGTTTGGAAAGTAACCCAATTTCTTTGTTAAACCAGGTTTTGCTGAAAAGCTATTTCATGTATGTTTATATGCTGTATTTTCCAGTGACATCTTAATCATTTTTCTCTTGGGCAAGGTGAAGCAATAATACAGAAATCCGGCCATTTGTATTTAGAGAAGCATCAGTTCTTCCTCCCAAGGAATTCTGGTAATATGCTCATTATAATCTGAAGTGTCAAAAGCTTTGACTCTGGACCTTATGTCTGTGGACGCTGGGAACGTGCTGTACTTCATCAGGTTCAGTGTTTTTCAGGTGACTTAAAGGTCATTGACACTGACTTCATTCTGGGCTTTTTATTTGCCCAATAAAATGCTCTTCAACTTTGCTAGGTAATCTCATAGATATGTAGTGTTTTCATGATTGCTTAGGGCAACTAGAAAACTTTCCCTTTATTTACTTTGATAATCTTTCCAAGGAACATACTCTAAAGTGTCCTCTTTTCCTGATCAAAGGTTGAATATGAGTCTGATCCAACAACTCTCAGCCTACCAAATACTTTCTTTGACCTTGTAACTAATTTAATAAGTTCTCCTTTCTGTAACTTCAACACTGAAATGCTTCTGGTAATTGAAGGGGGAAAAAGTGCCTTTTCTATTCATAGAGAAGGAATCTAGTACAGGAAAAAAGGCGATTTTCTGAAATCAAACTAGTGTGAGTCCTGACTTTGGATGGATGTTAATTAAATGTATTGAGATGATCATTTCAGACATATATCAAATCATTATGCTAAACAACTTAAACTAGTACAATGTTACGTGACAATTATATCTCAAAAAAAAAAAAAAAATCCTAACTTCGTCTCTACTGGTGGTGAAGGCAAACATTACTTTGCATTTCTGAACTATTATTTTCTTTTGTCTAAATTGAAATCACAACCTTTTAGAATTGTGAAGCTCATTCAGATATTGTAGGGAAAGCATCTAGCTTAGCTCCTAGTAAAAAAATCAAGCATTCCAAGTTCCCTGGGTCTCCCTCTCCTTCCATGTGAAATGCTCTATAAAACAACACAGTAAATCATATATTCACAGATTGCATGCTATGCGGCATTGGTCAAGTGCTGGGGTTGTGTACAGAATGTGACCTGAGCTGCATCGCAGCTAAATTGTCCTATGTTCTACAGGACAGGGATGGGACCTTTCCAAGTGATCAAGCACTCATAAATATGGGCTCGTGAGTCAGGAGAGCAGACAGGTGGCATTGGAAGTCTGCTGAGGACTGCTATCCCTGGAGGAATGATTTCCCCTTTCCCTCCACAAATGTAAATTCCACCTCCCCACTCCCATGAGGGTCCAGTTCAGATCCTCCTTTTTCCAAAAGACATTCCCGGCCTAAATAAACTCACCTCTCCAAACATCTCTAACATTTACCCAATTCAATCATCTGGCGATTCATGCCTGGCATTCCTACTTAACCATTTCATTTACACATGTCTCCCCTACCAGGTAGGTTCTTATAAGGCACAGTTGATATTATGTCGTATTTTGTAGTGTTTAACTTTAATATATGTCATAGTGCTCTACATGAGGTAGGCTGTATTTAGATGTATTTCCATGTCAGTTTTCATTCAGTTTACTTTGTAGTAGGCAGCTTGACAATGAAACTCATTCACATTAACTGTGTAGGTAGTTTAGATCATTCTGATGACAACATCTGAAATTTGACAACATCTGAATATCTCTTCTATTTAAACCATAGATTCATAAAAAGAAAGAACCCAAAAGCATAACATATTAGGCTTACATTTGTACCATACACTCTGGTATCTCTGCTATGATTTTTGATGAGTATTCGCTTTCATTTGGAACAGATTAGTTAGCATGGCGTAATGATTATCACTCACAGATAAAACACAGCAGAGTATTTGATAAATACTTTCATTACCAGCAAGTCATTTTTTTAAACCTCTTTGTCAAATCTTATCAACAGTAAAGAAAAGTATGAGTGGTAATGTGATGCCTGTAAAAGTCTGGGAGTTGGCATTCATGACTCCATTTTCACATACAGAATGGAGACAGACAAGGAAATTTTATCATTATTTTTCTTTTTAATTTTTCTATTGAAGGATAATTGCTTCACAGAATTTTGTTGTGTTCTATCAGCCCTCAACATGAATGAGGCATAGGTATACATACATCCCCTCCCTCTTGAACCTCCCTCCCATCTCCTCCCCATCCCACCCCTCTAGGTTGATACAGAGCCCCTGTTTGAGTTTCCTGAGCCACACAGCAAATTCCTGTTTGCTAGCTATTTTACACATGGTCATGTAAGTTTCCATGTTACTCTTTCCATACATCCCACCCCCGCCTCCCCTCTCCCCATGTCCACAAGTCTATGCTCTATGTCTGTTTCTCCACTGCTATAGGCTTATCATATATGGCCTTTACTATGTTGAGGCAGTTTCTTTCTGTGCCCATTTTCTGAAGAGTTTTAATCATAAATGGGTGCTGAATTTTGTCAAAGGCTTTTTCTGCATCTATTAAGATTATCATATGGTTTTTATCTTTCAATTTGTTAATATGGTGTATCACATTGATTTATTTGCATATATTGAAGAATCCTTGCATTCCTGGAATAAACCCAACTTGATTATGGTGTATGAACTTTTTGATGTGTTCCTGAATTCTGTTTGCTAAAATTTTTTTTGAGGATTTTTGCATCTATGTTCATCAGTGATGTTGTCCTGTAGTTTTCTCTTTTTGTGTTGTCTTTGTCTGGTTTTGTTATCAGGATGATTGGCTTCAAGAATGAGTTTGAAAGTGTTCCTTCCTCTACAATTCTTTGAAAGAGTTTTAGAAGAATAGGCATTATCTCTTCTCTAAATGTTTAATAGAATTCTCCTGTGAAACCATTTGGCCCTGGGCTTTTGTTTTTTGGGAAATTTTCAGTCACAGTTTCAATTTCAGGCTTATAATTGGGTTGTTCATAATTTCTATTTCTTCCTGGTTCAGTCTTGGAAGATTGAAATTATCTAATAATCTGTCCATTTCTGCCATTCTTCCAGGTTTTCCATTCTATCACCACATAGTTGTTCATAATAGTCTCTTATAATTCTTTGGGTTTCTGCACTGTCTGGTGTAACCTCTGCTTTTTCATTTCTAATTTTGTTGATTTGATTCTCCTTTCTTTTTTCCTTGAATCTGGCTAAAGGTTTGCCAATTTTGTTTATCTTCTCAAAGAAAAAGCTTTTAGCTTTATTAATCTTTACTCTTTGTTTCTTTCATTTATTTCTGCTCATATCCTTATTATTTCTTTCCTTCTACTGATTTTGGGGGTTTTTTCTTCTTCTTTTTCCAGTTGTTTTAGGTAAAGTTAGGTTGTCTATTTGATGTTTTTCCTGTTTATTGAGGTATGACTGTATTGCTATAAACTTCCCTCTTAGAACTGCTTTTGCTGCATCCCACAAGTTTTGAGTTGTCGTGTTTTCATTGTCATTTGTTTCTAGAAATTTTTTTATTTCCCTTTTGATTTCTTCAGTAACATGTTGGTTATTCAGAAACGTGTTGTTTAATCTCCACGTGTTTGTGTTTCTAACAGTTTTTTTCTCATAATTGATGTCTAGTCTCATAGCATTGTCATCAGAGAAGATGCTTGATATGATTTCAATTTTCTTAAATTTACTGAGGTTTGATTTGTGACACAAGATGTGGTCTTTCTTGGAGAACATTCCATGTGCACTTGAGAAAAAGGTGTATTATTTTGCATTTGGATGGAATGTCTTGAAGATATCAATGAAATCCATCTCATCTAATGTATCATTTAAGACTTGTGTTTCCTTATTAATTTTCTGTTTTGAAGATTTGTCCATTGCTGTGAGTGGTGTTTTAAGGTCTCCTACTATTATTGTGCTACTGTCAATTTCTCCTTTTATGTCTGATAGTGTTTGTCTTATGTATTGAGGTCCTCCTATGTTGGGTGCATCAGTTCAGTTCAATCGCTCAGTCGTGTCCAACTCTTTGTGACGCCATGAATTGCAGCACACCAGGCCTCCCTGTCCATCACCAACTCCCAGAGTTTACTCAAACCCATGCCCATCGAGTCGGTGATGCCATCCAACCATCTCATCCTCTGTTGTCCCCTTCTCCTCCCGCCCCCAATCCCTCCCAACATCAGGGTCTTTCCAATGAGTCAACTCTTCGCATCAGGGGGCCAAAGTATTGGAGTTTCAGCTTTAGCATCAGTCCTTCCAATGAACACCCAGGACTTATCTCCTTTAGGATGGACTGGTTGAATCTCCTTGCAGTCCAAGGAACTCTCAAGAGTCTTCTCCAACACCACAGTTCAAAAGCATCAATTCTTCCACACTCAGCTTTCTTCACAGACCAACTTTCACATCCATACGTGACCACTGGAAAAACCACAGCCTTGACTAGACAGACCTTTGTTGGCAAAGTAATGTCTCTGTTTTTTAATATGCTATATAGATTGGTCATAACTTTCCATCCAAGGAGTAAACGTCTTTTAATTTCATGGCTGCAGTCACCATCCGCAGTGATTTTGGAGCCCCAAAAAACAAAGTCTGACACTGTTTCCACAGTTTCCCCGTTTATTTCCCATGAAGTGATGGGACCAGATGCCATGATCTTAGTTTTCTGAATGTTGAGCTTTCAGCCAACTTTTTCACTCTCCACTTTCACTTTCATCAAGAGGCTCTTTAGTTCATCTTCACTTTCTGCCATAAGGGTGATGTCATCTGCATATCTGAGGGTTATTAATATTTCTCCCGGCAATCTTGATTCCAGCTTGTGCTCCCTCCAATCCAGTGTTTCTCATGACGTACTCTGCATATAAGTTAAATAAGCAGGGTGACCATATACAGCCTCGATGTACTCCTTTTCCTATTTGGAACCAGTCTGTTGTACCATGTCCAGTTCTAACTGTTGCTTCCTGACCTGCTTACAGGTTTCTCAGGAGGCAGGTCAGGTGGTCTGGTATTCCCATCTCTTTAGAATTTTCCACAGTTTATTGGGATCCATACAGTCTAAGGCTTTAGCATAGTCAATAAAGCAGAAATAGATGTTTTTCTGGAACTCTCTTGCTTTTTTGACCATGCAACGGATGTTGGCATTTTGATCTCTGGTTCCTCTGCCTTTTCTAAAAC
Source organism: Muntiacus reevesi (assembly GCF_963930625.1). Lineage (NCBI taxonomy): Eukaryota > Metazoa > Chordata > Mammalia > Artiodactyla > Cervidae > Muntiacus > Muntiacus reevesi. The sequence goes on along the minus strand of NC_089251.1, from coordinate 150,959,330 downwards.
CAGTTTGAACATCTGGAAGTTCATGGTTCAAATATTGCTGAAGCCTGGCTTGGAGAATTTTGAGCATTACTAGCGTGTGAGATGAGTGCAATCGTGCGGTAGTTTGAGCATTCTTTGGCATTGCCTTTCTTTGGGATTGGAATGAAAACTGACCTTTTCCAGTCCTGTGGCCACTGCTGAGTTTTCCAAATTTGCTGGCTTATTGAGTGCATAGATATTTACAATTGTTATGTCTTCCTCTTGGATTGATCCCTTGATCATTTATGTAGTGTCCTTGCTTATCTCTTGTAATCTTTATTTTAAGGTCTATTTTGTCTGATGTGAGGATTGCTACTCTAACTTTCTTTTGCTTCCCATTTGCATGGAATATATTTTTCCATCCTCTCACTTTCAGTCTATATGTGTCTTGAGGTCTGTAGTTGGTTTCTTGTAAACAGCATATATGTGTCTTGTTTTTGTATCCATTCAGCCAGTCTGCGTCTTTTGTTTGGAACAATTAATCCATTTACATTTAAAGTAATTATTGTGATAACAAAGGTCTGTCTAGTCAAGGCTATGGTTTTTCCAGTAGTCATGGATGAATGTGAAAGTTGTTCTACAAAGAAAGCTGAGCACCGAAGAATTTATGCTTTTTAACTGTGGTGTTGGAGAAGACTCTTGAGAGTTCCTTGGACTGCAAAGAGATCCAACCAGTCCATCCTAAAGGATATCAGTTCTGGGTGTTCACTGGAAGGACTGCTGTTGAAGCTGAAACTCCAATACTTTGGAGGGGGATGACAGAGGATGAGATGGTTGGATGGAATCACTGACTCAATGGACATGAGTTTGGGTGAACTCTGGAAGCTGGTGAAGGACAGGGAGGCCTGAAGTGCTGAGGTTCATGGGGTTGCAAAGAGTTGGACACGACTGAGTGACTCAACTGAACTGATGTTCCTATTGCCATTTTCTTAATTGTTTGGGGTTGATTTTGTAGATCTTTTTTCTTCTCTTGTATTTCTTGGCTATATAAGTCCCTTTAACATTTGTTGTAAAGCTGATTGGTGGCACTGAATTCTCTTAACTTGTGCTTTTCTGAAAAGCTTTTTATTTCTCCATCAGTTTTGAATGAGATCCTTGCTGTGTACAGTAATCGTGGTTGTAGATTTTTCTTTCAGTACTTTATATATATCCTGCCATTCCCTTCTGGCCTGCAGGGTTTCTGCTGAAAGATCAGCTGTTAATTGTATGGGGGTTCCCTTGTATGTTACTTTTTGCTTCTCCCTTGCTGCTTTTAATATTTTCTTTGTATTTAGTCTTGTGTTAGTTTGATTAGTATGTGTCTTGGCATGTTTCTCCTTGAGTTTATCCTGTGTGGGACTCTGTGCCTCTTGGACTTGATTGCCTATTTTCTTTTCCATGGTGGGGAAATTTTCAACTATAATCTCTTCAAACATTTTCTCATTCCCTTTCTTTTTCTCTTCTTCTTCTGGGACCGCTATAATTCAAATGTTTGTGCATTTGATATTGTCCCAGAGGTCTCTGAGACTATCCTCAGTTCTTTTCATTCTTTTTCCTTTATTCTGCTCTTCAGAAGTTATTTCCACCATTTTATCTTCCAGCTCACTAATTTGTTTTTCTGCTTCAGATATTGTGCTATTGATTCTTTCTATTTTTAATTTCAGTAATTGTGCTGTTTGTCTCTGTATGTTTATTCTTTAATTCTTCTAGGTCTTTGTTAATTGATTCTTGTATTTTCTCCATTTTGTTTTTAAGGTTTTTGATCTGAATTATTCTGAACTCTTTTTAAGGTAGTTTGCCTATTTCCTCTTCATTTATTTGGACTCCTGTGTTCCTAGTTTGTTCCTTCATTTATGTACTATTTCTCTGTCTTTTCATTTTTTTTTTTTAACGTATTGTGTTTGAGGTCTCCTTTCCCCCAAGGTTGAATTCTTTCTTCCTTTTGGTCTACCTTCCTCCTAAGGTTGGTCCAGTGGTTTGTGTAAGCTGTGAATGGAGTGAGATTTGTGCTGAGTTTTTGTTCATTTTGTTCATTTGCTTGTTTTTCCTCTGATGGGCAAGGCTGACTGAGGTGGTAATCCTGTCTGCTAATGATTGGGTTTGTATTTTTGTTTTGTTTGTTGTTTAGATGAGGCATCCTGCACAGGGTGCTACTGGTGGTTGGGTGATGCCAGGTCTTGTATTCAAGTGGTTTCCTTTGTGTGAGTTCTCACTATTTGATACTCCCTAGAGTTAGTTCTCCGATAGTCTAGGGTCTTGGAGTCAGTGCTCCAATTTCAAAAGCTCAGGGCTTGAACTCTTCCCCATCAGTGTACACAGAGGCAGCAATGAGACTGTTCCTATCATTATTTATTATTCAAACTGCAGAATAAAAGGGTGCTGAAGCTGGAATAAGGATGCTCTTCAAGGTCATGGTGGATAAAGACTCACCCATGCAATGAATCACCTCTTCCCCAAGTGTCAAACCATAATACAGGAAAGTCATTGTCCTAAATCTTGACTGAGCAGCTCTGTGATATGACCCACGTGCAACGTGGCTCTGTTTTAGACTGGCCCCTTCCCCTTTAAGGGACACTGAGACAAGGGTCCGTGTTCCTGAAGCGAACAATACAGGAATGTGCCTTCAAATACTAAGTATTATAATGGAAGCAACATTATTTTCAAATGAGTGGTATGGTAATTATTTCTTAAGGAATACTCAGGTAAAGGTGATAGTTTTTAAAAAATAAATGCAGGAAAAAATATGGAAGCAGACACCTTCCCCCTGTTTTTAAGCATTCACAAATCTCTTAGCTGCTGATGCAAATATTTAGTTGATATTATCTTCTAAATTCTACACAATTTCTCCCTCCTTTCATATATAATTCCTTAAATGGGTGGTCTTAACCCACTTAATCCATTTTCCAATTCTTGTCACTTGATCTCTTTGAAAATCCTCTATACTCTAGCTTCTATTTTTTCAGTCCATTCAACTAGACTAATATCACTAATTGACCTTGACCCACATTTCATTTTTCTTAATTACTATTCAGAATTGGAGAAGGAAATGGTGACCCATCCAGTATTCTTGCCTGGAGAACCCCATGGACAGAGGAGTCTGGAGGGCTACAGTCCATGGGGTCTCAAGAGGCAGATATGACTTAGTGACTAAACTACCACCACCACCACTCAGAGTGGGATGTTGCTAATTACTTCCTGCTTAAAATGCTCTCCTCTGTGATTTTGTGTGACTGCCCAGCCTCATTTTAGTTCTCTCATGCTTTTCTGGCTCTCCTTTGCTTGTCCAACCATTTGTAAATATTCCATAAAGCTCAGAGGGCCCCCTCACCCCTCAGATCTCAGACCAATGGTGCATCTACTCTTAAAGTTTCTTTATCACCTTAAGGCTTATGGCTCCCAAGCCTGTGTCCCCTGCTATGTTCTCTTCACTTGAACATCTGTCTATGTCCAATGATCCACATGAATTTTCCCTTGAATTCCCTTTTAATGTAATTCTGTCCAGAGCAACAGAAACAAAACTGATCTTTTCTTCCCAATTTTTTCAATTTTTCTGCAGTCTATATTCAATGTCTTGAGTTCATCTTGGTTTCCTCCTTGTCCTCCAAATCCTGTCAGTTTCTGTCATTACTTTTCCATAGAAAGTCTTACAGATCAATCATTTTTTCCACTCCTACTGCCACTTTTTAAATCTAGACTCCAAACACCCAGGCAACTGTATGAGTCTTTAAATTGGGTCTCTTTGGTTGGTTGGTTTTCTTGTGTTTGTTTGGTGTTTTGTTTTGGTCCCTAGTCTATCCTATCAGTTCAGTTCAGTTCAGTTCAGCCGCTCAGTCATGTCTGACTCTTTGCGACCCCATGAATCACAGCACGCCAGGCCTCCTTGTCCATCACCAACTCCTGGGGTTTACTCAAACCCATGTCCATTGAGTCAGTGATGTCATCCAGCCATCTCATCCTCTGTTGTCCCCTTCTCCTCCTGCCACCAATCCCTCCCAGCATCAGGGTCTTTTCCAATGAGTAAACTCTTCACATGAGGTGGCCAAAATATTGGAGTTTCAGCTTTAGCATCAGTCCTTCCAATGAACACCCAGGACTGATCTCCTTTAGGATGGACTGGTTGAATCTCCTTGCAGTCCAAGGGACTCTCAAGAGTCTTCTCCAACACCACAGTTCAAAAGCATCAATTCTTCAGCACTCAACTTTCTTCACAGTCCAGCTCTCATATCTATACATGACCACTGGAAAAACCATAGCCTTGACTAGATGGACCTTTGTTGGCAAAGTAATGTCTCTGCTTTTTAATATGCTATCTAGGTTGGTCATAACTTTCCTTCTAAGGAGTAAGCGTCTTTTAATTTCATGGCTGCAATCACCATCTGCAGTGATTTTGGAGCCCCCAAAAATAAAGTCTGACACTGTTTCCACTGTTTCCCCATCTATTTGCCATGAAGTGAAGGGACCAGATGCCAGGATCTTAGTTTTCTGAATGTTGAGCTTTAAGTCTATCCTATACACACACTTAAAAGCCAAAAAAGAAAAAAAAACACTAAAATGATTCAGAAAAGCTCCATCTTGTGGTTTGATGTCATCAAATTCTATTTCAGAAGACTATCCTCCAATTCTTTCCTCTTTACCAACCCAGCTTTATCTCCCACCACTCTCTTCCCTATACAGACTCTATATTGTGCAACATAGAACTTCTGCTTAGGCTGTGATCCATCATATTTCAGTTGGGACTTCCCAGGTGGCCCAGTGGTAAAGAATCTACCTGCCAAGCAGGAGACCTGAGTTCCATCCCTGGGTTGGAAAGATCCCCTGGAGAAGGAAATGGCAATCCACTCTAGTATTCTTGCCTGGGAAATCCCATGGACAGAGGAGTCTAGTGGGTTACAGTTCACAGGGTCACAAAAGAGTTGGATGTGACTTAGCGACTAAAAAACAACAATATTTTTACTGAGCTTACTTTTCCTCTTTATCTTTTTTTTATTTAACTTTATCCCAAGCAGATTAAAAGGTACTCTATCAATTGTTTCCTAAAGCATCCAAAGGTTATTTTTTAAAAAAATAAGAATTCATATAATGTCAACTTCCAATATATTAACATTATTGTTTGCTTGAATACTATTCTCTCTTCTTTACCATGTTCAAAGACCACTTCCTCTACAGTCTTCCCTGGCCCTCCCAGGTCTGAGATCCCCCAAATATACCTGGCATAGTTTTAGACATGTAATTGAACAGATGCAAAAATATTCCATTTGTTCTATATTTTGGAGAAGAATGACCTCAATGAAACTAATTGCCTTCTCAGACCCAAAGGATATACATATAAATTAACAGGGAAAGAGGATATATTTCTAGGTTAAAACTGGTATTATTAGTAGAAGAAATAAATAGAAATGAACACTCAGAGTTAGTCTACTTTCAGTGAATTTAAACCATAGCTTTTATAGTAAATTAAGCGTCCTAGAGTCAATGAAATATCTATCATAATAGTGTATGTAATAATCATTATTTTTGTTTTTATCAGCTTTTCCCTAATTACAAAAATAAAAAATTGACACCATAATGGTGAACATATGTAATTATATATTTGTCACAGGATGTACAACACAAAGGGTAAACCTTATGTGTTTGTATGTATGCACACACACACACACACAGATTGCTGGATCTATTCCAAAGGCCTCTGAGGCTCCACCCACTCCCCCCCCACCCGAAGTTTTTACTCTAAGTGCTTCAGTTTTGATAGTTTCTATGACTTGTCTTCAAGTCTTCTTTTCTTTTCTCCTGCTCTTATTCTTTCTAATTTATCACTGAAAAATCTTGAAAATGCTTTCATTGACGAGCTCCTCTCTAAGCACCTGCCTTCCTATATTTCTGCCTAATAACACATTGAGACCAGTGTCCAGTGGGCCTCTCAGAGCAAAGTCTTTTGCTCCTCCCTCTCCCCCTCCAATTCTGTCTTGTCCTGTCAGTGGGAATCTTCCTTTCATAAAGGATTTCAATGATAATTCTTGTCCTAGGAACTGAGATCATGCTTGGTGAGTTTTTAGTCTAACTTTTTTTTTTCTATTTTTCAGTTCTTATTGACCAGGAGCCTCTTCTAGAAATCAACACATCATGACTCTGTTCTGTATCACGTACCTTCCAGGTGACCTTCATGTGGAATAAATTTGGAAAACTGCAGGCTCATTTCAGTAAAGTGGCATTAAGCAAGTTATCTGTTTCTATCCCTGTTCGCGGGTTTTTTCTCCTCTGTCAAGGGAATCTTCCATCTGCAATTTGAAGGAGAGAATTTCCACTGGTCGTGTTTCTGCCAAGGCTTTTGTCTCATCATGCCTTTCCACTGCTCCAGCACACACACACACACATACACACGTGCGCACACACACACACACACACACACACACACACACACCGTATACCACTTCTAGCATCCAGTACAGTTACTGTTTCCACACTCACATACAAAACTCTTTTCTGTCACAAGATGGTGAACACTGTCACAAAGTTGTTATCTCTGTAGGCTGGCTTACATAATGCTGACGTGCTCAGTTGTGGCCGACTCTTTACGATCCCATGGACTGTAGCCAGCCAAGTTCCTCTGTCCATGGAATCTTACATAGAGATGTACTTAAATAGGACATGGTACCTAGCCAAAGATATCCAGAAGGTTTGCTCTGAAACATTTCTTGTTGGGTCAGCCTTTATTAAATCCTCCCCAGGAGATGATATTTTGGGAACAAAATATTACTGGTAGAGAAACACATGTGAAGTTTCCAAAAGCCAAAGAGTATGTAACCAATGAAAGGATAAAATTTCAAGGCCTGTACAGTAAAGCAGCTGTTAGATGATTTACTGGAAAATTCCTTCAAAACATAAGAGAGGTTTCCTACTACAAAGGAAATCTTTTTCTTCAAGTCCATAATATTAAAGTTCAATATGTTATGCTCCCCAAAGACCTCTCTAATAAAATCTGGGGTTTTCATGATCACCCTCACCTTAAGGATCTGACTCTTTTCATTGTCCTGAATAGCCAGGGCATCACTGGTGTGAGGCTCACAATGTGTGTCCTCAGCTTCAGGGATTCATTCCTTTTGTGCAGTTTCCAGTGTCAATAACAGAGGTTAGGACTTCATTTTTCAGGCATACCAGTGACTCATGCTAAACTAAGCAAAGCAGATAACCTCTCACTTTCAATTAGAGGAATTATCTTAGACCTGCCAGCAGGGCACTATGTGGATTTATCAATACAAAGCAGCAAAGAAAAGTGCAAAGCAATACTTGTAGGGTGAGGGGAGGGGTGACAGAGACAAGAGCACTGTTTCCAGGGCCTTCCTCAGCTTTCTTCATGGGTGACTGACACAAGGAATAACTTTCTCGGATGCTCCAGCACCTGGGCGATTCAGCCAGGTCCTGGTGGAGGCCTGTGAAAGTGACCAGAGACTGAAGATAACTCCACAGAGCAGCAACTGTGGGGGCACCTGTGTGACCAAATGGGCCTAAACGCTCTCAATACCCAAACCTAAACGTCCCCATCTAACCTCATACTTGATTCTGCTGACCTACAGGATCGTTTATTAGGAGTTATCAGGAACGCGTTGGACTCTTCATAAGGCTGTATTTAGCCATAAAATACCTTCTAGCTCAGACTTCAAGGAGGACCCCACCTGTACACAGGGCGCCATTGAACTGGCTGAGGGGTAATTGCTCCTGGGACTTTGATCCACAGGAGAAAAGCAGAAATGGCAGTGGAGGCAAGAGACACAGTGATGTGAGCTGAAGTCAGAGCCAGAGGTGGGCCCTGCTGCTCTCCTCTTTTTGTATTTTTAACATGCCCATCAGTTCCAGCCTGCCTGTCCCTGGTTGTGCCAGAAGCATGGCCAGGCCATCACTGCAGACAGGAGAAGCCCCCCCAGCAGACAGCCCCTTGTTGGGTCACTGATTAACAACGAGGAGTCTGTTTTTCCTTGTTTGGACGTTGAGACAGAAAGAACATGGTTTCAACATGTGTGACTAGCTGATTGAACCTCCAGGCTAGACATTCCTACTTTTCTTAAGAAATGAACCTGGAAATGGTCCAGTGGCAATGGGAACGCTGGTGCAGGAATGACTTGTTCAGTAACTATCACACTCATCTATGACACACGAGTCAAGCATCCAGAGTCAGACGCTGACCTGGGCTGATGCTGCGGGAGCGGGAGCAGATGGCTACCAGCACAGGCTCCTGCTCGGCCTCCTGTAGCCACAAGCACCGAAGGTTTGAGAACCTGTGTGGGAGACTCAGCTTTGCCTCTGTTCTCTGAAGATAAATTAGATGTCACGTGCTTGACTCTTGGTGAAATAGGTTATTCTGGGGAAAATGCAGACAGACTTCAAAAAAAAAATCCAGTCAATATGAAAGTTGCCCTATCAGAAAAGGTGCATATTTGGGCCATGACAAGAACTTTTTCCTTCCTTGTGAAAAAATATTATCTTCAAAGTTGTTGAGAACTGTTTACCACATGGGCCCTTTGAGTTGTGCTGATAAGGAGGGAAGCAAACACCACTCCCAACGATGCTTTGCTGGGCTGCGGGGCCAGCATGCCCCTGCGCTGCCCCCTGGATGCGGCCCAGGAGCAGCCGTGAAGTCTGTTTTCATGGCAGTGAGGAACGGTCCCAGGGCCGACTGTTTTCCTGCAGCAGGAGAACCTGGGGTCCGTTGGAGAGTTGTCTGCTCTGTGTGTTGGACAGCTTCCCCTCTGCGCTCTGGGGAGGTGTGTGTCTCAGGAGGCAGGCCCCCTTGCCCCCCTCGCGTCCCCCTGTGCTGACGGACCAGTGCCCTCATTCAGAGCTCAGGCTGCACTGTGCTCATAGCAGATCGGCTCAGGCCCAGGGATGACTCATGCCCTACCATTCCCCTCGGCCAGTGACTGGTGCAGGGATCAAGTGAAAAAAAATAGAAAGCACTGCTTAGAGGCTTTGGGAAAGGTTTTCCTCTCTAATAAAAGGAACCCTGACATGACTGAGCAGCTGGGTTAACCCTTCCTTCAACCCTGCCTCTGAAGTTCTTGTTTAGGGAGAGGATAGACTTCCTATTGCTTAAACCCCGTTGGATATGGTGAAAATTGCCAAGGAAAAGCATTCTTACTGGCCTTACTGGTTCTTGGTGGTAGGAACCTAAATTTACTTTCCACCTCTGGAAGAGAGCTACGAGTCACAGGCTATTAGCTCCTACGTAAAATAAGTACACATGCACAGTGAGCTGTGTGAATCAAGGCAAGTGCAGTTGAATTTGCTCATCTGTAAAATGGGATTAGTAGCAGTAACAACTGCAGAGGTTGATGATGATTTAGTACAGATAAAGCTCTTAAAATAGAGCACAGAGTAGAGACTCAATTTAAATGTCAAATGTTATTATTATGAAGATGAGACAAGAAAGATTGATCATCTTGGGTTAAATTAGGGCTACCAATTAGAAAAGATTACATCAGAGCCTGGTAACATAAAGGAGACAATAATTGCAGTTTAACAATGTCTTCATCATGCTTGTTCTCTCCAGAGTATACCGGTGATCTGACTGTGACTGCACCTTTCATCTCCAAGCTTGGTTCAGTTTACCTGCAGGGGAGGGCTGAAAGCTGTCCCTGAGATGGCCCTGCCCTGCCCCGCCCATGGAACTTGTGACTATGTTACCTTACATGACAAGAGTTCAACAATGTTTGTGTATCAGACTCAATGCTTCTACTTCCAAAATTCATTTCCAGGAAATAACACAAAATTTGCCAACAAATTTACATCCAATAATATTTTGTTTATATGGTAATTTTGTTAGCCAAGATAAGATACAATCTAAAATGCCTGGGAATCAAAATACAGTTAAATAAATTATGATGTGGGCTTTCCAGGTGGCGCTAGTGGTAAAGAACCTGCCTGCCAATGCAGGAGACATAAAAAGGCCAGGGTTTGATCCCTGGGTCAGGAGGATCCCCTAAAAGAGGGCATGATAACCTATTTTAGTTTTCTTGCCTGGGAGAATCCTATAAACAGAGGAGCCTGGTGGGCTACAGTTCAGGCCTCAGTCGTGTCTGACTCTTCGACCCCATGTCTTCCCTGTCCATCACCAACTCCTGGAGCTTGCTCAACATTCATGTCCATCAAGTCGGTGATGCCACCCAATCATCTCATCCTCTGTCATCCCCTTCTCCTCCCGCCTTCCGTCTTTCCCAGCATCAGGGTCTTTTCCAATGAGTCAGTCCTCAGATGGCCAAAGTATTGGAGTTTCAGCTTCAACATCAGTCCTTCCAATGAATATTCAGGACTGATTTCCTTCAGGATGGACTGGTTGGATCTCCTTGCAGTCCAAGGGACTCTCAAGAGTCTTCTCCAACACCACAGTTCAAAATCATCCATTCTTCAGTGCTCAGTTTTCTTTATAGTCCAACTCTCACATCCATACATGACTACTGGAAAAACCATAGCTTTGACTAGACAGACCTTTGTCAGTAAAGTAATGCCTCTGGTTTTAACATGCTGTCTAGGCTGGTCATAGCTTTTCTTCCAAGGAGCAAGCCTCTTTTGATTTCATGGCGGCTACAGTACACAGAGTTGCAAAAAGTTGGATAGGAATGAACCAACTTAGCAGGCAGGCGCACATGCAACTGTGATACATCCACTGCAAAAGATGCTACTCTCTCTAAAATTTAAAACAAAATGACCAAGTTCTTAAATATACTGAGGAGTACAAGGTGGGCAGAAGGCAGAAGCAACATTGTGTTTGGCATTTTATCTTAACAACATTAAAAAGCATTTTTTAAAGACTGAAAGAAATATATCTCCTAATTCCATTAACAAAAGAAAGGTTAAATAAGTTGTGGTATAGGGACATGATGGGCTTCCCTGGTGGCTCAGTGGTAAAGAATCTGCTTGTAGTGCAGGAATCACAAGGGATGTAGGTTTGATCCCTGGGTCAGGAAAATCCTCTAGAAGAGGGCCTGGGGACCCATTCTCGTCTGGAGAATCCCATGGAAAGAGGAGCCTGCTGGGCTACAATCCATAGTGTCACAAAGAGACAGACACAACTAAAGTGACTTAGCGTGCACATAGGCACATGATAAAATATTTTAAAAATTTTAAATGAGTAAACTTAAGTCATATTAAGGCAACATAGATGGATCTTAATAAATATATCAAAATAAGCGAAACAAAATATTATATTATTTAGGCACACGTAGGTATACATGTGCATGCTTGTGTGTGTGTGACAGAACTAGGAAACAAGTGGTGATAAATTCAAAGATGTGGGACAGTAGTTCTTTCTGGCAGCGAGGCATGGGGTTAGGAGGAATAGGGAAAATACAAACAGATAGAGGTCAGTTCCTGCCTGTAGTTCCTGACAGGGCACAGGGTCTTTTGCTATTCATTACATTATACAGTGATAAATAAACAAAATAAAAGATGTCCATGCCTGAGCCACTCACAACAGTGTGACACAACTGATAATTATGATTTATTCAATTGTCATATTTGTTAGAAGATGAGGTTATTGATGACTTTTTCCCTTTATACATTTCTACAATTTATAATTTCTATAATTAGCATTATACTTAAAATTTAAATTTAAAACAGTAAACAAATCTAGAAAGCCTATAGCTTTAAAAATTCAAAAGATAAATTATACCTGAGTCTGGATGAGCTAGTATTTCCAAATTTAAGTCACTTAGTTGAATGAGAAGTTCAGGTTTAATTGACACGAAACTACAAATAGTCAGTGGTTATATTATCTAGACTTGATTTTACTTTCTTAGTCCTGATGATCCAGATTCTTCTCTGAGAAAGTGACCACACTGGGGCCGAGCTGTGAAGATTTAAAAGTGCTATATTTTCTTATAATTAATTATAAGAGCTAATATCAATTATTACTGTATGCCAAATACTGTGTCAAGTGCTTTTCACCCACAGTCAGATTTAATGCTCACACTAAACATATGATAGTTAGTAATATTGTCAAAATGCGACAGATGAGAAAACTGAGGCACAAAGAATATAGGTGCCTTGCCCAAGACCACAGAAGTGTGAGTCGCTCAGTCGTGTCCGACTCTTTGCTCCCCCATGGACTGCAGCCCGCCAGGCTCCTGTGCCCATGTAATTCTCTAGGCAAGAACACTGGAATGGGTGGCCATTCTCTTCGCTAGGGAATCTTCCCGACCCAGGGATCGAACCTAGGTCTCCTGCATTAGGCAGATTCTTCACTGTCTGAGACACCAGGGAAGCCCCAACTAGTAAATAAGGGAGCTCAAAATTTGGACCCAGAGTTGCTATGAATCAAGCTTCCTCCTGAGCAAAACTGAAAAATTTCACCACATGCTGACCTCAATAAATATGTGTCTATCAAAGTGGAAGTGTAATAAGTCTGAGAGAGGAGCCTATAGTTTGGTTCTCAGAACCACGTGTGAAAGCAGATGTACAGGCACAGCTCTCCAGGGTAGGGATCTGAAGATAGAAGCTGGTAAATTACAGACCCCAAGGATATCTAAAAGGAGCACTAGCTTGGCTCTGAGGCCATGACTACTTAGATTTATAGCCAGGTTTCATCACATATTAGTTTGTGACCTGAGAAAATTACTGGAATTCTCTGTGCTTCATTTCCTATGATTGTACAATTATAAAACATTAGTAACTACCTCACAAAGTCATTGTATGTGTTAAATGAGTTAATTTACGTAAGCACTTAGAACAATGCTTGGCACATAGTACTTCATGAAACATTAGCTATTATAATTCTGGTGTATATTTTCCCAGTGCATAATCTTTTCTCTCTCTCTCATTGTACATTCATCTGCTGCTGCTGCTAAGTGGCTTCAGTCGTGTCCGACTCTGTGCGACACCATAGACGGCAGCCCACCAGGCTCCCCAGTCCCTGGGATTCTCCAGGCAAGGACTTTGGAGTGGGTTGCCATTTCCTTTTCCAATGCACGAAAGTGAAAAGTGAAAGTGAAGTCGCTCAGTCATGTCCGACTCTTGGCGACCCCATGGATTGAAGCCTGCCAGGCTCCTCCATCCAGGGGATTTTCCAGGCAAGAATACTGGAGTGGGGTGTACATTCATCAGTTGCTTTGAATTATCTGGGAAATGAGAGAAGGTATAAATAAATACAGAATGGAAAAAACAACCTTTATAATATTAATAAATTCACTTTTATGATGCTGACTGGAAGCTTAAAAATGCAGAAGCTGGTTTTCTTCAATAGTTGAAAGAACATAATTCTAGGACCAGGAGATGTGAGCTCAGGTTTTGGCTCTGTCAGTAATTATACAACCTTGGATAAGTCTCAACTCTATCGGCCGCGGTCTTCTCATCTGACAGTAGAGGGGATGATGCCAGGATGGCCTGCCAGAATGCTTTATTCTGGGGCATTTTGGCAGGTTTGTGCTTTCGTTCCACGACCCACACTTGGTGAACAACTGCCCTGTGCCAGATTAGGTGTTGGAGTTGGGACATGCAAAGCCTGGTACCTTGAGGAATTTATGGCTAAGGAACTGCAAGCCTGACTGAAGAGTGTGCATGTATGTGAGCCTGCAGCACTGGGTAAGGGTTGAAAGCAGATATACCAATTCAAATGATGATTTCCAAATCCGAGAAAGCACACCAACAACACAAGAGGGAATAATACTGGCATTACCTTGCCTATTCAGAAACAGGTTTTTGTTTTTTGATTTTGACCCAAAACATATGCACGATTCCATGGAACTTTCCACCTACAATTGCCACTATCTGAAGTATTTTTGTTTTGCATTTGTTTTGGATCCTTTAAGATGCCACAAAACTATAACTCACTTTCTCAGGACAGAACATTTGTATTTGTTTGGCAGAAATTTTCCCACTGTCTCTGTTCAATTATTAAGCTGTTAGACAGAAAATAATGATATTACCACTCTTCATGCTTATCGCCCTTGACATTTTCCAAATAGAAACTTCGTTCATTGGCTGAAATCCTGTTTAATACTACTCAACATCAAAGACATTTGGTATACCAATCTACTTGGAGAAAAGGATGTGGGTCTTTAATTTAGTTACAGATGGAACTGAATTTGATAGCCCTAGATTATTTGCCAATGATATTTTTGTAGCCACAAATAACTGTCAACTCAGCATTTTAGTTTTGAGTCAGGTTAGGAAAAGGTCTACTTTGGGTCTGATTAATCATTTTTTTGGACATTTTTTTTCAGATGTTCACGTAGTGCCCATGTGCATGGCCATCAGGGCAGAAAAGCCCACCAAGCTGACCAAAGCCATAGCTTGGTGTTGAATTTTAAGGTTTGACCCCCCAACCCAAAATTCTATGCCTGTGGCATCTGCATAAAGGAAGCAGACTCTCCCAAAATAAAAATCTGAAGATTTTTTGTTAACCTATCACCACAATATTTGATGTTCCTTAGACTGGGCCAAATCTTCTTAAATATTGCTTCTCAAAATGTAATAAAAATAGAAATACAAGTGGCTGATAAACCATGAAAAGTTGCCTGGCCTCATAATGATAAAAAATGAAAATTAAAATATAATATTTCTATAATATTGGTAATCTCTTGAAAACTGAAAATACTCAATGTTGGCAAGGATAGAGTAATAGGCACTCTCACTTAGCTGTTGGACCTTAAAATATTAATTCAGTGTTCCCAGAAGGGAAAAAATCCCAATATTCTATGTATTCTTTTACTTTAAAATTCTACTTTTAAGAAATTCTATTCAAAGGAAATAATGAATGTACACAAAGATTTGCCTACAAGAATAATTGCTATATTGTTTTCAATAATGAAGTTAAAAAAATTAAATGTCCAAAAATAGGAGATTGGTTAAATAAAAGATGCTATATCCATATAATAATATAGAATATAATCATTAAATATATTCTGTGGCAATAATACATTTGTGATTTATTAAGTAAAGCAATTATCATCATTATAGTGGTTATACCTAAACGAGGGATCTAATTATTTTTCATTATTTTTCAGTTTTTGTTTTTCTGTATTTTCTAAGGTGAATGCATTTACCACTTTAATAAAACTTATAAATTATAATGTAATTTTTTATTAAAAAGTATGTAAACTATAATGCAAGACTTCTTCAATATGGATAAAGTTCTGAATGGTATTAAAGCAAATAGATACTAGTATTCACCCTTAAATCTCTGTGATAGTAACTTTATTAAAATTTATATTTTACTAGTTTATATCAATTCAGTCTCAAGTAATTTAGAATGTAATATTTGTTGAAGACACTGCAAACATATAGACATTTTGTATAATATAGTAGTTTTGCACTATTTCACTGGACAAAGAGCTGAGATTTGCAAACTTGCACTCCTATCAGTGGGAAGCACGTGGAAATAATAGGAAGAGCTGACAGATGTAGGTACTTTTGTAACTGAGTCCAAAATAATAGGGGTAGAAAGCCAACGCTCTTTGGTATAAAGGGTGGATGCACTAAATTCCTGTCACTGCCCCTCACTGGCTGCATAACCTTGGCCGACTCACTAACTCCAGGAAAACAGGAATAACAATATCTACTCCTTCCAGCGATTATGAGATTTAAGAGAGAGAAGGAGTGACAAAAATAGAATTTGAATTACACATGGCAAAACAAGTAAACTTAGCTATAATTCCCACCCATTAGTCCATCATCTGGCTGGTATATCTGGAGCCAGAGGAGGACGTCAAACAGCAAAGTCAGTCAGCAGCCTCCCATGTTGCTCTGCTCATGTTCCCCAGGGAATAAGGAGTGCAGTCCTTGGGAAGGAATTGAGCTTGGAAATACCCTTGCATTCCTACTTTGTGTGTGTGTATCTTAATGGAATCCTTTTGTTAAAAAAAAGAAAAAAGCAGTGGAAGAAGAGACCATATTTAATATTGCCAAGCCTTGGGAAACAATATACTCACTGCTTTGTGACCCAGATCCCAGTAGGCGTTAGGCTTCAAGGGATCCTCTTTGAATTCCATAATTCTTCTCTTTTCTTTAAGATTGTTTAAATGCTACCAAACTCTTAAGTCCATGGACAGATGAAGGTCACTGAGTAAATTGGTAAATGTTGCTAAAGCCAGGAGATGAGTGCCTCAATACAAGGAAGGGCCTGATTTATTTATTCAGAGCCTGAGCATGAAGAACAGTGACCACATTATGTGGTAAAATAATTAACCTGGTAAAAACAATAATCACTTACAGTAAAAATGTAAGAAAAGTTGACTTAATCCAGGAAGATGTTGGTAAATTTACTGATGCTTTTTGTCAAATCAGTAATTGAAAACTCTAGCTCCATGTTCCCTAAACTAATAAAACCCCTCAGTCCTGAGCAGGTCAGGAGAAAAAAAAAATGTTTGCCTCCTGGAAAAGACAAAGCTAATTTTTTTCAGATTTTAAAGAGAGATATAATTTAGAAAAGGGATAATCACAAGCAACATTTTCTGCTGAGAACAAAAACCAAAGCAAAAAAATATTTATGGACATTCCCAAGAAACCACTATGGCAAATCTCACTGGAACTTTAATTCATGTGGAGGCTTTGAAACATCAGCACACAGCAGGAAATGAAAGGGCATTTGAAAACTAAAGGACAACACCAGCTTCTCTATCCATACCTCTACAAATTGCAAAGAAGGTCCTTATTTTTAGCAAAATTGCTATCACATTGACAAACAACAGTTTTGGAGATGTGTCCACAGTTCGGTGCCAACAGTACTCTGTTGCTACAAATCTAAACCCACCAGAATATTCTTTCAAAAGTAGTTTTGCCTTAAAATATGTTCACATGTAGAGCAGGGAATGAGAACTGTCATGTATAATGAAAAGTGGGGGCCTGAGAACAAGAGAAATATGCTGGAGAGCTCAAGAAATATACAGGGAAGCAAAGTTCTTTTTTAGCTCCCAGAGAATTCCTCAGCAATTAGTGGTTTGTCTTGAAATGATAGCAGTTGCAAGAACTGTGGCCAGAGACCCATGGCCTGACTACATCATGGGAATATCCCTGGCCTCTGAGATGAAAGAAACTGCATAGAGTTATGGAGGCACAAAATATGTTTTTCAAAGCTTGAGAGGCATCTCTAATATATGAAGCAAACAAACCAAAAAAAAAAAAAAAAAAAAGGCAAAGAAAAATTGTCCTTGATCAGGATTTAACAGACATTTCAAGGTGGTGGAATGTGTTAACACTGTAAAGTATTGTTTATGAACAAGAAAATGTTTCAGTGTACCAAGCTACCCTCCAAGAAGTATCTTAAAGTCTTGGAAGAATAAAGTCCAAGATAAATGGTTGTGGGATTTTGTCGCTAAAATTAACTTCCTGGCATTACTCAAAAAGATATATAATAAAGTGTCATGAAGAACTTCCAAAATCATCAGAGTTTAAGGACAATATGTTATTTTAGTTTTACACTTTTGCTGAAGCAGCTTTGCCCCCTCCCCTATCAAATACCTGATTATAAAAGAAATGCATGCTTATTATAGATAACCAGGAAGCATGAAGAAATATCATCTATCACTACACCACCCATGTGCCAATATGATTAGTATACTGGCAACTTTTTCTTGACTTTTTCCTATATGTTTATTTTTAACGTAGTTGAGATTACACTGTGTGTGTATGCATGTGCATGTCTTTTCACATAATGTATCAAAGAATTATCCAAGGTCATGGAGAACACATCACAATTGTCATTTTGCTTAACTGTTTCCTGTTATTGTATATTTTGCGCATTCTTTAGTACATTTGTATACTCACTCTAAGTGTTCTGTTATTTCAAGTAAAGAGCTTTCATTGCTTAAAACATGAAAGTATTATACGTTATATTTATTTGCACACATATGTATCTGTCTCAGTTTTGGTGCTGACACAAAATATTTATCTTATATTTATTTTCTTTGATGTAGTTCCTCAGAAATTAAGGAGACTCATTTGAATCTTGATTATGTAGGAAACTAAAAATCAATAGTGAAAGATAAATATAGCCCAATTTTTAAATGGGCACAAGATTTAAATAGACATTTCTTCAAAGAAGATATACCAATGGCTAGTAAGCACACGACAAGATGCTCATCATTAAGGAAGTGCAAATCTAAACCATAAGAGATTTAACTTTATATTTACTAGGATGTCAATTATCAAAAAGACAGTAACAAGTATAGGGAAGGATATGGAGAACCTGGAACCCACATACTGCTGGTGGGAATGTAAATTGATATAGTCACTTTGGAAAACACGGTGGCTCCTCAAAGGTTAAGCATAGAGTTACCACATGACCCAGCATTTCTACTCCTAGTTATATACTCAAGAGAAATGAAAATATATATCCACACAAAAACTTGTATTAGCAACATTATTCTTAACAGCCAAAAAGTAAAAATGTAAGTGTTCAATAACTGATGAATGGGTAAGCAAAATGTGATATATCCATACAGAAGAATATTATTCAGCAATAAAAAGGAATGCAGTGCTGATATATATGACCATACGGATGAACCTTGAAAATGCGATGCTAAGTGAGAGAAGCTAGTCACAAAAGATCATTTTTTTATTCCATTTATATGAAATGTATAGCCTAGGCAAACATACAGAGACATAAGGTAGTTTAGCAGTTGCCAAAGCTGAGAAGTTTGGGTTTTCTTTGTGGGGAGATGAAAATGTTCTGGAATTAGACAGTGGTGATGGTTGATATATTTTAATAAATATATTAAAAATCACTGAATTGCACACTTTAATAGGTGAACCATTTGGTATGAAAACTATGTTTCAATAAAGCTGTTATTTAAAAAGAGTACTCAGCACATTGTGGAAAATGTTCAGACATTGGCTCATTTTTCATAATTTAAATGTACCAGTAAGGACCCACCATATTTTTGGCAAGAGAGTTTGCCTGACTGCAAAGCACTCTTCGGTATCAAATTTCTTTAAACGTGTTTAAAATGTTCTTACAGTCACAGGAGATAATTACTACAGTCTCTAGTCAAGTTTCAGATGGTTCACTCATAGATCCCTGCCTTTTTAAGAACAGAGTTTAGACTATGCTTCCTGAGTGAAAGTAAAGAGTTATTTTTGACAGAAATTAATCTAATTCACAGGCTTTTACTATAATTCAAAGTAAATGTGAGCTTCCTTATCCAGGAACTGGAAAAAGATTTATTTGCATTTGCAATCATTTTGGAAAAAACTCTATATCAATCTCATATATAGAGGTTATTTCCATTTCTAACCATTCTAATAAATGTAGTCTAGCCAGTTTAATTTAGACAGCCTTTGTTTGTTGTTTAATTTTCACAGGCATTTTAGACAACCCACAAATGACATCTATTCCTACAATCACACAGTGGGGCTGGGGTAGGGGCGTGACTGTAAATATTTCTGTGGTTATTTTTCAGAAAATACAATTTGAAAAAAAAAAGAAAGAAAGAAAATACAATTTGACACTAGGGGTGACTTTTAAAGCTTATATTAGTCATTTTCACTTTTGCATGAATATATTCATTTCTGAGATGCAATTTTCATAAGAGGGAGAAAACCTGAGTACAAAGCCTTAAAGGAATTGGGAGGGGGAGCATAAAGAAGGAAATAAGTTGCTTACAGAAGTAGAGACAGGTTTACCTACCACCACTCTGGCAGGGCAACCCATAAACACCTGAGTGTCTTATGCTCCTATCTCTGCTGATAGAAATGGTGGGTATGCTACTAAAAAAAAAAACAAACAACAACAACAAAAAACACCTCTCTGAAAACATTCCATTCTTCATCCAATCAGTTCTCTTCATCCTATATTACGTCTCTCCTTCTCCCAAACCATGTCCTACTGAAGCCGAGAGTTCACTGCGGGTTACTGTGACTCTAATACGGAGAGCTGCGTTGTGGAAGGCGCCGACCGGCGTTGTTCAATGTCACCGGCCCTCCCCAAGTTGCTTTACTCATTCAGCCAGCTATGCAGGGACAACACCTTGGCTTCATGGCCAGCCACGACACTGACCCAAACCGAGCAATCATTCCAAAGCCAAACTCATCTTCCTCTCAAACACGCTCCTCCTCCGCTGTCACCTCCGCTACTAAACTGCTCCCCACTGAAGTGGGGACGGTATTGCTGATCCTGCTCACAGAGCCGCGGCCTCTCGAATCTCACCGCGCGCACTGCTGGGCCCGTGAAAGGCAAGGTGCGCGCCAAGAGGCTGGGAGACTCCAGGACTAGGAGCTGCAGACAGGTTTATTTTTTCCCGGCGAGCAGAGCAGCCGTAGCAACAGCCATGATCTAACCTCACATACCTCTCTCTGCACTCTCGAGGCCTTCAGATGCCGCTTCATAGGCGCACCACGCGAAGCAGCCGGTGACCACGCGAGTACCTTGAGGTTGCGCGTGCGCAGTGCGACAGGTGACCTCAGCTGTTACATAACATTATCCACAAAGGGCGGGGCGAGAGAGCCTGACCACGCCCTCTCGGCTAATTTGTTCTTTCCCTATAGTTACTCAGAAGAAAAACCTGAAAATCATCCTTTATGTGCTCTATCATCTTATTCAGCTAAGTAATTAGGAACTCTAGCAGTTCTAAATCTCAAATCTCACTCAAATTTGTCCGTTTCTCTCAGCTCCCTCAGTCACCACCATTTCTTACTAGGATGACTGAAATAATTCTCCCAAGTAGGTCTCTGCTTTCAAATTTACCTCCTTTTAATAGTCTCCATACACTGTCCAAACAACGAAAAACACAAATTAAGATTATGTGAAACTGGAACTTCCCTAGTGTTCCAGTGGCTAAGACTGTGTTCCCAACGCGGGGGGCCAGGGTTTGATCCCGGTTCAGGGAACTAGAATCCCACAAGCCTAAACTAAAAGACCCCGCATCAGCAACTAAGACCCGGTGCAGCCAAATACATATTTTTAAAAAGATTATGTGAAACTCTCATTTAAAACTGACATCTCATGACCTTCAAGTAAAAGGCCCGCCCCAGCGCTGCCCTCCTCTCCGGCCACTTGTCTGACCTCTCTCTGGAGATGTTTCGGTCCTTTCGGTGAATCTGGCATTTTGTGCCTCGGGCCTCCTTCTGCCTGAAGGCGGTCTTCTTATGAAGCCTCTCTAAGAAGCAGCGTTTAGGACTTCTCTGGTGGTCCAGCAGCTAAGATCCTGTGCCCCCACTGTAGCAGCCCGGGTTCAGTCCCTCATCAGACAACTAGGTTCCGCGCGCATGCTGCGACTACAGACCCCATTTGCTGCGGCACAAATAAATAATTAATTAGTCTTTCCTACTTAGCCAGCACCACACAAATACTATGACATAGATGATTCAGTCCTAACTTTAATTGACTTTATGATATATTTTCAGTTTTTAATCAAGCATGTGTAAATTAAAATTTAATCTATTTTCCTAAATGATGCAGATTCTAATCACTTTCTCCTGTTTTTTAAAAATTTAATACTGGAAAATTTAATTCCAATCTGGTGTGATAGAAAGGGCAAAGAGGGCATTTGAACCCAGGTGGACTTGAGCTCAAATCCCCACATGTGATAATTAGGTAACTGAAAAATTGCTTAACCTGAGACTTAGTTTGACGAAATCTACAAAATGAAAGAAATACAATCATACCTCAGTATCTGTGAAAGATTGACTCCAGGAGAATTGAGAATAGTAAAATCTGCAGATGGCTTAGTCCCCTATAAAAAATATATTTGCATATAACAAACCTATGCACAACCTTCAATGTACTTTAAATCATAAGTATAAGATTTCTTATAAGACCTAATACAATTGTCACAACACAAATTTTGCTTTTGGAAAATTCCTGGAATTTTTTTCAAATATTTTCCATCTGCTGTTAGTTGTATTCATGGATGCAGAACCAGTGGATAACAGAGGGCCAACTGTATTCAATTTGCAGAGTTGTTGTAAAGATTAAATGAAACAGCATGAATAAAAGGGTCAAATATAATTCTCAACTCATTGTGTGCCCTTCAGTCAGTCAGTCAATTCACTCAGTCGTGTCCGACTTTGTACGACCCCATGGACTGCACAGAACACCAGGCCTGCCTATCCATCACCAACTCCCAGAGTTTACTCAAACTCATGTCCATTGAGTTGTTGATGCCATCCAGCCATCTCATCCTCTGTCGTCCCCTTCTCCTCCTGCCCCCAATCCCTCCCAGCATCAGGGTCTTTTCCAATGAATCAGCTCTTTCCATCAGGTGGCCAAACTACTGGAGTTTCAGCTTCAGCATCAGTCCTTTGAATGAACACCCAGGACTGATCTCCTTTAGGATGGACTGGTTGGATCTCCTTGTAGTCCAAGGGACTCTCAAGAGTCTTCTCCAACACCACAGTTCAAAAGCATCAATTCTTTGGCACTCAGCTTTCTTTATAGTCCAAATCTCACATCCATGCATGACTACTGGAAAAACCATAGCTTTGCTAGATGGACCTTTGTTGACAAAGTAATGTCTCTGCATTTTAATATGCTATCTAGGTTGGCCATAACTTCTCTCCCAAGGACCAAGCGTCTTTTAATTTCATGGCTGCAGTTACCATCTGCAGTGATTTTGGAACCCCCAAAAATAGTCTGTCATTGTTTCCCCATCTATTTGCCATGACGTGATGGGACCAGATGCCTTGATCTTAGTTTTCTGAATGTTGAGCTTTAAGCCAACTTTTTCACTCTCCTCTTTCATCAAAAGGCACTTTAGTTTTTCTTCACTTTCTGCTATAAGGGTGGTGTCATCTGCATATCTGAGGTTATTGATATTTCTCCCAGCAATCTTTATTCCAACTTGTGCTTCATCCAGCTGAGCATTTCTCATGATGTACTCTGCATATAAGTTAAATAAGCAGGGTGACAATATACAGCCTTGACGTACTCTTTTCCTTATTTGGAACAAGTCTGCTGTTCCATGTCCAGTTCTAACTTTTGCCTCCTGACCTGTATACAGATTCATCAAGAGGCAGGTCAGGTGGTCTGGTATTCCCATCTCTTTCAGAATTGCCCATAGTTTGTTGTGATCCACACAGTCAAGGGCTTTGGCATAGTCAATAAAGCAGAAGTGGATGCTTTTCTGAAACTCTCTTGCTTTTTCAATGATCCAACTTATGTTGGCAATTTGATCCCTGGTTCTTCTGCCTTTTCTAAGTCCAGCTTGAACATCTGGAAGTTCATGGTTCATGTACTGTTGAAGCCTGGCTTGGAGAATTTTGAGCATCAGTTTGCTAGCATGTGAGATGAGTACAATTGTGCGGTAGTTTGAACATTCTTTGGCATTGTCTTTCTTTGGGATTGGAATGAAAACTGACCTTTTCCAATCCTGTGGCCACTGCTGAGTTTTCCAAACTTGCTGGCATATTGAGTGCAGCACTTCCATAGCATCTCATCTTTTAGGATTTGAAGCAGCTCAACTGGAATTCCATCACCTCTACTAGCTTTGTTCCTAGTGATCCACTTGACTTCACATTCCAGGATGTCTGGCTCTAGGTGATTACACCATTGTGATTTTCTGGGTTGTGAAGATCTTTTTTGTATAGTTCTTCTGTGTATTCTTGCCACCTCTTCTTAATATCTTTTGCTTCTGTTAGGTCCATACCATTTCTGTCCTTTATTGTGTTCATCTTTGCATGAAATGTTCCCTTGGTATCCCTATTTTGGGCCCTTAGTAAACTATATTCTTCCTCTTTCAATTAACATCTTATATATCTCTGAATAGACATCCTCACAGGCGATATTTTTATATAAACACATAAACACCTATTCACATACCATAAAGATCTTCAAAAATTCAACAGATACTTAAGATACAATGTTGCATGCTGTTTGGGACACAGGAGCAAAGCCTAAGTAATTAAATCTCTCACAAATTTGATGATATAAATGAGCTCAGCCACTGGCCATTGTAGTTATTCTATTTCTGGGAATAAAGGAGACAGGTTTATTTGCAGTATCCCATGCTTAATCATTAGTATTAAATGAATTAGGACCAGAACTAATCAAAGAAGCAAACAGCTGATTACTGCTGTTTTGTTGAAGAAGTAATTGATGTTCACACAGGTTAAAGCGGCCAAAAAGGCCCCTAAATAAATGGCCCAGCTCTTTTTCTCCCTTTATAGCTTGTTTTCAATGGTCTTTAGTCTGTGATTACTTAAATATTCATTTATTTCAGAAGCCTTTTTGTGCAAATCCCAATTTAAAAACCAATCACGTTCTCAATAAATTGGGCTAACAACTTCTTTCAAAAGAAGAAACAAGTAAATTGCAATGTTTCATTTCTAAAATTTGATTTCCTATGACTGTATAGGCAGTGAATTCAGTTAAAACCAGGAAAACCTCATAAATTTACTCATAGTGATTGATTAATAGAAGATATACCTTCCGCTATGGAGATATGGAGAATCTTTCTTTGTTCAATAATACTGTCTTCTAATTTTTTCCACATGCATTTTGCACTCATTTGTTTACTCAGTATACTCAGTGACTCTACAACTTACAATTGTATCTGTAATTAGTGACCCACTTGCATTTTACCATCTGGCTAGAAATATTGGTATAATTAGCACATATCTTTCTTTTGGCCTTTCAAAGGGGTATTACAATCACTAAATTTAAATTCCAGTGGTGAACCACAGAGGGAGGAAATCTTCCGACTAATTATAAAACAATCCCTTTTTTTTGCTTATTCTGAAAGTTGACCACAGCATGGAGTTGGCATGGAATCTAAATGTGAGATATTATTCATTTGATGCCGACCACATTTGCACCCACCCTTGTACATTACGGATATTCTTGAACAGTTCATACTCCAAGAGCAGAATTTAGAAGTTGTAACAAGGCATTGTCTGGCCTGCAAAGTTTAACAGATTATATAAAAGTTATTATAACTGGCCCTTTATAGAAAAATTTGTTGACATTTTTCTGGATGATCTAGACAGTCTAGATATAAATGAAAGAATGTGTACCAGTACGAGCTGAAAGGAAATGACTACAAAATATATAAAGAAATATCATCAATAGAAATTAATAGAAAGAGCAGCAGTAAGAGAACAAAATTTTTAGAATGACACCTAGAGATTTAATGCTGTGTTAACTAAGGGAGATAAGATGAATCCAGGAAGTTCGGTGAGGAGGTAATACAGAAAGGGAGAATATGATCATCAATTTACTTAGAGGTAGTTTACATTTGAGGATACTTATATCCACATAAAGATAACACATGTAACTTCAGTGACTAGGAGGAAAAAGGGCTAAAGAGAAAAACTAGGGAGTGCGAGTGTGTCAGAAAAAGAAGATATGGAACCTGAAGGTGCTCACAACTGAAAAAAAAGTTCCAAATTTTTATCAATACTTCCTTCCTACGAATTGTCAAGTCTGTACATCATTTCTCTCATCACACTTCATACTTCTTACATGGTGATTTTACTCATCTCTATGCAGCACAGTGCACTGCCATACATTGACATTTTCTAAAAGTATTATTACTTAGAAGTGAATAGCCCTTCTTGTTTTCAAATTTATGTGCTTTATCCAACAGACTGGGTCTAATAAACATAGCTGTACTAGAAAAGGAATTCAAAGACGATGTGGGTCAAAGGCTAGAGAGACTCCAGGCAAAGAGGTTAGCATTTAGGAATAGCAAATTTAGAAGTAGTTTAAAGCAAAAGACAACCACAAATGTAAAAAAAATGCTTTTTAATTTGTAACCAAAAGGATTATTAAGTTGATATAATTTTTTTTACTGGAGTATTCAAAACAATTGTAGGCAATATGCCTTAAGCAACAGATTACTGAATAAAAGTTGAGATGGACGGCAGTAGTAATTTGTGTGAAATTTATACTTGAGTTTAAAGTTCTTTAAACTTTCATAAAATTATAAACTAATAATAATTCTCCAAATTGAAAGTCAGATAACTTAATTTTAATACAATTCAAAATTAAAGTACAATTGCTTATACAACAATGAATAAGGACAAGTTTCCAAGTCAGAAATCAAACTGAAAATTCAAATATATACAGAGGAAATGTAAACAGTTATAAAATATCAACAGTTATAAATGTTACTTACAGCAAGGCTATTCAAATTTTGGTCTATGAATGATTTGTGACTCATTCAAAATGAAAGAAAGAACTTGTGCCAGAATGGAAATCTATTATGTCACTAATCAGCTATTTCTTTTATAACGAGTTTCTTGATAAAGGAAGCAGTATGCTAATTTATATTCTGGAACAGGTGCCTTATCTCATTACAACCTGGAGAACAGGTCCTGCTTACTTTCTTTAAAGTGCCATGATAATTTTACTGCTCAGAGTTAGGTTAATTTTAGTGTGGGGGAAAAACGTTGAAATGAGACATGATTGTCAGCTATACCTCTTCTATTTTTAATCCCATTGATCCAAAGATCCTAACCAAAAAGTAAATTATACTTTATAAACCCATCACAATATAACATTAATCCTCAGATGATTACTGACAACTACTCACCTCTGAGGGGATCTCCATATTCCCACTTCAGTGGGAATATGTATTAACCGTTTCAATTAACACTTGCTTTCAATCTTGCAGGAAGAAAGTAAGAAATACTTTATAATTATCAAGAAAAAAATTTAATAAGTAACAGTTATTTGTGAATAAGTTCCTCTAAAAATTGGTTTATTCTCATATATCAATCAGAAAATTTTAAGCTCATCTTTATGAAAAAATTAAACTTTTATACTATTTGGGTAACAACTAGTTGCTTTTACAATGAAAATTGGTAGGGAAAAAGGTATGGAAATTTATAACCCTGTGTATTCTATTAACTAAGGGGAAGCAGATAAACTATTTTAAGGTTCCTCAGAATAAAAGTAAACTGGCATAAAATATTTTTTAAGAAACAGTTTATAATTTAAAATTCAAACACTGCTTGATTTTTAGTATGGCATAATTCCTCTGGAAATTAAAAAATATAATATGGTCTTTTGTAAAAGTAATAATTTCCTCTTTCTCCAATGACTTACTAAACTTTACCTGCATTAGCTTAATACTGAAGGCAAATAAATGAACCAACGATTCAGAAAAAAACTCATCAGTTTAGATATACAGAAGCCCAATTAGCTTCTGCATTGACTCGTTTATTGAACCGATAACTACTTCTTAAGGAAGTTAAATGTACATTTACATGTCTTAAGATGAGAGCTTCTTCAGCACCTGAGCTGAGTGCAATATACTGGAGGGAAGAATCTCTAACAGAAAGTTGTCCAAGGACTTATTTCATCTATCTATACATATATACATACATCTATACAAACACATTTACACATATACACACACATAAGCAGAAATAACTTCTCCTTCAAGAAATGTTGAAGATGTAAAAAGAATTCTCCATTTACCTAAATAAAGCAATCTGATGGTTATTAAAAAGTTTTTAAGTTATTTGGAATCTCACAAAATTTCAACAAGTTTTTTTAGAATAACATATAATTCAAAGGGAAAAAACTCAAGGATTTCTTTTGACAAAACTGAATTTCTTTTGACACAGTATCATGGTTGCAAAGTTACAGTTATCTTACCTTGATAACATGAGTTTGAGTAGTCTCCAGGTGGAAAGTCATCAAAGATTACCCAATAGGAGTCAATCCCCACCCCCTTAGGACTGAACATAGTCACCGGCCTCCCATCATTCTGCTGTCCTTAGACTATTACCCGCAGTGGCCCCAGCGAAACCCCATTAAAGGCCACTCTGCTGAGCCCTGTCACACCCTAGGAGGGTTCTTCACGACTTTAGAAGAGCTGGATGTGCTCCTGTTTTATGCCCACGTTCACCTCGCTACTGCTGACTGGCACTGTGCTGGCAGTCCTACTGTGCTATGATGTTTTATGCATACTTTTACAACTCTGAATGACTGGCTTGCACTCCAAAACTCAGAAGATACTTAAAATCCTGCCAGTTGTGTAAGTCTGTCAGTACTTTCTTCTACATTCAATTAATAAATATGTTTCATTGACTGAAAATAGAGCCCATTCAGCTTCATCTAAGCATCTTCTATTCTAGAGAATCTGGAGGATGAAAACCCTCTACACTTGAATAGCTTCTATTCTCCATCTTTCAGACCTTGTTAAATCTGAAGTATGGTGAGAGTGGGCAAAAGACATTTGAGTTAAAAATGATGCCATGCTGCTCTTTCCTGTTTTAACTTGTATAGAATATCCATAATCCACTTTCTAACCCCTCCTCTGCTCTGGTTAAAGGACCTGTCTCATACAGTGGATCATATGTAATGCAGTTACAAAATATCCATGACTGAAAAACACTTTCAAGTGTTAAATATCTTGAGCATCTATAGAATAGCTATATTTTCATTTAAACTTGAAACTGTTATCCTAAACAAACATGTTGTCAATAGAGGCATGGTGTAGGGCTTACCTTGGAGAAGCTATTAAATTCAATTGTGTTCATTTTGTTTAGTTTACGTCAACCATAATATAACCCAAATCACTTTTTTCCTGATATGGAAGACATTTTGATAAATCCATTTGAACCCAAATTCTTTCATTAACATGTAAACTCACAAGTACAATTTTATTTTTGTTATATATTTAAATATTTTTTGAAGAGTTGATATCTCAGTATAGGGAATGAAATTATGCTAGTAACTACTAATTTAGCATTCAAACATTTCCCTAAATTCTTCAATTCAAAAGTGCATTTACAATATAAACATGCCATATGTGAAGCTACAAACCACAAGCTCACACGGGAGTGGATTTCAGATTCCAGATTCAGTTCAAATGGGTTAAGGAGAAAAGTGCTAACAGAGCAAATCTGACACAAGTTCGTGGGGGTTAGGCAATGAGTCATCAAAGCGGAATCTTTTGGACACCAAGCTGCTGTCCTCCGGGATGTTCTCCTTGTCTTCTCGGTCACTACAGGTACCATTACAAGAGGGTTTGTAAGTCTTGTCCTCTGAGGACCTTACTGTATGATCCTGACTTTGAGAGGAACTGGAGGTTTCTTCAGGGTGAAACAAGTTTCCAAAGTCCCACTGCTGCAGCCAGGAATGAGAAAGGCAGATTTCGGCTGTTGGTCTTTTCCTTTGAACGAAAGTACCGAGAAAAAATTGAGATCTAAAAATCAGGTTGGAAATGTCTGTAGTTTAGTACATTATAGGTTTATTTTTTTATCTATTCTGAAAATAACACATACCCATAGTACAGGAGGGAATAATAATAAGAAAAGTGGAACACCTACAGTTTGTTTAATTCTGACATGTGCTAACATACCATGAAGCTTACAGACAGGACTATCTAGTCAAAACACTAGGGAACATATTTTAACCTTGCAAATAAAAATCAGTAAAATTATAAAGACTCTTGGGTCTATAAACCCTTTGAAGGAAAATACATGTAAGTAAATTATAATCTCTATATACTTTGTTCTTAAAAAGTAGTTAACAGTTAAATCTTGAAAACAGAGACTACTCTTCAAAGATGTTTATCTAATATTTTTAGTTTTTAAATTTTGTTTTCTCTTGTGAAAGCAACATGGTCAAATATCATAATATTTCAGAAGGAAAGAAAACTTCAACCTTAACATAACCACCATAACCATTAGAACGTAGGTTTCCTTAGTCTTTGCTTTTATGTTCAATTTTTATGATTAAAAAAGATTTTATGATTATAAAAAAATTAAGGTGCTCATTACAGAAACGTTAGAATCTAAGTGAAAAATATTTAAGAAAACTAAACAGTTTAAAACCATAAACACATAGAATAATCACTATTTCTATTAAATAACCATCTATGAATGGTAGCCTGCCAGGCTCCTCTGTCCATAGGATTTTCCAGGCAAGAATACTGGAGTGGGTTGTCATGTCCTCCTCCAGGGGAATCTTCCTGACCCAGGGACCGAACTGTGACTCTTACGTCTCCTGCATTGGCAGGCAGATTCTTTACCAAGAGCACTACCTGGGAAGCCCAAAATAGAGCTAGTCAGTGTTTGTTAAGACTTGCATTAAGCCTAGGTTTTTTTTCTTAAGCAAATAAGGAAAGTGAATCCTCCAGGAGATTAAGCAACTGTCAGAGAGAGAAGACTTGACAAGTAACAAATCCAGGATCCCAGCCCAAGACAGTATATCACAACATCTGAGTTACATGCAGCCAAGGCATTTTAAGGTAAATAGGGCTGACCCAGGGGCTTCCCAGGTGGCTCAGCTGTAAAGAATTCACCAGCAATGCAGGAGACCTGGGTTCCATCCCTGGGTCGGGAAGATCCCCTGGAGGAGGAAATGACAATCCACTCCAGCAATCCTGCCTGGAAAACTCCACAGACAGAGGAGCCTGGTGGGCTATGGTCCATAGGGCTGCAAAGAGTCAGACACAACTGAGCAACTGAGTACACACATACAGGACTTATTCTGGTAAAGAAAAGGAGGTGAGCTTTTTCTTTTCCTGCTTTGAAGTTGCCAATGAGTGAGGTAAGAATCTTAAGACATACTTTCAAGTACCTTCTTTAGCAGGCAAAGAGTATCTGCTCCTTAAAAATTTGACAATCAGTATTTGAACTTGTTATACAACTATAGTTATTTCACTATAAATAATTCATACCAAAGTCTTATCATAACCAGCCACGTATATTATACATCTTTGGTGTGTGTGTTCAGTTGCTCAGTTGTGCCTGACTCTTTGTGACCCCACAGACTGTAGCCCTCCAGGCTCCTCTGTCCATGGAATTTTTCAGACTACTGGAGTGGGTTGCCATTTCTTCCTCCATGGCATCTTCCTGACCCAGGAACTGAACCCATGTCTCCTGCGTCTCATGCATGGCAGTGCATTCTTCACTGCTGAGCCATCGGTTCTACTACTAATCATTTTAAGGAATTTCAGAGGATAGTAGCAGGTTGAGAGAGAGATAACCCAAATCTTCTCTTCATTTCAAGATTTCCTGCTATATATTTTATATTTCCTATGCTTGAAGTTATAGATTTGTCATTTAATGATCTCTCATACCACCTCTCTTCCCATTTTACCTGAAACTTAAGAAAGCAAACATCTAATAATTTTATACTGTTTTATAATGTATATTTCTTAATAGTCATATGTAATTTATTTTGTAATAGTATTTAAGTAAATTAATATTACTTACTCTGGATTTTTTACTAAAAGGCTCTGGATGAAGTCTGTGGCCAGCTGTGAAACTGATGAGAAAGTTTCTTCCGAATAATCTACATTAACTTGAGAAATATTGAGGTATGTTTCCTGATTATCTTCTCCCACAAATGGGGATGTGTGAGTTAATAACATATATGCTATTACACCAACATTCCTGAAAAAACAAATAACTGAGAAGATGGGAACTTAAAATGTGTGTTAATCTTAAAACACTTATATAAAGTAAAATTGATTCTCAACATATTCCTGTCCTCAAATCTTGTGCAGTTAAACTACAGATTTTAAACTGCTTTTCAAAGTTCCCATAGTATACTATTAAAGCTGAAATAATTATGCTGTCTCAAAGTTTGCCTCACAGAAAAAGACTGAGGGAATAATGCACATGTATGTTATATAAAAATAATGTATTAAATATGTATCATTATATCTACAGTCTGCCCTTCATACAGATACCTGTTTATCAAGTACACACAGCTGTCCTGAGTGGCATTTCCCAAATGGTGTTCAATGACACAGTGATGATCTGTGAGACATAAATATGATTCCATACAAATAGAGGCTGCAGGTTTGGTAAAGCACAGTATTGGGCAGGCAGACTTCTTTTTAATTGCAAAACTTTTAGAACCATAAATATGTTAATGACAACTGTGTTCAGGAACCAGAAAAAGGCAATACATATATAGCACCTATTTCACCCACCTATTCAGCCATAGGACCCTTTTTCTTACCAAATCCATTTCATCCCCCTACATGGAAAACTAAACTCTTCCTCTTGGTCTGATGGAGTCAGTCCACCACTGTGGTCTCAAGTAAAGTTCTGGTATCAATGCCATCTCTACCCTATAATATTCTCTCTGTGTCAACCATAAAAACTCACAATACCCAAGAAATATACTCTCATATAACTAAACTTTTAAATGGATCTAATCTCATTTTTCTATTGAGTAAATATCTTCCTAGTTCTCCTAGACCTAGATCATATGTCTCCCATCTGGTGCTTGCCCGCTGCTTCCTCCATGGTTGTTAAATAGCATTCTATCTTTATTATAGAAAATATAGCACGCACAGTACTGTGACTAATTTGTTCTTTTACCAGAAGGAGTCTTCCTCCGGGAAAGGGATTTTCCTATTTATTCCTGTACTTTGGCTCAGAGCCAAACTTATTAAAAAAGAATGAACAGGTAAATGTTTTCCTGTGGCATAATAATGATATTCAAATAAAATCTTTTAAAGATAGCCTTACTATTTACATTTTGAACCAAAGAACCACAGAATATGTATTAACCAGCTTTTAATAAAGGAATACAAGTAATTAACAAAATCTTACCACATATCTGTTGCTGTGGTAATGGGATCATAGTTCAGGATTTCTGGAGCTGAAAGAGAAAATAAAATTCAAATTCAATACTGACAAATATAAAAACATGACAGTTACTTTGAAGTAAACTGGATTTAATTTTAAAGAATTACCAATATATCAGCAGAAATTTAGCACAGAATTTATTATCCTGTGATTGGACATTTAGATATACCTAATGTTGAGAAAATTATATAACCAGATGGTTCAAAAGCACCAATTATATTCTGGGAGTAACCAGTAGCTATGCAGTATTTTTTTTAAAACGATTAAGATTAACCTCAGAAAAAGCAATTAGGAAGAAGTAAAACGTTGGAAGCTCAAATCTTTTTACAATTTTAGTTTTATTACTCTGTTAGGAATTAGTTTGAGTTATTTTATTAGAATGATTTCGGTTTTTCTTTTCAGGGTAAATAGACTCATATGCATTCAAAAATGACACTATGAACAAACCAGCTTCCTGGAAGTGTTTTCAGATTTTCAAGTAGATTAAATATCCCTTTTAAACTATCTAAAACCTAGTTTCCTAAGCAATTAATTTTCCAGTCTCCTCCTTTGCCCCGGCCCCCCTCCTCGCCAAAAAAATTTAATGGTACAACATAAATTCTCTATACTTTCAGAACATTACTATAAATTTCAAATTAGTAGAGTCCAAACTAGTACCTATACTTGAATAACTTTTTAGTTTCACAGTATGGTTTCATAACTTCTCCAAAGAGAGACTGTTATCTAAAGCATAACAGTCTGGTTAATAAAGTCTTTGAGTCACATATATTGTCAGCCTCCACTGCACCACCTGCTACCTTCTCACATACTTCTGTGAACTATATTATATATAATTACAATCATTATTTGAGGACACTGTAGCCTCTATCAGCATTTAGAAGTTAGTAATTTGTTTTGTTTTTCATTTTGGGAAAGTCAGCTCCCTTGCTCAGTAGCACCTGTTCTGTTTACTCGTATCTTTTCAATGCCTGCATAGGGATATCAATATGAGCAACAAGAAAAAAGTGTAAAAAGATTGTTACTACAAATTAAAATACTTTACCATTTATGTGCTGCTTTACAGGACTTAAAAACATCTTTCATCTCCATGATCTAATTTGTTGATTTAGTACAATATTCCTAGATTATCTAATAATAGGTTCTACTTAACACCCTTCTTTTTAAAAATCCTCCTTTTACAACTCTCAGCAAAAGCCTCACTTAGGACAAAAGTAAAAGTGACATCTATCAAACAAAAAGGCTTTAAATGCAGTAACACTGATTCAGTTTTCCTCTTTTTTCATTTTCTTCTGCTTCCTAACTTCCTTTTTACCTATTTTTCTTTATGTACAAAGCTTTTATACACAAACATTAAATTTTTAACTTATATATCCAATGTCCTGTAAATTGTGATTGTCTCAATTCACTACAATTCATTTTAATATGTCAAAATCGAATTTTAATGCACTAAAATATTTGAACCAAATATATCCTGGAGTTACATGCCCTAAAATAGTTCTATATAGGTATCACTTATTAATAAATTTCAAAGTGGTATATAAAATAAAGGAAATTCTTACCCAAGTATTCTGGTGTTCCCATGATTTCCCGAAGTTCACATGCATTCCCTATTTTTCGAGACATTCCAAAATCTACAATTTTTATGTCCCCAAGAGGATATATGCTGCTCAATAATATATTCTGTGGCTAATAAAGTACAACAAGAAATGATAAATAATATAAAACAAGAAAACAATACTAAACTCAAATCAGAGATAACTTAAGTAGAATTTGTTTAGCTATTAAACATTTATTGAGTCATCCACCAAACATTTACTGAACTACTACTTAGGAGGAGCTATAGAGTCAATGATAAGTAAAAAAATACACTTCAAGAGTATTCTTGGTTTTAATTAAAAAATATGGATACATTGATTGATTAACTGATTATGATATACAGAATACTCGGTAGTAAAGACTGCTTAATTTTCTGCCCATAAGAAAGTCCAAGAAGGCTTTGCAGTAGAGATGATGCTTAAGGTGAATCCTGAAGGCTAAACAGAAGCATGCCAGTGAGAAAAGTGGTCTAGAGAATAGCATGAAAAGAAGGCATGAACAAATAAAAACGCATTCACACCCAGAAAGAGCTAATGGTTGAGTACAGTGGTACGTACGGTCCTGGGTCTGACTACCCCAGGACTGTACCTCAGACAGAAAGAGGCATGGGAGGGTCCATGACAAGGAGAGTGTCCAGGAAGGGAGGAGTCCAGTGTTCAAACAACGAGAGATGATTTGATCCAGACTTCTAGGTTCCTGTATGGCTACAGAGGAAGGATAAGGAGAAAGGATAGTAAAACGAGAGGCTGAAGTGGTACCTCAGGGTTTGGGAAGGGGCCTGAATGGTCTGGGGCGGGGTGTGGGAAAAGGAGAAGCCAAAAGACTAAAAGCCTCAAGAGAAAGATAAATGAGTATAATGGGAGCAAAGGAGTAAGGACTAGCAGATTATCTTCAAGAGGTAGCTAAAAATTAAGTATTTCAGAGATAGACAGTTTTATAAGACAAAAAGTCCAAGGTGTGGCAGTAAGAACAGGATAGAGTGACATGACGTTAGCATTAGAACATATGTAATGATGGTTTTTAAAAGCCCAGTGATTAATCTGAGCTGCTCACACATGCAGTCTTCTATCTATCAATACAGAAGTAAGTCCACGTAGCACATACACAGTCTAGACAAGCATGGCCTATTGTTTCCTCTCAATACCAGTTTGAGTTAGTTGCGCAAAGCAAGAGCAGAGAAGGAACAGAGATGTATTGGTACTTAAAACTACATGACATTACCTTTAAATCGAGGTGTACAATGTTATTCTGATGTAGGTAATGAACTCCTTCAAGTATTTGTTTAATGAGTCTGATAATGTCATTTTCAGAGACCATTTCAGCCAACTCAGGTAAACACAAATTGAAAATTTCTCCACCTGCAGCACTGAAATAAAATTCAAAGAATAGAAACTTGAAAAATCATTGATCTAAAAATGACAACTTTTAAATACTATATACCTTTAAGTAAAATATATGGCCACCTAAACTTTAATCTCTCTATATATACACATTTAATGGGGGGCAGTGAATGGTGCTGGGAAGGATTTTTAAGAAATAAAATAAATGACAAGAATAGTTTAAAGTCTGGGTGCTAGTATTCACCTATGAGCTCAGCTCTGCTCTATTTTACTCATTTATTCATTATATATAAACATACCTGTTATCTGTATATAGATAAATATTTTGATTCTCAAGACAATCATGTGAATCATGGCTACCATTCCCATTTTATAGATAAAGAAATAAATACAAAGAGGTGAAATTAAGTGAGAGGGCAGAATCTGATTCTGTATAATATGGATGAGAATCTACATTCTTAACCAACATCCTGTGTTGCAGCTTTACAAAGAATAGTTGGGGCCAGAACCCAATTTTTTTTTTCTTTGTTTATAAGAGCTGAAAATCTAAATGCCAACAAACACATAATGAAAAATTCCTAGATTTGAAATCAAATGATTGAAAGTTAAATCATAAATCTGCTATTTGCCAGCAATATAATTTAGGGTCAATCACTTACTTGAGCTTCCTCATCTGTAAAACAGAGATATAACTGAACTCAACAGATTTTTTTCTAAGGACTA
Source organism: Muntiacus reevesi (assembly GCF_963930625.1). Taxonomy (NCBI): domain Eukaryota; kingdom Metazoa; phylum Chordata; class Mammalia; order Artiodactyla; family Cervidae; genus Muntiacus; species Muntiacus reevesi. Next base: position 150,923,193 of record NC_089251.1, on the reverse strand, counting down.
AATCTAAATGAATGAGATAAAAACTGTCAGAAATCATGCAAAAAAATCTAGATGGTTATTAATAAAAATTTATAAGGTATGTTTGGGAATATCTCAAGTAAAGCCAACTCTATATGATAAATCAGAAACTCATTTATTTCACAGAACACTATTTTCCTCCCTTTGGTTCACTCCTGTATCCACAGCAACAAGAAGAGTGTCTGGCACATAGAAGGTACGCAGTAAGTGTCTGTTGAATGAATGAATAATGGAATAGACAGTCATTCTTCAGAGCAGCTCAAAGTGCAATTCATTAGTCTTGGTGACTGTCAAGAGGAAGAAGCATGTCATGTATATCTGGAGTCACAAGAAGGAAAAAGAATCAGTGGTCACAAATCTGAGTCTCACTGAAAATCACAGGACTGAGCCTTCACACTTGCAGAGGTAACCAGGCCATGAGGTCATCTGCACAGAGCGTGCCGATCAGAAGCTGCAGGGCTTTGTTGCTGACACCTGACAGTGTTTCAGAGAAATCTCTGGGACAGCTGCTAAGGCACCCGTGGGCATGCTTCAATAGTGTTTACTGCCTGTCTCAATGACTTCCAGCCCCCCAAACTCCCAGGAAGTTCATGAGAAACTAACTTCAAGACCTGACTTCAAGGTTTCATAGTAAAGACAATCTGAGTATGAAAAATTTACTTTGCTATAAAACATGTAATAGTGACCTCCAAAGTTAGGTACCAGAAGACAACATTAGAAATTCATTCATCTAAAAAAGAAACTAATCTTTGTGAATAGCTAATGTTCAGACTACCCATGTGGCCCCTCAGTTTACACATCAGGTGTTTATTTGTCGTAACCCTGCTCAAGGTCTCCTGAGGGGAGAGGGATTCCGCAGGCCAAGCTACTGAGGATACCTCACTTCTCCCCTTTCTGGTTATGTTATTTAGCTTTAATGAAATGAATCTTCTCAAAACAAGTGGTCAAAATATATTCCTGCAAGGACACTACAGATAAGGTTAATCATGCAATCGTAAGCAAATAAGAAAATGAAGAGATACTTCAGATTCTCTTAGAATGAGTTCTTTGCTAGGCCCTTTATAAGACACATCTGATAAGAAATCAGACCAAATAATTAGAAATTGAAAGAAAACTGTATGGAATATGGATCCCTAGCCACTCTTAAAATATGGAAAATACCCAAAACTATGGGAAATACCAGAAAGATCTAAATTCTTCAGTATCCAGCAGTATATGGCAGCATAAAATGCTTAGATGAAAAATTCATTCTTGAACACTTCATAATTTTTTATATACCAACACTGACATTACAATCTCTAAAGTTAATTCAATAGACAGAATTCTCATTAATTCTAAAGTTCAAAATAAAATATAAGAAAACCACTTGAGAAAACACATGTAAAGCACTTCCCAATGCCTAGACATAAGAAGACAGCAGGCTGCCTGTGGAAGTACCTGCTAAAACAAGCAGCCTGACTTCCATCCAGACGCTGCCTAACTAGTTACCTGAGCTGGGACAAAACATGCTTCTGTTTCTTCCACTGTAACACAGTGATACATAACAAAAAATGACAGCTCTAACTTCACTGGCTTGCTCTAGGAATTAAATCAGATAAGTCACATCAAGTACCGAGTACAACAGATGTCATAAGGATCAAAGCAGATCACTTGTAGTATTTAAGACAGTGTCTGACACATAGTAAATATTCAATAAATATTAGCTATTATTATAATGAGTCAACAAATATTAATTCCAAATCTAGCCAACATCCAGCCTTTCTGAATTTGGGGGCTGCTTGTTAAACTCTGATTATGAAGTCAACTTTAAAAATCTTTGCTAAATTAAAACTCATTTTTAGAAACACTATATTATATATATATATATACACATATGTATATATATATAAATGCACACAACATATTCTTAAGTGGAAAAAAAGGATTATAATACCATACACTTAATAGATCACAATTTTGTTTCTGAAAGTATACATACCTAGAAAAATAAAATTATTTCAAAATAGAGTAATATGTCATAAAAGTAACTGCTGTTTACAAATGATTTCTATTTTCTATACATTCTAAATTTAACACAATAAATAGATGTTACTTTTATACCAGGAAAAGTATCCTAAGGGGTTTGGGTGTGTTTATTTCAGTAACGAGATCAAACACCCTGTGACTGTCAGCCAATCACACTGTCTCTACCTCTTAGTTTGACCAGCTAACCAATGTCTTCTGTAGGACTACCATTTTTCCCACAAAAGAGGGAAAGCTCTTTACCATAATTTACCATAGCTTTCCAAAGATGAAGCTATGGTAAGCAGAAAACGAAGAGGAGTTAAAAGGAGGAGAAGAAACGATAACACAAGAAGCAAGAGTTAGCAGAAACTGGAAGCATAAATGGAAAGCAGTGAAGAGCAACAGACTAACAGACCCTTTGTTAAAACAAGGCACCCAGACCAGTGACTACAGAGAAGAAAAAATTCAGAAATTTGGAGTATTTATGTTTTTTGCGTATGTGCTTGTGTATGTGTTGTGTATCTGTGAATGGATGTGATAACTGTACTTTAGTATAGTTACGCTGTCACATAAATCTGTGAACTATATACTACTTACATCTACGTTTGTCTTTTACAGCTTTCTAAAGCACAGTTTAGAAATTAGTAAGAAAGTCAAGAATATCATTTAAAAAACTCCCATAACACAATAAATTTAACATGTAGAAGATTAAAATCAAACTACATGGTTTACCTTTCATTCATGCAAGTTTATCTTTTTATTCTCCTTGGGTAGCTTCACTGGATGTGCTTTCCAAATAAATGAATACACAAATTATTTCAATCCTATCTGCCCATCAGACTGTTTTGCAGAAAACAGTCTATTTTCTGTACCATTGGCAATGGAATTTCACTATAAACATTGTATTGTCATTTGTTTATTGAATGCTGTTTAATTCATTTTGGGGTATCTGTGTGAGGCTACACATTATAAGTTTTCTGAAAATATATGAATATATACTATGTTCCTCTAATATTTTATTAACAGGAATCTTTACAAGTTCTTGTTATACTTTTATCATTCTTGTTCTTGACATTTCAAGCAACCTTACCCACCAATTCAAATAGGTACTGCAAACTTACTTCAATTTTTTAAAGAGTATACTTACTATTCCAATATCAAAATGATTTCACTTGTATTTTCATAGACTTCATGAAGATTAATCACGTGGGGACAAGATTTTGCCAATTCAAGTACTGCAATTTCATGGAAAATCTCTGCGCGACAGTCCTGTCCTCTTCTTCTCTTTTTCAGAAACTTTGCAGCGTATTCTTGTCCAGTAGATTTTGATATACATTGTCTAACCACAGCAAACTTTCCTCTGGGGGAAAGTAAGAACAAAAGTTAGTTTAACACAGATACTGTTATAACTTTATCAAACCTTTCAAACATCCATGCCATTAGGAATTTACCTTTGCTCTCTTAATCTAATCAATTACTACATGTACTTTTATAAAATTTATAGTATCATCACGCAAAAATACAAAGGCAAAAGTAATATAAGACATAATTATATTTATTCTTCACTATCATATCATTAACATGATACATTACCTTTGTAGGGAGAGATCTCATTTGCCCACCAACTCCATGTCATACTCTTGATATGAATTATTTTGTTTAAGTATGATAACAATCCTATAGAGTAAATATTATTCTGTCTGGCAGATTCCAGAGAAGATATGTATCTTGGTCTATTCTCCTCTGCTAAAAAGTTTAGCTTTCCTTCAAATGAAAAAACTTAAATGCAAAAATGAGTATTCGTCTTGTTTACTTCTATTAGTGTAAACATTTTGCCTCTCAACATCACTTTCGACAACCTTTGAAGCTTTTTATCACAATTTGTCAGTTGTGTTACCAGAGTATCTGTTAGTATTGCTCAGTAGTCCACAAAGCTTTAATAGATATATCAAAAGTATACATGTCTTACGGAAAATATCCAAAGACACTTATCCAAAGACACTTTATGATTAACTAAGAAAATTCACGGTTATCAAAAGCTATGTACAAACACATTATTAAAGTCATGTTTATCGTTTTAGGAATAAACATGTTTTAGCTCTATCCAGTAACATTGTTCAACATTTCAGCCAATTTTTGAAAGACTCTGGCAAACCTATGTATTCTAAAGTAAAGATTGTGAAAGTTGTTCAGTAGTGTCCGACTCTTTTGAGACCCCATGGACTATACACGGGTCATGGAATTCTAGGCCAGAATACTGGAGTGGGTAGCACTTCCCTTCCCCAGGGGATCTTTCCAACCCAGGGATCAAACTCAGGTCTCCCACATTGCACGCAGATTCTTTACCAGCTGAGCCACAAGGGAAGCCCAAGTATTCTAAGCCTACAGTTTTCCCAAATCTAGTTTCCCAAAGACTCAAGCTATTTTGAGTCAGATTGTTTTAAGAAACTAATAAAAATTATTGACTGCCTACCCAGAAAATGTACACATGCTTTAAAAAGAAAGCTTTACATATAATTCCAGCGGGTTTTTAGATTTCAAAGACTATCCATAAACTTCCTAAGCCTGGTTCATGGGTTTTAAAATTAAGAACTTCTATCCTAAGGCTCAAATGACTCACTGAATACCAACAAATCAGGTAAAAATAAAAACCTATTTTTAATATACTTTAAATTTGAGGTAGAAGTCAGGGACAGAATAAATTGCTTATCATTTTTACTTACTATTGTCAAGCGCAGAATGACAAAGATCCCTACTCTTTATATTCTTAATTTCCTCAAAATTGGTGCCAATGAAAGGCACTGACTGGAAATCAAGATGAAAAGGTATAGCTACTAATGCAAAAAAAAATTTTAAGAAAGTGGTCAAGCTATAATTTGATTCTTCTACATATATATCAACTCAGAAAATTTGCATGCATAAACTTATTTTTTGATAGAACTTTTCATTTAAGATTTGAGAATGTTTAATTTGTATTTTCTCACCATATGCAAAAGGAATACAAATCAAAGCATTTCAATGAGCTCACACACACAAAAAAAGTCAATCTGTCCCTTTGTTTTATATTCAAAGTGTCCATGTTTATAGATTTTATACTGGATAAATTGGGTCAGACTAAGAGTAAATGACTCATGAAAGGTCATATATGGAAATAGACTGCCATGACTTAAATTGCGGGATGTGAAATCCTAGCTTTCTATTCTGACCACGACAAAACAATTCCTTCCTTTAAGATTTTTTTTTTTTTAAAGAAGTAGATTCACTTCTGCCAATTCTTATTTAGATTCAGAAGTGAAAATTTGTCTAAAACAAAAAGGAAATTTTAAGTTTTATGAAGAAATTCACCTTGTAAAACTTAGGAAACAGAAGCTAGTTAGCCAAGAACTCTGTACATCTGAAAAAGTTCACAGTACCAGCTGTAACAGTTAAGTTCTGCTGTAATTTTATAATTATATCTACAAGCCAGAATTCTCTCAGAAACAAAGAGCAAAATTAAATAATAATAAACACTTTAACTGTTTCAGGTACTCTCATGAGGCTTACAAGAATAGTACTTGTTAATGCAGAGCAAAGATGACCAAACAATATTGGTAACTACTTATTTGCCAATGTTCATCGCTAAGTAAAAACCCTATGAGGGCAAAAACCCTATCTGTCCTAATTATTAATCATAAAATCTACACTTCACTAACTAACACATAACAGAAACATCTGCTTCTATTATAGAAATATCTGTTGAATGAATGCAAGAGTTATGCATTTAATACAGTACCATACACTGCACTATTCTGTATACTGTACTTAAAGCATTTACATTTTTAAACCTTCTTTGAGACTCAAAATTTTACACACATATTCATTTATGTGTGTCAATCACTCAGTCGTGTCTGACACTTTGTGATCCCATGGACTGTAACCCACCAGGCTCCTTTGTCCATGGAATTCTCCAGGCAAGAATAGTAGAGTGGGTAGCCATTCTCTTCTCCAGAGGATCTTTAAATACTTTTACCATAATTATCAGATGACTTAGGGGGAAAAAACCAAGTATTTGTTTTCCATTCTAAAATGCTAATTGTCATTTAGAAGTATCCAAAATAATAGTTAGGGCTTCCAGGTGGTGCTAGTGGTAAAATATCTGCCTGTCAATGCAGGAGATGTAAGACGTGGGTTCCATCCCTGGGTCAGGAAGATCCCCTGGAGAAGGAAATAGAAACCCGCTCCAGTATTTTTGCCTGGAGAATCCCATGGACGGGGGAGCCCGGGGAGCTACAGTCCATGGTGTTGCACAGTCAGACACGACTGAGAGCCTAAACACACACATAAAATAATACTTAACACATAATGTCCCTATATGAAATTTAACAGAAACATTTAGGAAAATTTAAAACCCTTAACAATAATACTTAATGCATAACCTAAAAGGGCAAGGCTAACTAGATTTCCCAGCAGCTAAAAGGTCTAGTTAGTTACCCTTCTACATTCTAGAACAGACAATAAAATGTGAAAGGAGGGGGGAGGGTAAGCCACAAAGGAAGCTGACGTTTTATTTCTGCATCTGCCTCACCCTTCTAACCACAAGAAGTCCTATGAAACCTTGATTCAGTTGGGGGAGGGGTGGAAAAAACTTACCCAACATGTTAAAAAACAGGAACAATGCAAAGTTTTTTGAGAACAGTCAAAAATTAACTGCTAACTTTTACGTATCTTATTCTAATTTGTTTAAAGAAAAATTCTAAAACATTAAACATCTTAAAATTAATTCAAAAACTGATTTATAAAGATAATTTTGTAATCATCACATGCTAGAATTATGTTTGTATTTTCAAAACATATAAGTCTCAGAAGAATCAAGATTATGATCCTAATTTTCACTTTGCAAAAGTGTGGGATAATATCAAAATTGGTAAAACACTGAAAGAATTTAAAGCAAGTTCATGGCAGATGAAAGGTCATGACTTCAATTTATCAAGGTTTATTAATGAGACATATCAATATTTACCAATTAGGCCATATCAACTAAAAGAAAAAAGGTCTCTTTCATGAAGTTATTAAAAGATGAAATATTAGGAATCTGAATTTGTTTTCATCACAGTTTATCATGAATTTTTGCTCTAAAATGTTATAAACTGAGTCAAGTTTATGATTGTGATTTATGATGGCACCCCATTTACAAAACAATTTCAAATTGTTAATATTGTTCCCAAAGTTTATGTTCTCCAAAACCAACAAAGAAAAAAAAAAATCAGTCCTTCTAGCTCCCACACAGGTTATCTCAATAAAGTTTTGTTGTATTTTGGATGGTAAGATATTAACAATATTGCATCCATTCTAGACTTTTTCATTTTAAGACTGAGGATAAAAAGCTACAAGTGATCCAGAAGAGGATACATGGATCAAGGAAGCTGTCTGGAAATCAGCTCATAAGATGAGCATCTAAGGAAACTGGCAACATTTAGCTACATTCAAATCTCTAAAGGATTTTTACATGGATATTATATGCAGCTACAAAAGGGGAACTATGTATATTAGGTAGAGATTAGCAGAAAACAGAATTCTGTGTGTAAGTGCCCACAAAATGGAACAGGCATATTCTGAGGAAGTGAGTTCCCTATTCCTGAGACATTCAAATTGAGGCTGGATAAAAAACTTGTCAGAAAAATTACAGGAAAAATTGCTGCATTGCATAAAAAATTATATTAGAAGGCCACTGACCATTAAAGTTCTTCCAAAGCAAAGACTCTATGACTATTTAATGAGTAATAGGATATAGTCAACTAAAGAACACTTACTCTTTCCTGTGTAATGCGAAGAGAAATAATTACAGACTCAGAGCTAAACTATTTCTTGAAAATACCCTGAAAGCTTTTAAAAACTATATCTTTTCATAAACCATTAAAAGGCCCAAATATTTTGCATACAAAATTAAGTAAATAAATATGCCTGGAATTATGAAATAAATATGCTTTCATATTTAGTTCTTAGTCTGTGACATAGATATTATCACCCTTATTTTGTCAAAGAAAGACTGCTCCCAATATCTAACAAGTGAAAAAGCCAGGACCTGCTTTCATCTTTGACATAAAAGACCACCACGAACAGAATTACTTGCCATGTTTCAGTCAATTTTTGTTTTCACATTGAGATTATCAAAGACAAAAAATCATTCATACTATTTTACTGTGCATCCATCAATACAAACATGGGCTTTTACTATTTTAACATAAAAATCAAACTAAAGACAGAAAATGATCACCATCCTCCCTTTGTTAAGAGTTTAAATTTAAAGCTCAAAATGCTGAATACATATAAAATTATTTGGTATATCTTATGCAATTTTCATATATATTCAAATGGTAGGTCTCATAATCTCAGGTCATTCCTTGGCCTGAAGGAATTTACACCTTCATTAAACCAAAACGGATCAGTATCAGTGTAAATAAATACAGACTTTAGTTACAGATCATGCACTGTTTGTCATATGGAATTACACTATCAAATATAAATTAATTCATTTTGTTTAGAAAAGAGAAGGAGGAGAATCTTCAGATTTTTTTAGGTCAGCACAATATTCTAAGAATTAGAAAAGCTATTCAACAAAAACTTTATAGCATTCTACTAAATATTTTATAAATATTAACTTGTTCAAGACTCACAACAACCATATAAAATATATATGATTACTTTCATCCCCACTTCTCAGATGAGGAAACTACAGAACTGAGAGGTACAGTAATTTGAGGTCAAACAGCAAATGGTTAACCCCAAATTTTGATGTGACAGTCCACTATGCTAAGCTGCCTCTTCCCTTGAACAGCCTCAAGTAAGAGCCCTGACTTTCCACCACGGGCTCTGAAGCGAGGTGCAATATATCATACATGCTCACTAACCCTCCATGGATTTGATTTCCAGGTCACTTAAGACTAGATCCCTGCACAGTATCAGCAGAGATGAGGACTTTTCTTTCTAATCATTGCTAAATAATAATCAAGTGAGTTTTATAAAAGTATAGACAAAGAAATCCTGTGATTTTAAACACACACACATCAAAAGTTTCCTTACCTTCCCAGTTCTTTAGATGTAAGTGTGTAAAAATTATTAAAGTTTTCCACTTTAATTGGAGTTTGAGGAGTGGTAGTTAGCATGCCTGAAATGCTTCGGCAATCAAATCTTCTCCTCAGCATGATGACTCGCAGAAAGGCTTCTTCAGTCACTTATTTTTATCTGTTTAAAAAAAGAGAAGATGCACGGTATAACATATGTAATTAAGAAAAAAAAAAGATGTTATCTTAGACAGGATATGTCTTATACTATACAGCTCCAAATATAGCTATAAGGTACAACCAAAAAAAAAAAAAAAAGACGGAAGAAGATTTAAAAGCATATTCTACCCAAAAAGAAGAAAAACAGAGCAGACACATAAATTGGTATCACCTATGGTACTTGAACTAAGTTACTGCATTTCATTTCAGAATAAAACCACTGAAAACACCTGTAAGACCTACCATCTTTTAAAAAGTTACAATTGTAATACAATCATTCAATTTCATTTTAAAACTTTGATTCTTTAAAGTTGTATCTTCACATAACAATTTAACATAGAAAAACAATTATTTTAAATTTAATTTTACATTAAATTTAATGTAATTTAATTTGTTTTAAATTTAATTTTAAATTTAATTTGTTTGTTGGGCAAACAAATACAGTGGTGAATTCACATGTTGTGAGGTATATTACTGACATCTGAGTCACTAAGAGAAATAGACTTGTTTCATGGGTCTTAGATTCAGAACGCAGCACAGAGCCTGCTATGTATGAAGAGCTCTATAATTCTGTCGGATGAGTGAGCAACTACACATAAAGCCCTTTTCTGGAGTTCTAACCTGTATCTGAAGCTCATATTTATCTGGAACTTTTATGATATTTATAAGTATTCAGTTTTAATATTAAAACTACTATTTCAATTAATTGAATTCATAATAATAATGACAGACTACATATTTTTAGATACTTCCTTCTGCTATGCCTATGTCATAGAAGATCCAGTATTCTTCTTCTAGCAACTCTGACAAGAATCCCTAAGCTTTTTTCCTTCTCTGTCACATTTCTCCTCTGTTTATTTCCTACTTTACATGTTCTATACCTTCCTATATTCAAATGCCACCTATATTCACCTTAGCAAGTGAACAATGTGATTAGACGGGAGTGTTTTCAGTTTCTCTATTTCCTTGGTTTTCTTTTTAAGTCGGCACTTTTTTCCTCTTGGCCTTTGGAAAAACAGACCTAACTAGTTTTGAGGTACATCTCTAGTGTTCCAAAATTAGCAGAGTACCATTCTGAAAATAACATTTGGACTGAACCACATCTGAGTCTGAATCCCACTTATCCATCATACCAGCTATGAGACATTTACCTTTGCTGCTGTTCTGAGATGAATTACGTCCCTCCCTTCAAAATTCCTACCTTGAAGTCCTAATCCCCTAGTACCTCAGAAAGTGACTGTATTAGGAGAAAGGGCCTTTAAATGGGTAATTAAATTAAAATGAGGCCATGAGGGTGGGCCTTAAAGCAATATGCCAAGTCAAGTATCTTTATTAAAAAATGTGATGAGGATACAGAAACACACAGAGGAGACCAGATGAAGACATGGGGAGAAGGCCATTCACAAGCCGGAGAAAGGCCTCGAGGAGCCAAGCCTGCTGACAGCTTGATCTCAAAATTCTATTCTCCAGAATTGGAAGAAAATTAATTTCTGTTGTTTAAGTCACCCTACCTACAGTACTCTGTTAAGGCAGCCTGGCAAAGTAATACAGCTACTCTTAGAAAAGAAAGAAAGTGATATTTCAAATGTGTCGGAAGGGATACAAATATAACAAATACTCGGGGGTTTCAACCTTATTATTTTGTTTGAATTAAAAATAAATAATTAATCACAGAGTTGGTCCCTTCTTTTCATGCCGCTAGCCCTGGGTAGGACAACTTATCATTTCCTTGCCAACATGTGCCCCATTCCGACAGTTTTGTGGTTTACTTTGCATTTCTCCTGATTACTAGCGAGGAAAGCTGCAATTCTGCTGCCCCTAAAGTATGGACGAATCATAGAATCTGTCTTGCAGTGCTCTAAATACTAAAAGTTAAAACACAAACTCATGAAGGATGAGACTGGTACAGCGCTAGTCGTGAAAGCACATCGTGGAGGTCAACCCACACACACTGCTGGCGCCCTGAGAGATCTCCAGGGACGGCCCCTGCCCCGTTGAACAGCCGTGCCCTGTCCACACACAAGACTCTCACCCCAAGTTAGCTCAAACTCGTTCTTAAAATCTGTCTCTTTTACTCTGTTCTGATGAGCTCTCTGCTTCAGTTCCAAGGGCGCTCAGTCTCGCTGCTCACACACTCCTCTCTGAAAAATCAATACGGTTACAACTTCTAGGCTTAGTGTTTCTTTTTTCAGGTCATTCTTGGGCTTTAAGACTTTTTCCCTAAATTTAAAAGTCTATAGGTTTGTATGTTTATGATCATATTTATGTTATTAGCATACATACAGAAAGAAGGGATATACCTGTATCAAAGATGCAAACTGGGCTACATTCCCAAAACTGTTCCACATCAGGCCTTAGGAATCATGAGCACAAGAACACAGCAAATTTACCCCCAGAGACAGAGTGCAGGCTCTTGATTCTAAGATGTTCACCTCACCTAGATTCTAGAATCTAAGATGTTTATCTTATGCTGTAATACATCAGCTCAAAAGCAATCTATTGATAAGAATCTAGTAAAACAGAGATATATTTTATAATTACTTTCTGCTCTCAAGTTTCAAAAGAATCAGTATGAATCTTAGATGTTGTCAAAGATAAGCTTAATGAAGCATGATTTATAATAGTGGAAAAAAACCAAAAAGCTTTCAGAGGGAATGCATCCCAAAGTTTAACAACAAGGAAATGCTTAAATATACCTAAATAACAGGATATTACATACCTTATAAAAATTGTGCTTTCAAACATTTTAACTCATATAATGAAAAAAGGAAGACAAAATTTTATACACAGTATGTTAATTTTGTTATAAGTATATATGTTTGTTACATACAATTTTCAAATATGTTTTAAGTAATATTGTTAAATATAAAAGAAAATAGACGAAAATACAGGAAACTATGACAATATATTAACAGTGGTTATCTTTGGATTGTGAAATTATGGCAGTATTTATACTCTCCTTTGTTTAAGTTATCTACATCAAGCTAGTATAGACAAAAAACTAACAAATGCCTTTGGCTAAAAAAGATGGCTGTGAATATAAATGACTAGACTCTAAATGCAGAAACTAACCCATGTGCAACAGTAGAACATCTCTCTTTACACATGAAGGGTTTACTTGGCTCAAAGTACATGAGCCATTATTGCTCAGATTTTTTAAGGCCTCAATGTTTTCTCCGCATTTATTTAGAGCAGACGGTGTTCATTATGCAAGTAACAGGTCCATTCTTATGCAAAGACCATACAGGCATTTAGGGTAAATACTAAGCAAGAATCAATACCCTGTTTAATACCACCAAGAAAAAACAATTTTATAAATTCTGAATTAATGTCAAAGTTCTATAGAATAAATAATAATTTGTAACCTTAAGATATATGTCTTTATTGTTATATTACTTGTGAAAATTCAAATTCACCTCAGGATCCCTCTAAAAAAAATCCAAAGTGTGATATCTAAATATAATACTAACAGGTGTTAAGTTTTATAATACCTATTTAGTTAATAGAAGGAAAATTAAAGATAGCTTTTTTTTAGGACTGGAACAAATCGTGATAATATAAACATGGCCTAATAATCAAGCTACTTGATAGCATTTCCTAATACTAGACATTGGAGTATGCTTAGTCTTCTACCCTAACAGATTTTTTCCCCTCACATGTACTGCTGGTCATCACAATGGATGAATGGCCTATAGATATTTGTATATTTGTATGGCTATAAATGCAGCTGAAAGCAGCACTGGACAATCAGCAGTTTTTAAAACACGTGCTGGTACAAAAATAATTTTTTGAATTGTGTTTCATTTCACTCTGGCTCTGAACATACTGGAAACACAAGATATGTCCCAGAAAAAAGGAAAAACACATTTCTGAAGGTTAGACTTTAAACTTACCTACATACTCCTAATACACCTATATTACAAACTGCTTTAGGGATCCATACAGCATGCCGTATCTTCCTTCTATTTACAGGACTTGCACCAGCTGCCACAGCCTAGATATTTTTCTATTTCCTATCCTTTGGCCAATTTTGTATATAACAGAGCAAGAATGTCACCTTTGTCCACCAATCCCTCCACAAACACCATGCTACCCTTTACATAAGATTTAAATCCTGGGTACATGAAGGTTATCAGTTAATTTTCTGTCTTTCTTTGCATCTTCCTAACTTTCTCACCAAATTCTCTTTGCTTCCAACAAGCAATCAACAACCTTTTCTTGCTTTCTACCATAATTCACAGACCTATAACCAATTCTAAATTACCAATAATCTGTGTGAGTTACTCAATTGTGTCCAGTTCTTTGCGACCCCATGGACTGTAGCCTGCAAGGCTCCTCTGTCCATGGAATTCTCCAGGCAAGAATACTGGAGTAGGTAGACATTCCCTTTTCCAAGGGATCTTCCCAACCCATGGATCGAACTGGTGTCTCCGGCATTGCAGGCAGATTCTTTATTGTCTGAGCCGCCAGGGAAGCCCACATTACCAATGTATCACTTCAAAGAACTTTACTCCGTGCATGTGTGCTAAGCTGTTTCAGCCGTGTCCGGCTCTTTGCGCCCCTAGAGACTGTAGCCCACCAGGCTCCTCTGTCCAGGGGCTTCTCCAGGCAAGAATACTGGAGAGGGCTGTCATGCCCTCCTCCAGGGGATCCTCCTGACTCGGGAATCGAACTCCTGTTTCTTACATCTCCTGCATTAGCAGTGGGTTCTTTACCACTAGAGCCACATGGGAAGCCCATAACACTTTATTAGGCTACACTAATAAAAAAAAAAATCTCAAGGGACTTAGTAGGCAAAATGTGTATTTGTGTATGTGTGAGTAGGTACACAATTATAGACATAATCAGGCAATAAAACAGTACGAGGATAATAGAAGAAGGCAAGATACAATAAAGCTTCCAATTACACAGTACTGCCAGGAATAATGCAATCTCAAGTTTATTTGCAGAGATTTTTTTCTTCATTAACTCTCATTACAATAATTACAACAAGAATTCAAATGGGATCAGTGAAGGACGGAAGAGAGAAAATGTTAGGCTTGATCTGGACCTAAGTTTACTAGAAGAGAGAAAGCAAATGTGATGTGATCAACAGTAAGACCAAAAAAAAAAAAAAAAAAAAAACCCTTTAAACCTCTAAACAGCGCTATTTAAAAACGCTCAACATGATATCCACCTCAAAGTTATCTTATAAAAATGTTTCATAAAATCTAACACATCATATGACAATAAATAAAAACTTCTAGAGAATTAAATTGTCTGCTTTGATCCCTGCATTAGCTCCCTGGTAACTAACTACAAGTTCAAGCCCTAACACCAAGACACACACAAAATCCTTCGTGGCCAGCTTCATTTCCTGCCACACTTGTACCTCATATTTTGCCTCCACATCTCTGTTACACTTTTCTGTCTGAACATCTTTTCTACCTTTCCTTAAATGGTTAACTTTTTATTTCATCTTCTTACCTCAACAAAGAATGTCAACTCCCCCAGGAAGCTTTGCCTAAAACCCACAGCTTGTCTTTAATGCCTGTCCTTCATATTTCAAACAGGAGGACCCTTGACATACCTCTTTACCTCAACATGTAACAAGTTAGACTGCGATTATATTTAGTGTCTAAAGGATAGCAACTACTTGCTTTTGGGCCTAAACTCCCAGCATGGTATCTGGCACCTGGTAGGAATTTTTTTAAATGTCTGATGAACTGAACTTAATATTGAATATTAAGTTAATATTAAGTTAATATTATTAATATTAAGTTAATATTTCTTAAGAATTAAGAGATACAGCAAGAAGAATTTTTAGGTACATTTCATGTCTTCGAGGGTTTAGCAGAATTTGAGATCCATCTTGAAATTATAATATTGGGGCTTCAAATGCAGCTAATCTCTGCTTAATTCAATATCTGGCTAAATAAAATAAGAAATATTTTAAATTGCTATAAGAGAACTTCAGTTTTAAACAGGATAGCCATGAAGTCTGGAAACACAGATAAAATTATTATATCATGTATTGTAATATAATATCAACAGATTATTTACTTGCATTTACCTATCTTTCCAGACTAGGTAGCCAGATGTTATCATACCCCCTACTTCAGCTAAGAATATCAATATCTTAAGAGCTATTTCAATCATGAAATCCAGATACTTGTCCTGCAAAAGGACTGATAAATTAAGATCCTCATGAAGAAATCTGAAAGGCAATGGAAAGCAAAGTAAGGCATAAGATTACAGGGAAAAAAAAAACTTTTTCTTTCTGCATGAGCATTTACAGCTACCAAGTTTTCCCTATGAAACAGAGGAACTGGAGATTTATTTGTCTAGAATCCATCAAAATAAAGAACTTTCTGCTAGTGTGGCAGAAGGATCCATTTCTAACTAGAAGCAAAGGTACTGGTGTAGGGAAAGGGACGATGATGATTCTCAATTTCACGGAACAGACCATTCCTTCTACATATTCTACTAACAGGTTAATCAGTTTGTTTGTTTTTTTTAAAGACTGAATAGAAAGTATAATCCAAGAATTTAATCCTTCAAAAAATCACAACAAGAAGCCAGCTAATTGACTCTAGTCTAACCAGCCTAGTAAACACTATCCAAGGGCTAAAGTCCCAGGTAATGACCTTAGACATGATTCTGTGTCAGTTCAGTAAGGCCAGGTGCTGTCTCTTCCACCTTCAGGAGAGTTAAACCCTATAATCGTGAACCAGGACGGAAAGATGTTGAGAACGGAAATAGAGTGCGCCAACAAACATACAGTGCTTTTCATTCATCAGATGGAAAATTAAGTTTCTGTTGCAAAATAAAGTACTGTTTACTTATAGCATCTCTGAAGTACTGTTTATTCAGTAAGTATTACAATGAAAACTGAAATATGATCCTAGGATTAAAGGTGAAACTATCATTTCACTGTTAATATTAAAATTTTTAAAGCTTAAAATATAACTATTCCCTCTTTTAAAGAGGTTGCAGAGGGTCTAGGATACCACAACACATTTATAAATGAAAAGAAACTCACTAGTTTAGATGTTTACAGTGGTCCTGAAGTTCAAGGTTACATGTATTTTTGGGGAAAATGATAAATAAATAAATCCAAAAAATCAAAAGTTCACAAAGGATGTCCTGAAAATTACACTTGTCACAACAAATTTATATAGAAATATGTAACTTAATTCTTACACACATTTGTGAACTGAAATAGTCAAAGAAATCCTTTGATAAAAGTCTATTGTAGAATACAAAATACTTAAAATCACTGAATTTTGACATCAAAATTGTAAAAAACTAAAATAACTAAAACATTTAAAGTTTTCACAAGTGGAAAGTAAATACATAAATGATTGTTAATGTTTTTGACAGAACCAATACCCACAGAACACAAAGAATTCCTAAAAAAGACAAAACCCCAAAATCCTTTAAAAGCAATACATCTAGTAGCACTGTCTTACTTAGCTGCCAATACGCACTGCAATACAGTATACATGCAATTGTAAGACAATTTTAGGATTAAGTGAAAGTGTCAGCAATGGATTTCCTTGATTCCTGCATTTAAAATTGGGTCTCTAAGTAAAAACAGGGAAATTTTGATAAGGAAATTCTCTCTTATAATTATCAAACACCTTAAAAAACCAAGTATTTAAAAATGTATTTAAATGTTTACTTAACACTAGTAAAAATAACTCTCAGTGGAAGTTTAAAGATAGAATTGTTTGATTGGAAACATGCCATCAAATGCCTGTATCTTCTTCAGTTTTGCTATTCATATTCTGACACAGTGATCAATTAGTCAAGTCTCAACTTTCCTGAAAAGTGATTCTATCTTAAGTGAAAGTTGCTCAGTCGTGTCCGACTCTTTGTTACCCATGGACTACACAGTCCATGGATTTCTCCAGGCCAGGATACTGGAGTGGGTAGTCTTTCCCTTCTCCAGGGGATCTTCCCTACCCAGGAATCGAACCAGGGTCTCCTGCATTGCAGGCAGATTCTTTACCAACTGAGCTATCAGGGAAGCCAGATTCTATCTTAGCCAATCAGTAATTCAGTTTTCAATGAGCCCAAGAGAATATACAACTATTCTGTCCACAGACAAAAATGAAAGGACTACGACAGCACAATTTTTACTTTTAAAACTTGAATATATTGTCATGTAAATATACCTCACCTTAATTTCAAGTCCATATTTTAGAAAAGTGATGTAAAATGTATGATAGGTACCTCAAAAATAAAGCAGCTATTAATAACTTCAGCTATTAAAACAGAAAAAAAATTAAAAACTGAACATCAGCTCAGAGGAGGATGAAGAGGAAAGAAGAGGAGTTTTAAACTAGGACACTGCTTCTTGGACCAACTTTTTCAAACACATCATTTTATGGGCATGTGGCTTAATTTGTAAAACAAACACTTTGGAAGTTGCTGAAGACTACCTCTGGACAATCTACTATAAAACTAGCGGTGGATCAATGACAAAGTAGGTTTATCATCTTTTAATAAGATTGTGTGCCCAGGCTCAAAATGCCAGGTTATATATGCAGCCACTTGCCCAGCCTTCTCAGTAGACCATGCTGTCTCAGGGCACACATTCTCAAACTCTTGAGAACCTAAAGGGGCGATCAATGTATCATACATCACTGCATATCATCAGTACCAGAGATGTAAACAGTACACGCTGGCAAAACAATCAGCAAATGTGACACACAGAGCTAACAGAATTGAAATCTTATCAGTATGTGGCTTTAAAATGCTTTCTTTTCCTTAATTTCAATTTGCAGACTGATGTTATATGGCCTCTGTCCCATCACAGCCAGAGGAAGAACTAACATCAGCTACCAGCCGCCCAGTCTCTTTCAGCTTCGTCTCTAAGGGAATTCAAATGAAGTGCTTTCCCTACATAAAACAGAGCTGTGTAAATGTCAAAACCGTAGCCGTCACGCAGTTGTATTACATGGCGTCAAAATAAAACCAGATCGCAGGAAATCACGGAAACAACTGCAACTCGACTTCTCTCTTCACTGACTTTAAAAAATCTGTTCACAAGCAGTAACTGAAAATGTCCCACAAGATGAGCACAAACTTTCTCCCGACGAAAGGCAGCTGTGAGCAGGACGTGTCCATGAGTCCAGACGTGAACACGTCCTGGGCCCCACACCCCAGCTGTGAACTCGAGTGGGACCTGAAGGGACCACGTCGACGCGCCGTGGAAAGGACGCGAGCGAGCCGGTGGCGAAGGCGGCTCCCGCGGGATGCGACCCGGGGAGAGACCGGGCCACACACACACAAACACACACGCACGCACACACACACGGACCCGGCTGAGAAAGGTACTGGGAGGTCCAGCCGCCGCCCCGAGCGCCTCACCCAAAGGAACCTGGGAAGCAGGACTCCAGCCGGGATACGGCAAGCGGTCCGGAGCAGTCGGGCCGCCCGGGACGACGGTGTCTGAGCCCAGCTTCCCCAGGCCGGAGGTCTGAGCCGATCCCGGGTCCGCCCACACCGCCGGCATCCCTCCCCGGGACCCCTCCCACGTCGTGGGTCTCCGTTCCACCCGGAAAGAGGGCTGCTTTAGAGGTTTGGAGTCGCAGCATCGAGCCTACCCGCCAAACCCAGCAGGACCGAGGACGCGCGAGGCGGAAGACACTGACCGCTCGGGCCGCAGCAGGTTCTCCGCGGCTGCCCCCTCCAAGGGGGCTCCAATCCCGCCCCACGCAGGTGGCCGCGACAGGACGCGTTCTCCAGCTCTAGCCCCTTGAGGTGCCGGGCAGCTCCGAGCGTGGCAGGACCCACTTTCACCCTTCCGGACAACGGCCAACAGTTGTGACCTGACCTCCCCAGCGAGGTGGCTCCCGACTACGGCGGCGAAGACGGTGACGGGAGCGTACAGTTGAGGTTTGAAAACTGCAGCCGCGTTGCGGGGCAGGGCTGCAGGCTAGAACCCACCCCATCGGTCTCGAGAACCAATCCGAGCGCGCGCGGAGGGCTGGGCTGTCACGTGACGGGAGGGGCGGGGCGCCGGCCTGCAGCGCGTGCTGCGGGGCAGGGCTCCGCGGTGAGGGGCGCGGCCGGCGCCGGTCGGAGGCTAGGCGGAGCTGCACAGCAGGTGGGGCGCTCCAGCAAATACAGCGAGGCGGGAGGGAGGTGGGCCGTAGTCTGACCGCGCAACCGGCTGCAACTCCAGCCGAGTGCACCCCGGCCTTCAGAGCGGTCAATCCACGAGGACTGAGTATCTGCAGACTAGGGACCGGGAAGAAGCAAAATTAGTCACTGCTTCGGACTCATTCCCAAACTTCTGCGCCTGTTTTCAGACTGTTGCCAGTCATCTCCCTTATCACCTGAACACACTCGGCCAGTGGAGACTCCGTTTGCTATAACTTGGCAAACATCAACATCGCTTGGGGATTTATGGAACTTGCGCTCCACCTATCAAGTCTGCTCCAGCGAATTGAAGTCTTCTGAGGCTGGATGGCATCACCGACTCGATGGACATGAGTTTGAGTAAGCTCCCGGAGTTGGTGATGGACAGGGAGGCCTGGCATGCTGCGATTCATGGGGTCGCAAAGAGTCGGACACGACTGAGCGACTGAACTGAACTGAACTGAACTGAGGCGTGACTGAAGTCAGTAAGCAGAGTCCAAATAAGATGAAAGGCTGTTTATGCATATAGGGTGCTAAGGGAAAAGACGAAAGCCCCTCGGCAAGCCACTCAGGATCTGTTATATATTCAAGGGAAAGAAAAAGTAGCAAGTCTCGTGGAAGACACAGTTGAAGGGTATTTTAATAATTGTATAAGACTTTTGGAAGCCTGGCGTGCTGCAGTTCATGGGGTCACAAAGAGTCAGACACGACTGAGCGACTGAACTGACTGTTTGGAAAAATAGGGCTTGGTAAAGAGTCTGCCTGTCAATGCAGAAGAAACAGCTTCGATCCCTGGTCTGGAAAGATCCCCTGGAAAAGCAAATGGCAATCCAATCGAGTATTCTTGCCTGGGAAATCCCATGTATAAAGGAGCCCCGAGGGCTACAGTCCATTAGGTTGTAAAGAGTCCACAACTTAGTGACTGAACACCACCACCATTGGGAACATATACTGGGAGGGGAATCGTTTTTTAACAGACTTCTCCAAGCAAATTCCCATCAAGGCATCCATTTCCTCTTCCATATTGTATTTTTCCCAAGATAAGTCCATAAAATGATTAACAAAAATCTTCTTGTTGTTACTTAACTGCCCAGTTTAATGTGTCTATTCCCTTAACCTTGTCACTTGGGAGAATATTGCCTTCATCTATCTACTTTCTTGTTGCTAACAATTGGACTGACAAGAGAAGCCTAAAGTTAAGATGGAGAAAAAGCTGCATGCTGAAATGAATTTTTCAGCTATCGTTATCTAAGAATACACAAGCAGCAAGACTGTTTTCATCTTTTCTTTCAGGAACACGTGGTGGTTCCTAAAAGGCTTAGCACTGGGCCAGTAACCTGCAGAAGTCTCACGCCTGCAGTATGGTGGTGATTTCTGTTGTGTCTGTGTGTGTGTGCATGTGTGTGTAATTCTGGACCTTCTCAGTCAACGTTTGATCAATAGTGAGCTCGCCTCACACTCAGTCTGTTTTCCCTTCTGTCACGAATCCCATCTAACCACACACCTTTACAACTGCAGACCTTTCCCTCTCCCATCACTGCTTTAAACCAGACTTCCTTGTGGTCACAAGCCCTCTGCTCTAACCAGTCCCTGCTAGGCTGGTAAGTCTTTTCATGTCTTGTTTTTTCCTACCTCTGCCTCAGTTCAGTTCAGTTGCTCAGTCATGTCCGACTCTTTGCGACCCCATGAATTGCAGCACACTAGGCCTCCCTGTCCATCACCAACTCCCGGAGTTGACTCAAACTCATGCCCATCGAGTCGGTGATGCCATCCAGCCATCTCATCCTCTGTCGTCCCCTTCTCCTCCTGCCCCCAATCCCTCCCAGCATCAGGGTCTTTTCCAATGAGTCAGCTCTTCGAATGAGTTGGCAAAGTATTGGAGTTTCAGCTTCAGCATCAGTCCTTCCAATGAACACCCAGGACTGATCTCCTTTAGGATGGACTGGTTGGATCTCCTTGCAGTCCAAGGGACTCTCAAGAGTCTTCTCCAACACCACAGTTCAAAAGCATCAATTTTTTGGCGCTCAGCTTTCTTCACCGTCCAACTCTCACATCCATACATGACCACTAGAAAAACCATAGCCTTGACTAGACAGACCTTTGTTGGCGAAGTAATGTCTCTGCTTTTTAATATGCTGTCTAGGTTGGTCATAACTTTCCTTCCAAGGAGTAAGCGTCTTTTAATTTCATGGCTGCAGTCACCATCTGCAGTGATTTTGGAGCCCCCAAAAATAAAGTCTGACACTGTTTCCATTGTCTCCCCATCTATTTCCCATGAGGTGATGGGACCAGATGCCATGATCTTAGTTTTCTGAATGTTGAGCTTTAAGCCAACTTTTTCACTCTCCTCTTTCACTTTCATCAAGAGGCTTTTTAGTTCCTCTTCACTTTCTGCCATAAGGGTGGTGTCATCTGCATAGCTGAGGTTATTGATATTTCTCCCGGCAATCTTAATTCCAGCTTGTGCTTCTTCCAGCCCAGTGTTTCTCATGATGTACTCTGCATATAAGTTAAATAAGCAGGGTGACAATGTATAGCCTTGTTGTACTCCTTTTCCTATTTGGAACCAGTCTGTTGGTCCATGTCCAGTTCTAACTGTTGCTTCCTGATCTGCATGCAGGTTTCTCAAGAGGCAGGCTTTTCACCATCCTCCTCATCAGCACCTATTCATAAATCCCCAACTTGACAAAGTCACACCCTCCAGAAGTCACAAATCTTTACTGATTTCTGCTTCCTGCTCCCAGCCTGGTCACCTCTTTGCCGTCTGTTACTAGGTGCAGGACTTACACTTGTCCCTTGTGTTTCTCTTGCCCCTAAATAGATTGTGACCCTCGCACCTGAGGTCAGATTTGCCGGCTAGCACTGTGTGTTTAGTCATTCAGTCGCATCTGACTCTTTGCAACCCCATGGACTGTAGCCCACCAGGCTCCTCTGTCCATGGGGTTCTCCAAGCAAGAATACTGAAGATGGTTGTCATTTCCTTCTCCAGGGGATCTTCCCAACTCAGGGATTGAACCCATGTCTCCTGTGTCTCCTGCATTGCAGTCAGATTCTTTATCTGCTGAATCATCTTATAGCAAGAGCATTCAGCTATGCTTACTGGGTCTCGGGCTCTGTGGTACAAGCAACAAGAAATTCCTGGTATTGAGGAACAGACGGTACCATCTGTGATTTTGTGGTAAAACTCAGGAGTCAAAACACCCTTTCATCCTACCTTATTTACTAAAGTCATTCACAGTCATGTCAAAGGTGCATGTCCTTCCCACTCATCCCTCGAGTGGGAAATCCCCATGTGACCTCCTGATCATTCTGTGGTCATTGCTGCTGACCACACAGTTCAATAAACTGATCCTTGAACACCACACACTGAGAAGAGATGGTGATTGTTATGGACTGAATGTGTTTCCACCAAATTGATGCATTGAGGTCCTAACCCCCAGTACCTCAGAATGTGACACTGTTTGGAGATAGGGCCTTTATAGTCCATGGGGTGAAAGAGTCGAACACAGCTAAGTGACTGAGCACGCAGGCAAGAGCATACAGACATGATCCAAAATGAAAAGATTACACCTCAGCAAAAATGAAAAGACCGCCTACTGAATGGGAAAAATGTTTTCAAATCATATATCTGATAAGGAGTTAATATCCAAAATACATAAAGAACTCATAGAGCTCAATAGCAAAAAAAAAAAAAAAGAAAAAAAAACCAATCCGATTTAAAAGTGGGCAATCTGAATATACACTTTTCCAAAGAAGATATACAGATGGCCAACATGTGCTTGAGAAAAATACTCAACATCACTAAGCATCAGGGAAATACAAATAAAAACTATAATGCAATATCACCTCACACTTCTCAGAATACTTATTATCCAAAAAAAAAAAAAAAAAAATAGTTGCTAAGAATGGGGAGAAAAAGAAACACTTGTACCCTGTAGGTGGGAATGTAAATTGGTGATGGAACTATGGGGGTTCCCCTGAAAATTAAAAACGGAACTGCCTTGTGATCCAGAAATGTCACTTCCTGGTATTTACCTGAAGAAAATGAACACATTAAGTGGAAAAGATACATCCACTCCATGTTCATTGCAGTATTATTTACAATAGTCAAAATAGGGAAACAAACTAAATGTCCATCAATAGATGACTGGATAAAGAAAATAAATATATATACATATATTTGTGTATACACACACACACACAATGGAATACGATTCAGCCATAAAATGAGGAAATCTTGCCATTTATCCAATATAAATGGACTTTGAGGGCATTATTCTAAAAGAAATAAGTCAGACAGACAAAGACAAATACTGTATTATCTCACTTACACATGGAATTAAATACAAAACAACACGCACACATACTCACACACAAAGTTTGTAGATACAGAAAACAGACTGATCATTTGCCAGAGGCAGAGACTGGAGAACAGGAAAAAAAGGTGAAGGGGTCAAAAGGTAGAGGCTGAGAGTCATAAAATAAATAAGTCATGGGGATGTGATATGCACCCTGGTGACTATAGGCACCATATTATACTAGATTGCATATTTAAGAGTTGCCAATAGAGTATATCTTAAACGTTCCCATAACTAGAAAAAGACTCTTCTTTTTGTAACCATGTATGGTGCAGACGTTAACTACATTTATTGTGGTGATCATTTGGCAATATATACAAATATCAAATCTTATGTTGTACAGCTGAAACTAATGTTATAAGTCAATTATACCTCAATTTACAAAAAAAACTTTTGAAAAATGGGTTATGACACAGACTACACAGACTAAAGGACGGCCGCTGGGGACACAGGGAGAAGGTGGTCATCCGTGAGACGAGGGAGAGGCCTCAGAAGAGACGGAAGAGGCTTCTGGCCTCGGGAACTGTGAGAAAATTATGTCTGCCGTTTCAGCCAACCAGCCTGTGGTATTTGTTATGGCAGCCCTAGGAAGGAGCACAGCGGTGCTGCTCAGTCACGCCACGGGAACCCCAAGAAGGGACCAGGGGTGGAGTCTTCTCTGATCACGCCAGCACACTCACCACATTCTCTCCGGGGAAAGTGACCCTCCGCAGTCACACAGGTCAGTCACCACACGCTGACCACACGTCAGTATGATGTGCTCCGCGTGTAAGTGAAATGAGCAGGTTGACAACGTACAGCCCTTCCCAATTTTGAACCAGTCCACTGCTCCATGTTTGGTTCTAACTGTTACTTCTTGACCTGCATACAGTTTCTCAGGAGATAGGTAGAGTGGTCTGGTATTCCCATCTCTTTAAGAATTTTCTACAGTTTGTTGTGACCCACACAGTCAAAGGCATTAGCATAATCAATGAAGCAAAAGTAGATGTTTATCTGGAATTCCCTTGCCTTCTCTATGATCCAACAAATGTTGGCTGTTTGATCTCTAGTTTCTCTGCCTTTTCTAAACCCAGATTATGCACTTGGAAGTTCTTGGTTCACATACTACTGAAGCCTAGCTTGAAGGATTTTGAGCACAACCTTACCAGCATGTGAAATGAGTGCAATTGTATGGTACTTTGAACATTCTTTGGCATTGCCCATCTTTGGGATTGGAATGAAAACACCTTGTCTAGTCCTGTGGCCACTGCTGTTTTCAGAATTTGCTGCTATATTTTGTGCAACTCTTTAACAGCATCATCTTTTAGGATTTGAAATAGCTCGGCTGGAATTCCATCACCTCTACTAGCTTGGCTCCCAGTAATTTTTCCTACTCGACTTCACCCTCCAGGATATCTGGCTCTTGGTGAGTGACCACACCATCGTGGTTATCAGGGTCATGAAGACCTCTTCTGTGCAGTTCTTCTGTTCATTCTTGTCACCTCTTCTTACTTTCTTCTGCTTCTGTTAGGTCCTTACTGTTTCTGTGATTTTTCATGCCTATCCTTGCATGAAATATTCCCTTGATATCTTCAATTTTCTTGAAGAGATTTCTAGTCTTTCCCATTCTATTATTTTTCTCTATGTCTTTGCACTGTTCATTTAAGAAGGCCTTCTTATGTCTCCCTGATATTCTCTAGAATTCTGCTTTCAGTTGGGTATATCTTCCTTTTTCCCTTGACTTTCACTTCTCACCTTTCCTCAACTATTTATAAAGCCTCCTCAGACAACCACTTTGCCTTCTTGCATTTCTTTTTCTTAGGGATGGTTTTGGTCACTGCCTCCTGTACAATTTACGAACCTCCATCCATAGTTCTTCAGAAACTCTGCCTACCAGAACTAATTCCTTGAATCTATTCATCTTCTCCACTGTATAATCATAAGGGACTTGATTTAGGTGATACCTGAATGACCTAGTGGTTTTCCATACTTTCTTCAATTTGAGCCTGAATTTTGCAATAAGGAGCTGATGATCTAGCCAGAGTGAGCTCCAGGTCTTGTTTTTGCTGACTGTGTAAAGCTTCTCCATCTTTGGCTGCAAAGAATATAATTAATCTGATTTTGGTATTGATCATCTGGTGATGTCCATGTGTAGAGTCATCTCTTGTGTTATTAGAAGAGAGTGTTTGCTATGACCAGTATGTTCTTGTGACAAAACTCTGTTAGCCTTTTCCCTTCTTCATTTTGTATTCCAAGGCCAAACTTGCCAGTTATTCTGGATATCTCTTGACTTCCTACTTCTGCATTCCAGTCCTCTATAATGAAAAGGACATCATTTTTTTTGGTGTTAGTTCTAGAAGTTGTTGTAGCTCTTCATAGAACTGTTCAGCTTCTTTAGAATTACTGGTTGGGACATGGACTTGGATTTCTGTGATACTGAATGATTTGCCTTGGAAACAAACTGAGATCATTGTGTCATTTTTGAGATTGTATCCAAGTACTGCAGTTTGAATTCTTCTGTTGACTATGAGGGCTACTGCATTTCTTCTAAGAGAATCTTGCCCAGCATCAGGCTTTACTTTTACCACCAGACACATCCACAAATGAGTATCATTCCCACTTTGGCCCAGTCATTTCTTTCTTTCTGGAGCTACTAGTAATTGCCCTCCACTCTTCCCAGTAGCATATTGGACACCTTCAGACCTGGGGAGCTCATCTTCTGGTATCATATCTTTTCGCCGTCACACTGTTTATGGGATTCTTGTGGTAAGAACACTGAAGTGGTTTGCCGTTTTCTCCTCCAGTGGACTGCATTTTGTCAGAACCCTTCACTATGACCCGTCTGTCTTGGGTGGCCTTGCAAGCCATAGCTCATAGCTGCACTGAGTCACGCAAGCCCCTTCACCATAACAAGCCTGTGATCCATGAAAGGGCATAATCACATTAAAGGTAAAAATAGAGGAAATTAATTTTAGTGATACATTTCATTTCAGTTCAGTTGCTCAGTCGTGTCTGACTCTGCGGCCCCATGAACTGCAGCACGCCAGGCCTCCCTGTCCATCACCAATTCCTGGAGTCCACCCAAACCCATGCCCATTGAGTCGGTGATGCCATCCAACCATCTCATCCTCTGTTGTCCCCTTGTCCTCCTGCCCTCAATCTTTCCGAGCATCAGGGTCTTTTCAAATGAGTCAGCTCTTCGCATCAGGTGGCCAAAGTATTGGAGTTACCTACTCACATATATCTAAAATATTGTCTGTCATTTCAACATGAGAGATGATTGATGAGGTATTTTGGTTTGGCTTTCTGGTGGCTCAGACTGTAAAGTATCTGCCTGCAACACGGGAGATCCAAGTTCAATCCCTGGGTCGGGAAGATCTCCTGGAGATATTTTACATCCTTTTTTTATATTGTGTTAAATCTGGTGTATTTTACATGTACAACACATCTCAATTTAGATGCTAAATTTTCATCAGAAACACTTGATCTGTATCTACATTGTACAAAATTTGAAAGAAAGTGAAAGTTGCTCAGTCATGTCCAACTGTTTATAACCCCGTGGACTGTAGCCTGCCTTGCTCCTCTGTCCATGGAACTCTCTGGGCAAGGATAATGGAGTGGGTAGCTGCTCCCTTCCCCCCGGGGATATATCCAACCCAGGAATCAAACCCAGGTCTCCCACATTGCAGGCAGATTCTTAACCAACTGAGCCACAAGGGAAGCCCAAGAATATTGGACTGGGTAGCCTATCCCTTCTCCAGGGGATCTTCCTGACCCAGGAATCAAACTGGGGTTTCCTGCACTGTAGGCGGATTCTTTACCAAGTGAGCTCAGGGAAACCACTGAAAAAAGACTCATATCCTTACCTTGTTTCAAATGTAAACGTTTTTAGTAACTGAATACAGCACCACTTTCTGATTTCAAATTTAATTAAAGTGACATAGAATTATAGATCCATCACATTACATTTCAAGTGTTCCATAGCCACATGTGGCTGGCAGCTCCAGTACTGGGCAGCACAAGTCCAAAGGGCTAGACACATGTTTGCTAATTGCCTCTGGACCTTAAATTGCTTAATGCACTAGACACAGTGTAGGTTCTTGGTTCATCATGGCACCAGAGCAGTTAGGAACTTCAAAAACCCTTAAGGTTCAGCAGTCCTATTTCCTTATATTTGAGGAAAGAGTATCTAGGATGGGAGAAGTTAAGAAACTTGCAGAAGATCATACAATTAGACTATCAGCTTTCATCTGGTCAAGAATTTAGGTCTTCTTATTTTTAATCCTGAGGTCTTTCTACCTCATTATGTCAGACATACTTCAGGAAGAAAGAGGATTTTTAAATTTACTTGACTAATCACTTGAATAATATAGGCAAAGAAAAACATACTTATAACCTAGGTGCATTTGCATAACCTGATAAAGACAGGGCATGCGAGAGTGTTGCAGGCCTTCGTCCCCTGTGGTCTGGGGGCCAGGTGGTCTAATCTGTCAGTCCAGCTCACCTCTGCTCATCACTGCTTACTCTGCTTGCAGCCGCCTCGCTGCACATGTCCTCCTCCCGGCCCTGGAGCTTCCGGCCACATTTTTCTGTCTGCAGCTGTCCTCCCCAGCTGTCTGCCACAGTTTGTTTAAGGCTGTGCTTCAGCGAGCCCTTTATATTTGCAAATCAAAGTATTCAGTAGAAACTGCAGCAAAATTGGAAAAGAGCTTCTATCCAGCCACAAAGGCACCAAACTCTGAGGTCCTGCTTCCTGAGGGTGGGTGTGTGATTGTATGTGTGTGTGTGTGGGGGGGGGGGGGTGGCAGGTGAGAAGACGGATGTGTGGTTAAGTGTGTGACATCAGACAGACCTGCACTCAAGTCCCAGCTCCACCATTCCTAGGTGTGTGGCCTTGGGCAATCCTGTCTCCTGCTCTGTAGATGAGGACAGTAGGAATAGCTGCCTCCAGCAGATTTCAGCGTGAAAGCACACACAGGGAGTCCAGTGCCCGACGGGAGGAAGCCCCCACTTCACACAGGCTGATGTTACTTTCCAGTGGTCTTCAGGCTCCCTGAGGGTGAGGACTACGTGTATCAGACTCAATACTGCATCTTGTGACAAGCAAAATCCCTGAGACATAGTAGGTCCTAAAACGAATATTTGTCAAATGATGTTATGAGATACTTACAATTTCCCTCAAATCTTCTAATTGATGCTAAGAGAGAGAAATGGAGGGGGTGGTGACATGGTGATGAGGAAAGGGGAGAGGGAGGTAGCTGCTTCCCTCTTCAGAATCTATCTGGCGGTGACAGCAGGCTCAAAATAAAACTGTAAGTTCAATAAATGGTGACGTCCAGAGGGTTATGCAAGATGAAAGAATTAGAGTCATAGTGTTCAAAGGGGAGATATGGAGTAGGGCAAGTAAATACAGAGTGTAACATTGTCATGGATTTGATTTGAGTAGATAAATGTCTACAGGTTCTGTCCAACAAAGCACCTCCTTCTGTACTTCTAAGACACTTCTTTTACCAACTGCATATTCCATGAATCTTGACCTGATGTCACATTCCCCAGAACACATGACAGGGAAGAAATAGTAAAGCTTCCAGGAATCTTTCACCAAGCAAGTCTTCTCATAACAAGAAGGCACATGTGTAGACAAGGCAGAGTTAACTTTTAACCTACTCCTTGGAGGTGACCTTTGCCTCACCTGGCTAAAGGTGACAACATGAGCATTTAGAAGGCTCAGCTACTCCTCTGGCTTAGTCCTCTCCTGGCATGAAAATGTTGGTAATGTGGGAAATGATAATGATGATCACTAGATACACAAGTATATAATAAATGCAAGAGGAGGGGCTGGAATGATCCATGTGACAATGAATTCATATGAGACATTGAGAATATTCAAAGCATCCTTGAGTATTTTCAGTAGTTAGCCTTCCCTTTAGATTTACAGAGTGGCACTTTATATCTTAATGTAACAAAAAGAGATATAAGTATAGAGCTGTTCAGAAACCCTTTAAAGGGCATAGTTTATGAGAAAGTGGGTCTGTAGTTTACTAACTATGAGATTTTGAGCAGGTTATAATATCCATATGCCTCTCTTTCTTTCATCTGTAAAGTATAAATTATAATATGCTTACCCAATGGTGTATATAGTAACAATTGGTCATAAATTCTGATCCTGGCCCTGTTCTAAATTTGCTGTTTTTGTTAACATTTACTCCTCACACTCCTGTGAGTAGAGTGCTATATTTTCCTGCTTTAAAGATAAGAAACTTCAAGAGACAAGGAAGCTATATACTATATAACTGTAACCTGAGTTACGCGTGGAGTAGCAACAAGATTTAAGATTTAAGCTTACTCTGTATAAGGCCTTTTACTGTGGATACTACATAACTGTAACTATAAACACCAGAGTACAAGTTCTCGGATGTTTAATTCACTTTAGTCACTGGAGTTCTGGCTCTTTTCATTCTTTTGTTTCCTCTCATACCTCCATTCCAAAATTCCTTCACTGTTAAAATAATTTTACAGGTATATAACAAGTGCAAGAAGAGAAGGGTGTAGAATGATCCATGTGCAATGGATTAGAGTTAGAGATATTGGTATGAACTAATGTTTAGTTTAATATAGATGCAGATGTTTACACATAGATTTATTTATAGATATCTGTGTGTACGTGGGTTAAGACACACATTTTCTTGCTCTGTCAGCTGAGAGCACATAAAAGCAATGACACCCCAAGAGCAATAAGTACACCTCTCACTCATGTCTTGGTTTCTAATATTGTTCTTCAACAAAAGGCAACAAAGCTCTTTGGAGAAATTGATGCTGCTAGGACTGGGGCAGGAAACACATAGCTGTGCCTGGAACACTGTGTAGCATGAGAAAGAAGGATGTGCAAACCAACCAACAAACAAACGACCACACAATGACGGTGGTGTGTCAGAGGGATTCAGGAGCCAACTGGACAAGCCCCAGTGGTCAAAGCTAGAACAATTTGAGCTATATAATAAATTAAGTACTAGTGGATTATATACCAAAGTATAAAGTAAATATCTGTGAGCACATATAAATATAAATGATTGAACAAATAAATGGGAAAGAACAGACACACCTCTCATGCAGAATTATGAACAGTTTATGTAGCCACTCCACCCTCCAGTTGGCAGAGTCTAACTCCCCACTTCTTAAGTCATACTTAAGAAGCTGTGCATAGTGACTTTCTTCCAAAGAGCACAGTGTGGAGATGGAGAAGAAAAGAGTAACTTTATGGCGAAGACCATGAAAAATAGTACATCAAGCCAGGGCATCAAAGTTAACACCAGTAGTTGTAAGTCACTTTGATAATATGTACCCATTATTTGATGTAATGCAAATGATATGTTGCCTCTGTGGTCTTCCTCCACAAAACCCATAACCCAGTTTAACCATGAGAAAAACATCAGACAAATCACAGTTGAGAAACATCCTACAAAATGCCTGACCTATAAAATACTTCTCAAACCTGTCAAGGTCATCAAAACGGAGGTAAGTCTGAGAAACTGTCACAATCAGATGGAACCTAAGATGAATGATGACTAAACATAATGTGGTGTCCTAGATGGAATCTTGGAGCAGACAAATGACATTAAACAAGAGATAGATAAGGAAATCAGAATAGACTATGAACTTTAGTCAATAGTAATGAATTAATATCAATCTCTCCTATGACAAAATGTGCCTCGCAGGGGTAAGGCACTATCACGGGAGACAGGCTGTGCAGTACTCTCTGGACTCTCGTTGCAATGATTATGTAAATCTAAGTGTTAGTCGCTCAGTCGGGTCCCACCCTTTGCAACCCCATGGACTGTAGCCTACCTGTTCCTCTGTCCATGGAATTCTCCAGGCAAGAATACTGGAGTGGGTAGCCATTCCCTTCTCCAGGGGATCTTCCAGACCCAGGGATCAAACTCGGGTCTCCTGCATTGCAGGCGGATTCTTTACTGTCTGTAAATCTAAACCTGTTCTAAGATAACAAGGTTGTTTTAAAAAAGTAAATGAATCTGTCATTGCTTATAATATGCAAATTTAGGGAACTATAGAGTCAGAAATTAAAGTTAGAAATAACCTGTGAGATCAAAGGAGAGGACAAAACCCCACTGAACAACCAAAATAGAATCCTCCTATCATTTTTGCAGTCTATTAAAAATATCATTATAATAATAACTTGATACATGCTCTATCCTGTCAACCTTCAAGCAAGATTTCCAAGTCTTGAATAAAAATATATATGACAAGTAGAATTGGATCAAGAGAATTGTGTGTTTCAGTATAATATATATCACCTAATTACAATCACAAAGTAAATCTTTCATTTAACAATTCTCAAACTGTGTTAGGGAGACCCCAGTACCTTTTAAGGAGTCTCCAAAGTCAAAACTATTTTCATAATAATATTAAGATGATATTTACCCTTTTCACTCTTATTCTTTCACAAGTGTATGGTTTAGTTTTCCAGAGATTACTGAATGTGTGATATTACAAAAGGTTAATGTAGAAGCAGTTATGAGAATCCAACTGCTTCCTATTAAGCTAGAAATCAGACAAATTGCAAACATGTAAAATAATACCATCCTTATTCACTTCTTTTGTTTTGGGTAGTATAGCTATTTTTCATAAAATATATCATTATGTTGTTATTACTGATATGTAATTGTTAAAGTAATGCATCTTTTAAAAATTAATTCATAAATTAATTCATAAACATGAATTTAAAAATTTAAAAATTAATTCATAAATTAATTCTTAATTCATAAATATGATAAATATTGATAGAAATTACCTATATAAGCAAAAACTCTTTGAGATCTTTAGTAATTTTTGGGTGTAGACAGTCTGAGAACTGGAAAGATGGACGACTACTGTACTAATCGTAGGGACCAGTTTGCTCTTTCAGCTCTGGGACACTTGTCACTCTGTTGTCATCTTTGTACCTCAACCGCTCCAGTGTTTTAAGAATTCCTCACCTTCTGAGTGTATAGAAGTGAAAGTGCCACATACTCTTGTTTCCAGCCTCCCTTGCAGCTAGATTAGAAGCAGCTACCTTAGGTCCTATCAAACTACCTGAACACATTGAGCCTTAGAATCTGGAGGAAGTGAGGCTGGGGCCAGACACAGCTTTATAATGGAAGCAGAAGTGGCAAGGAGATAAAGTCCTAGAAGCAGTAGCTCTAATGCACCTTGTTAGTCCATTGTTAGTTGTGTCAACAGCACATATTGCTGTAGAATCCTGTATTTCGGCAGCAGTGGGGTCTTCACCTGAACAATCTATTTCTGTGAATCTGGCTATTATTCCTGGTTATCTTGTCCTGACACGAATCTCCAGCTGGGATCTCTGTTCTATGAGCTGCACAGTATACTTTAAATAATATTCCTTTTCAACTTCAAACACCCAAAGATGCTTAATGCCTGCAATTAATAACTCTGACTATTCTACCAAAAATTGGTTTCTTAGTTAACGTCCATCTTGACCTCTTTCAATATCAGCCTTTCTGAAATTCCATAAGTGAACCAAGATTAAAGGAAAGAAAAAGCAAAAGAAACTTACCCTTTATTTTATCTACTATAGAAATCAAATAACTAAAAAAATAAATGTAAATGTTTACCATTTTGAAAGATAAAAGAAACTTTTGGCCTTCTGCTCTAAACTTTTACCTATGTTTTGGAATTATGAACCAACTTTCAACCAGCACAGTATAAGATTTTCATGTGCTACTTCCCAGTTATGCAATTTCTATAAAACAAGCAAGAGGCTCTGAAGAGAATGACTTATGACACCATGCCATGTGCTTAGTTCATTATAAGTCATTTCAAGGACCTCCAGTCATTCTGAGCCAATCAAAACAGAAATGTTCTAACACATTTGAGAGTATCTTGTTTTATAGAGTGCTTAATAAAGGCAAGAAAAGCATGCTAGGTTTCAAATGTACCAAATTATCCAGAAAGGATTTTGAAACTGGTCCCTGTTAGGTTACTTTTCTTTATTATTTAATGTGGTATATAAAATATAATACTTTTCTGTTTGAGCTCCTAAGACCTGGAATGGTTCTGCCTTTTAAATTTGGCAAGCAAATTATAAAATATTTTTATTCTGCTCATTTTCTTGCTAGATTTCAAAAGTGAGAAGTACGAAGACAAGTTAGGCCCTACAGATCTCCCAATTTCATGCTAACTCAGATTAAGAGGAGCTTAAATTAATTTTGACTAGAAAAAGCATCTTCTACAATTCAAATACTACCTTAGATTAAGGATCCTTTGACATAGTGTCTCGAAATAATTTAGCAAAAACATGGGGGCAGTAATCCATTGCTTTTTCCCTCTCATGCTCTTTGTCCAGGTTAGAGTTCAGGGGTCTTGGATCTGGATATTTCCACATTTAACTTCTCAGAGGAAAGGTCTGTTTACAGGCAAAGTCAACAGAAAAGCATTCATCAGCACACCTTACCTTGCAAATAGGTTGAGGAATTGAAAAACAGGCAGATATAATGACCAATGATGACCTACTTCTTGCAAACCTGATTCGGGGGTGCATCTTTTAAAATATGAGGTTTTTGAGGGTGTACTTGAGAGAAGCTGCACAGACAAACTCATTTGTCTTTATTTCTTCCTGTCTCTTACCTAGGGTATATTTTTTCTCTACTTGCTAAGAACAGGAAATTGCAGAATAAAGATTTGATCAGTTTCCGTCACTTCAATGAGACTTGCTCAGTTTAACTTTGGCCAACAGCACCTATATATTTGCCCAAATAAATTACACAACGCATCAGAATAGATTAGTTTTATGTAGTTTTAAATTATCTTTTAATCTTCCGAGCCTGGAGTTCTCACTATTAAAAGCCTATCTCTGAGAAGGTTACCCTTTCAAAGTAAAAATAGGCAATACCTTTGAGACATTTTCCATTACTGGTTGACCTAGAAAAATCCCCTTCTCACAGCTCAGTCCTGAGCAGGTGTAAGGAACTTCCCAGCCAGTCATGCATGTGAATGTGGCGCAGGATAGGCTAGTATTGATAGCACCTACAGTCTGGACAGCATTTTAGAGTGAATACAGCTTTCACACACAGTATTTTGTCTGAGCTTCAACAGCCCTGCATTTACGGTAAGCAAGGCTAGAACTGTTCCACGTTACTTACAAAGAGAATGGACTCTGAGAGTGACTCTCCCTAGTGAGGTGAGGGCTCAGCCTAGAACTGCAGACTGTAGACCGTCTGGGCCACCCCTGAGAGAGAGGAATATCCAGGGAGCAAAGTCATCTGACTATTGTTCTCTCCTCTCCCACCCAGTTTACTGAAAGGAAACATTGCAGGAAGCCCAAGAGAGCAACCACGAACAATGGAGAGGAAAGGAGAGCCCAAAGGCCAGATGGCAAGGCAGGCGGAGCCCCCGGGGATGATGCAGCAGGAGCCTGGTGCCATCCCACGCTTGGTGTTCACTTCTCCCCGGCCGGCCTGGTCATGCGTGTTCCCCGGATTGCCTGAGGTCATTTTGGGTGAGAATTAGGACAATCAGGAATGATTTATCACCTAAAGAAATAAGATTTAGCACAGAACTAAGAATTCCAAACCAAGAGCCAAGGTTTGAGAAAGAAATTTAAGAGAAAGGAATGCACCTGCCTTTAAAAGCTGAAATTTCTGTGGCCAGAGTACCTAAGTACACAGGATTTAAGTTTTGTGGTGAAATGATAGGAATGTTCCAAATAAAGCATGGCAACACTTCTTCATGCAAAATGCTAAGTATATATCATTTCATTTAATTCTTACCACCTGCCTTGAGGTCACCACTATTATTCTTGGTTCTCATGTGAGGAAGCTCAGGCTGAGAGAAGTTGAATGACTGGCTTAAGGTCATACAGCTGGAAATGCAGACAAAATTTGAACTCAGATGACAAAACCGACATCCTGCTCACTATACTGCACTACATCCTGAGTAGTAGGTTACTTGTTCTCATTTTTTTATTTCCCTTTGTGTCCCATCTTCGTGACTCATTATAGTATACAGATGAGTTTTTAAAAAATATTTTATTTTCCTTGTTTATTAGCTGGAAAAATTTTTATTAAGAGACATTTACAATCATCAGTTCTTTGGTAGCCTGCAAGTACAACAAAGTTTATTAGGAAAGTCAGAATAAATTAAATCTGTAATAGCTTACAAAATAATGAGTTTATATTACTATAGCAAAAAGCTACTTACCTGGTATCTAACTTCTAAGAAACAGGAAGTATGCAAACAACTCTTCTGAGAAGCAGAATAGATGTTACAACAAGCATTCATATGTGAGAAGATTCACTCTGGTGGTGATTATGTCTTTTATGTGTACTCTGTAATTATTTGGGATGTTATAAGACTTCAATGATAGGATACTGCAGAAGCTTTCCCTCTGATCTTCCAGGGACTGATTGCTCTTCCACCTCCAGTTCTCACCTGTCCATTGCTGCGCCCTGTTCTTTATAGCACTTTTATCATAATTAATAATTATGAATTTGCTTACTGCCTGTCTTCCCCATGAGACTGTAAACTCCCAACAGACAGGAATCATGACTGCTTTATTCAGCAGTGTTTCCCCAGCACCTATCATGGTGCCTGGAACATAGTAGCAATTCAATAAATGTTGATTGGATGGATGGATAGATGGAAGGATGGATGATGGATGGATGAATGGGTGAACAGACATGTCAATATTCCCAGTTTCCAAAGATTTGAGTAATAGGCCAGTTGGTAATGCTTGATAACTTTTGGGACCAAGATGAGTCAGTCATCCTTTCCCTAAAAATAGGCCGGAGAGCTGGTGGTAAGGAATTTTGAGGCCAGTATACTGGGGCGGAGAGGAAAGGGAAGTCAATATACTAAGCATTTATCAGGAGCACAGCAATGGGCTCAATACACATTATCTCATTTCACATAAAAGTACTGCATGAGAAAGGAATGTTTTCTATTTTACAAATGAAAAAAGTGAGACTCAGATTGGTGAGATTACCCAAGGTCATTAAACAGAATACAGAAAACCAGAATATGGACCTTGATTTATCATATGTCAAAGACCATGTTTTTCCTTTTAAAACAAATTTGCTTACTTTAAAACATCTTTTTAATTGGCTTGTAACTTACATATAATAATTGATCCTATTTTAAGTGTATAGCTTGATAAAACCTAAATATATATATATATACATCCTGCAACCACCATCCAGATAAATAACATAATCCAACTTGATTATTAGTAAACATTAATTTATTTAAATAATAGTTCCTCATTCTGAGATTGCCTTTCTTTTCCTGTGGGTGTTAAAATTTATTACATTTTATGATAATAATTGTAAGAGTGGATGATACTTGCAAATTGTTGTTAGCAAATGTTCAACTGCATGTAAAGTTCATAACACTAAATCATTTCCCTGCCCCTACTAACCACATTTTTTCTTTTGGGTTGTATATGGGGCTGAATTTTATTGATACATGACATCCAGGTGGGAAAGCCACTGCTTCACACCATTCTCTAAAACCTGGGAATTTTCATTCTTTTATTCAAGAATAAGCCTAATGATCTCATCAACATCCTATTTATTAATGTAGCAAGAATGTTTGGTGAGTTCATGATAGTGATACATTATTATTAACTAAATTTCATGCTTTATTCAGATCTTGGTATTTAGATGATGTCCTTTTTCAATTCTAGTATCCCATCCAGGATACACACCATCGTGTCTCACTAAGCTCCTCTTTGTGTGACTATTCCTCTGTTTTCTCAGGGATTTCTTGGTTTTGATAACCTTGATAATTTTAAGAAATACAGGCCAGGTATTTTTTATGATGTACCTATATTGGAATCTATCTGTTTTTTTAATGGTTGAACTGCAGTTATAGGTTTTGGGAAGACCACAGAGAAAAAGTGTTATTTTAATCATATTTATATCAAGGGAACAGATGATCCACATGATTTACGACCACTGATATATTGGCTTGATCACCTGGCTGAGGTAGTGTTGGTCTGGTGGTTTCACTTTAAAGTTTCTCTTTTCTCCCTTCCCTATTCTGCACTGTGTAGGGAAGGGAGTTATTATGAGCAACCGACATTTAAAGGTGGAGTATCTACATAAATTACTTGGAATTCTCCTGCATGGATGACTTCTCTCTTCTCCATTTATTAATTATTCAAGTATTTATTATCAATATGGACTTATGGATATTTATATGTTGTATTATAATTCAATACTACTTTTTTTGCTCAAATTGTTTCAGCTTTTTTGGTTGGAAAAAAAGTTGTATGTCTTATATCCCTTTGACATGCTCCCATTGCAGGTCTTTTTATTTTTTAGCATTTCTTTACTTTCCAGCACTACAAGATGGACCAGGCTCATCTTGTATGTTTCCCAGAATCAGTAAGTGCTAACTTTAAAAAAATGATTTTAAATATATATGATTTATACCTTAACTAAGGACCTTAACTCAGGACAGGTCAAAGTCAGCTAGGAATCATTAGTTTACTAGTGTGTACGTGTACAACCATCACCACACCCAAACTGTGTGGCTGGTTAGAAAAGATCTGTGCATATACTCCCACCACAAAACTACTGGCATTCTTGCTTGGTTCCAAGATTCAGACAGCCTATTATCTTCATTCCTCCTTAAACATCATTATGAGTGTTAGACAGTTTAATTGCAGATGAGAGAAAATAAACCCAAACATTTTAGCTCCAAATCATCAGTAGTATTGTATGAGGAAGAGATTCTGATGATATAGACATTGCTTTTCAAACCAACGAGTGTATACCCCAAGTTACCCAATGTCTGGCCAAGGAACAGACAAAATTATGTACTGGGTCATCATATTTCTTTTATATCTGGGGCAGTGGGCAAGCAGTTGTTATTAAAGCTAATGGAAAAAATTCATATTTTCAAATTAAAACCAAGTCTGATTATATATAAAAGTTTTACTTGAAAGTAAATGAAACACACATATGATTTTGTGTTGGTAGAGCTGACTTCAAGCTACATTTCCATATTTGGAGCATTCTCTATCCCTACTGGTGATTGGATGCAACATTTAAGAAACATTGACACAGTTTCATGATTGAAACTGGAATAATTGTAAATCTTCCCTAATTGGTGAGTAGTTCCTCAGCAAACTTAAAATGGTTTGTTCTGTTGTTTTGTTCTGTGAGAGGTAGGGAGAGCACGTGCTGGTAGTGTCATGACAAGGTTCAAGAGTTGGGATTTGAGTTCCATTTTCCAATGCCAACTAAATACCGGATAGATGTGAATTATTATTATGTCCAAAAATGTAGTGTTGCAAGAGGTAGTATTTTATAACAATATTATAAATTATCAAAGAAATATATATTTGACAGATTTATGGTTTGGAAATTGCTGGCTTTTCCTTTCAGTTCATTAAACTAGACATCAGCTAAACATCTTTTGATATGACCTATAATAACTGGGCAAATAAAATATGTGAAGTTCATTTCTATCAATATATACAATGTATCTTTATTAGATATTCTCATTTCAATTTACTGTTGCTCCAAAGTTTACTTTGGTTGACAAATGCTATATGAGTCAACCTAATATCTGTTTAGAAGAAAGTATATATTTAAAGGGAAAAAAATGAAATGTCATTAACAGGTAACATTTTTTGATCAATAAATAGAGGAAAGTATGGAAAAAACTTTTTTCCATTCCTTGATAAAGGGGTTAAATGCTTTCTGGGCAAAGGATGAAATTTTTTAAAAAAATCAAGAAAGTTTTCCTGTAGGTAATTATGATGATAGTGGGAATTGTGCATTGTTAAAACATTCACCAAGTGAGTTTCAAGTTTTCTTAAAAGAATATAAGGAAGGTAGATAAATTTATCATAATGAAAGTACAGTGAGGTCAAAGGTTATAGAGAGAGCATTATGACACAATAACCATGAAGTCAGTGTCATAGGTTAATCTCTTGCTCTTCTCTTTCAATGACAAAGCAAACTTCAGTTAGTTATAGAAGATGAGTCTTTGCTTTAATTGCTCTTATGTGATATAGGAAATTCATTTCTAGTTTAAAATACATGAGTTTAATGGCACATCTATTTCACGAAAACATGACATAGATTCTCAACTTACATGAATGAACACAAATTGGTTTTCAAAAAGATACTGGTAAGCACGCATCATTTTCAAGGATATCATTTACTGACTATCTACCTTTCCCCACGCTGCTGCTAAGCCACTTCAGTCGTGGCCGACTCTGTGCGACCCCACAGACGGCAGCCCACCAGGCTCCCCCGTCCCTGGGATTCTCCAGGCAAGAACACTGGAGTGGGTGCCTTTCCCCATATCTCCTATTAATTGCCATGTCTCAGTAGTATTTATTTGGTCAGTTCACTTATATTACCAGCCAGTCATAAAATAACATTACAGAGTAAATCAAGTGTCCCAAACTGGAAGACCTGCAAGGTAAATTCTACAGACTGATTTGCTTTGATCCACCCAGTATTAAGCGGTTGCCCTGGTTGCTGAGT
Source organism: Muntiacus reevesi (assembly GCF_963930625.1). Taxonomy (NCBI): domain Eukaryota; kingdom Metazoa; phylum Chordata; class Mammalia; order Artiodactyla; family Cervidae; genus Muntiacus; species Muntiacus reevesi. The sequence goes on along the minus strand of NC_089251.1, from coordinate 150,882,924 downwards.
CGGTGAAGAATCTGCCTGTGATGCAAGAGACCCAGGTTCGATCCCTGGGTCAGGAAGATCCCCTGGAGAAGGGAATGGCTACCCACTCCAGTGTTCTTGCCTGGAGAATTCCATGGACAGAAGTCTGATGGGCTACAGTCCCTGGGGTCACAGAGAGCTGGACAGGACGGAGCGACTAATGCTTTCACCTTCACCCAGTATTAAAGAGACCTAGAAATACTACAGTTTTAGAATCTAAAGTTTTAGATTTCTGGGTTTCTCCTGATAAATAAACACTGACCTGAATCTTTCAACACTGACCTGACTTTCATGTGAGTAGAATCTGCCGGAGCAAAGTATTACAATGCCTCCTTTAGGCAAACCCACCATTTTCTATTGCTTACTCCCAGCCAGTTGCACTCAATAAACACACCCAGCCAGATGCTTGTTTTACTATTGTTTTACTTGTCTGGCCCCTGTAGGCTTGTGAACATGTGACCCCTCAATTAGACTGATGTGGGCGGTAGTGGTGGTAATGTGCATATGTGGTTATGAAACAAGCATTCAACCAAGATGGTTTAGCAAACAGTCTCAACTCATGTGAGTTTAAGAGATTATGATTTGCGTTAATTCATTCCTTTAACATTAATTTATGCACTACCATATAGTAAAATAATCTTTTAGGGATAAACAAAATAGATTCCTAATTATAAATATCATGAAAAGAGAACTTCCTGTATCCACAAAGCTGCATACTAATCCCATGAGACCTTTATCCCTACTTTGCTCTCTTTCCTCTTGAGTTTTTTTACTCCCCAAATGTATCACAGAAAAATCATAATCTATTTTTTTAAAGAAGATTTATTTTGGATTAAGTGATTTCATGATGCAACATGGTTTTAAACAAAAATAGAGATCAGTATGAAAATAAAACAAATTGTACACATAAAATATCTTTCCCTCAAAGCATTTCAGAATCATAAAAAAATACAACTCAAAAGTCACGGGTTCAGGTAAGGATAAGAATACAGACTTTCCAGAAAACAAACAAGTCTACATTTCAGAGTCCCAGGCTCCATTTAAGACCACCCATGATTCATTTCTAGGATGTCAACAGTCTGCATTATTTGCTTGGAGAAAAAAAGATGAAATTTAAATATAAGGTAAAATGAGAGCTGTATAATCTCAATGTCAATAGCAAATACTTCCCATTATTGTTCTCTATTAAAAGTAACATTGAATAAATATGAGGCTTAAATCAACTCAAAAATAGAAACATAGCTATTAATTGTGACATGGTGTAATAGACACAATGGGTGGAATTTGTGAAAAGAAATTTGAAGGCTTAAAAAATACACCACCTGTGCTCCACTGAAATCTTACATATAACGTGGCTTTTTTTTTTTTCTTACAGAGCCTAAATATTAAAAAGTAATCATTACTATAAAATTAGATTAATACTTTCAGTTAGAGGCAGGAGAGATGCATGTATCTTTATTTATTTACTTTGGAATGCCTGCATCCCTATTATAAAAACGTGATATTATGCACTTTCCAACATATTAACAGCCTCAAATTTTACTTATGATACCATATAAAGAAAAATAGGTTGTAATACCATCTTTTAGAGCGTTAGGGTCCTAAAAGAACATTCAGTTTTGTATGTTTCCTGGTTAGTCCTTCCAAGGTATTTCTTGAACATTATCCATCCTTTCTTATAGAAGGTGATAGTAACCAGAAGTTTACTGATTCCTTACCTGCATCAGTAATATTTGATTCAGTTTGAGTCATACACCATACCTATCAACACTGCTCAGGGTTGTAATATCTTAAAGAAAATTGGATAGAAAGATATTACCTGCCCAAGGCCACTCCACATAAAAATTTCATGTATAAGTTTAATTTTCCTGTGTTTCCCAGAAGCCATACAACTAGGGCCTTCCAATTCTGCTGAACTGTTTGATCATGAAAGCCAAATAATCTACCTTACAGATTGAATCTAAGCAAATGTATTTCAGTCTTGATTAATTTCTTGGAAAACTGGAAATACAGATTAGGTCTCCATTTGCAATTCAGTAACCCAATTGTTAGGTTTTTGCTTATACATGACCAGGGAACATTTAAGTTACCATTAGAAACCATGAAAAATGTTTTGGAAGTGACTGTCATGTCAAAGAATGTCTCCTAAAAAACAAACTAAGCAAAAGAAATGTGTCAAGCAACATGTGCTCTCTTTTTCCCTAAAGTTCAATTATAATAACAACAATTGTTAAAAGTAACCCACAACACAATTTAATGCTAAACCGCTGGATTTCCTAATTAAGCTGTGGTTAACTTTAATACTTTTGGACTAAATTCTGTTTTGCAATACAGAAAAATGTTATCACCCTACTGAAGATAAGGGGACCCACCAGGTGGATTACCAAGCAGTGCTCTCATTGGGCAGCACATAATTCTTTTCCTCAAAGTCAGAAACCAAAAGTATATGTTTCTACCCACAGCTGCAGGCCATAAGGTGATCCTTTCACCCTTGTTTTAACTTTCTCCCTGCGACAGTATACCTGTTGATATGGGTAGGGCACACACGTTCAGCATATCCTTTGTGCCAGCTCCTTGGAATGCAGTCACCACTCTTGAATCTTGACAGTTGGTCCATAATTAGCATTACATTCTTGGCAGGGGTGGGGGAGAAAGCGGGGGCGTGGGGGTATAATACTACTGGTTCCATCTTTTCTGATTTTTTTGTTCCTATCATCCTTCTAGTGGGCAAGTGGTTGGCCACAGTTTAGAAAGCTTGCTGTCTCTTGACATCCCCTTGCTTCCATGTGAATTCCAAGCAAATCTAGCTAGAAAACACAACTGAATTAGAAAGGCAATATAGGCTTTGCAAAATTAGAACCTAAGTGAAAGTGACATTCTCATTAATTTAAACTCAATTTTATAGAAGTAAGGTGTCTAAGATTTAGAATATTTTCACTCATCAATTAAATCAAAAAGCAGGTAAGAACACAAAAGGGTCTGAAAGTCAGATTCAGTTTGAGGGTGAGGCCATGGTCTTTATTTGTATTTGTACTATGCAGTGTGATAAGTATTTTGTAATTATGGTGTAGCATCATTTCATCTTCAGTGGGAGTTTCCTCAACTGGGTTGGATTGAAAAGACTCTTCATTATCAGATGTTTGCCTTAGTTAGAAGTGATCAAGTCATAATTTGTGCAGAAAGAAAAAAGGTTGGATCAATGTGTGGAAGACAAAGAGGAAAAGAACCTGCAGTGGTCCCTTCAACCCGTATCACTGGAACTCAGCTATCAGGGTTTTCTAGATCATCCTTGTTTAAAATTAAAAAATAAAATCAGGTTTCTGATTAAAGTGCTGTTTCATTATCTTGCTTCCAAATAATATTTGAGAAAACTAAACTTACTATAATATAGAAATCCACCAAAAGCACTCAAATTTTGCATTTTGTTTTTAATTTCTCATAATAACATAGTAAAACGGAAACATTAAGGATATTGGGAGTTTTTTCTATGAATATGCTAACTTCTTCAAGGACTTTTCAGAAGGTGTCATGTTTTTAAGAGTGTTTCAAAAAATGAGAGTTTGGGTAGACAAGCAGCTTGCAAATTTCAGTGCAACTGGAATAGGCTGGTATACATATTAGTGTCCACATTTCTCAAGATGAAACCTGGAACTGTAGCTGTGAAATGCTGAAAGTGATCTCACAAGCCACCTGTGAAAATCAGTCCCAATGCAGACAGGACTTGATACTTTCTACTCCACGGAGTATGTGAGGATCAAGACAAACCAAGAGCCCAAAAGCACTAAGAAACTCTAAAGCACTGTTTAAACATATTCCACCATTACTGTTAAACATTTGAATGCAGTTTTTTAAACATGATTGTTATACAAGAGAAACAAATTTTCCTTCATTTATTACAGGACTTTTACTTAATTATAACAGATGCTAGAAAACTGCAAACACATTTCTTTGGCCAAGATCCATTCATCTTTTTTTTTTTTTTTGCACAAGAAAAACATTTTGACCCCAGAGGTGGATGGGCTCAGGAATTGGGAATTTTAACACTGCAAAGCAAAGGCATTAGGTTGGTGCAAATGTAACTTTGGTTTTGCATTTCTGAACTTTGCCATTTGATGTTGGAATACACTCTTAAATGTGCTAATGTTACACATCATTTTAATGTGCATTTCTTGCTTTATGTTTTTTGCTAGTGAATTATTACTTGCTGTTTATTTTATATGTATTTTAGGCTATGGAAATTATGTTAGACAAAAGGTAAATTCGAGCAATTTCTTATTTGAGTTCAAAATGGGTGGTAAAGCAGTGGAGACAACTTGCAACATCAACAACGCATTTGGCCCAGGAACTGTTAATGAACATATAGCGCAGAGGTCATTCAAGAAGTTCTGCAAAGGAGACAAGAGCCTTGAAGATAAGGAATGCACTGGCTGGCCATTGGAAGCTGAAATGACCAACAGAGAGGATCATCGAAGCTGATCCTCCTACAACCACATGAGAAGTTGCCCAAGTCTACCATTCTATGATCATCTGGCATTTGAAGCAAACTGGAAAGATGAAAAAGCTCAGTAAGTGGGTGCCTCATAAACTGACCACCAATCAAAAAAACCCATCATTTTCAAGTGTTGTCTTCTCTTATTCTATGCAACAATGAACCATTTTTTGATCAGACTGTAACATGCTACACAAGGTGGATTTTACACAACAACCAGCGATGACCAGCTTGGTGGGTGGACCAGGAAGGAGTCCCAAAGCACTTACTGAAGCCAAAGTCGCACCAAATAAAGGGCCACGCTCACTGGTGATCTGATGCTGGTCTGATCCACTACAGCTTCCTGAATCTCAGCAAAACCATTACATTTGAGAAGTATGTTCAGTAAATCGATCAGAAGCACCACAAACTGCAATGCCTGCAGCCAGCATGGTCAACAGAAAAGGCCCAATTCTTCTCCACAACACCCAACAGCAGGTCATACAACCAACGCTTCAAAAGTTGAACAAATTGGGCTACGAGGTTTTGCCTCATCTGCTGCATTCATCTGACATCTCAACTGACCACCACTTCCTCAAGCATATCAACAATTTTTTTGCGGGGAAAATGCTTTCCAAGAGTTTGTCAGATCTTGAAGCATGGATTTTTATGCTACAGGAATAAATAAACTTATTTCTCATTGGCAAAAATGTGTTGACTATGATGGTTCCTATTTTGATTAATAAAGATGTGTCTGAGCCTAGTTATAATGGGTCCAAAACCATAATTACTTTTGCACCAACCTAATACACCATAGTGCAGATGAAAAAAGAAACAGGGAAACTATTGAACTTAATTGTGTCATTTTTTGGATAACTCGAAGATCCTTGGGTTGGTCCATCATGGTTCAGTTCCCCACCTTTTCACACTTTAAACCCCGTGTGTAAATGCACTCTGGGCTTCCATGTGCACACATGTGTGCACGCTCAACTGTATCTCTTCTGTGACCCCATGGACCATAGCCTGCCAGGCTCCTCTGTCCATGGGATATCCCAGGAAAGAATACTGGAGTGGGTTACATTTCCTTCTCCACTGGGCTTCCACACTTGACTAGTATCATCATACTATTATATGCCATTAGGTATCAACAGAAAGAGCATTTATATGATTTTTTTTAGCCACAGTATCTCCCACATATGAAGTCGTCATTGGAACTCCCAGATGGAACAAGCTGTTCTCTTGATTGTAGAACATATCAAATTTTATTTAAAGTATTTTTTGAACCTTGGTATGTATTCCACTAGACTGTAAACTTCTTGAGGACAGATTTTCAATCTTGTAGCTCAGCCATCAACCATAGCAGCTGGCACAGAGTGAATGCCAATGCCTCTTCTCTCACCTAAGAGATATTCCGCATGTATTTGATGTCTCATGACTGTCTTTTATAAAATGGTATACTATATGCATCATTTATAAGCATTTTAAAGAAAACAAGACCAGACAGCCAAATTATCTAGGTTCATAGTCCAGAAGAAAATAGTTATGGATATTTCTATTTGTAGAGTATATTAAAGTTGAATTTATTCTGTGGAAATGTTAATTTAATGTTTTAAATAGTTATTATCAGATTCTTTTGTTTATACTAATGAAAAATAAGAGATCAATTATCGTGGTATTCTGATGTGATAGGTACAGCTTAGATAATTTCCAATTCTGAGAATGGTAGCAATTAACGATTATACTGGTATTTGGAAAGGAATAATTAAAGAGATATATTTTATTTCAAATCTCTTACCTAATAATGCAGAATATGACAACAAAGTGTCACAAACCAAAATGCAAGCCAACATGGTCTATGAAAATAGTTTTGAAAGAAATGCTGTATTTTTGAAACCTTCTATCAGCTGCTTAGGGAATGTCAGCTCTGAAACGTCTTATATACCATCAAAAATGTGTTTTTTTAAAAGTATGTTATACTATTTTCCCTTATAATGAAAAAAATACAAACAAGTAGAAATAGTTTGTAAAATTAAATATATACTTATATTCATGATAAGTACAAACTAACATTTCCAGTTAAGATTTTTTTTTCTTCCCTTTCTTTCTGACACAATTATAGTACACAGATAAATCCATCCTTCTTACTTCCAGATTGTTGTAACCTTTTCCCCCAGAATGTTTCTCCACACTGCAGTACCTGCCTTTAGTGTAGGAATACAACGAGTAGTATTCCTCTTGAGGGTCCCCATAGTAAATGTAGTTTAACCAACAGAGTAATCAGTTCTTACCATCATCAACCATCTATGAAAATCATGCATTTGACCTCTATAAAACGTAAGACAGCTAACACCCTATAACAGGAATTCCATGGCTACTATAAATGTTGTTCTCGACAATGCCTATAATACCATAGGCTGGCAAACCAAATGTTTAATCCAATGCTTTTATTACCCTCAATTTAACTTCATTATATCGAACACCTGGTTAGTTGTGGCCATAAGTCAAGAAATAAACCATGATGGTGAGTAACCCCAAAGTAATAAAAATGAAGAACACCCTCTGATAAACTAAGCAGAGACAACGCCAGTGATGTCATGCAGTTTCTGAGATATTATAGAAAAATCGTTTCTTAATATTGATAAGAAAATTATGCATCAGTGAAAATGCAGACTTAGAAATATAGTACTGAGACTTTCAATTTGTGATGTCTCCACTGATGAGGGGAAATGGAATTCTTATTACTAAAGAGAGTTGATCTCTTGGGTGTTGCTGACGGCTCCCTAACTGAGCGCAGTGTTTAATGAGGCTGTACAAATAAAAAGCAGTGGGGGAAATACGAAATACCTGTATTAAATGCCATCCTGTAAAGTATTTGATGGATGGAAGAGTCTAATGCATTTTAAATAAATGCATATCATACTATCACATAGAGTGAGTCTTAAAAAATTATTACTTAGATGCACAGTCCTTGTAGTGGTAGACATGGCACTGTGAAGAAAGTTTGATTTAGAAGCTATTTTCTATTATACTTAACAAGTGATGGAGTTGTTGTTAGTCATATTATAATGTCCCTTCAACTTTGGTACATTCAGTGCAAAATATTTTGGGGAATTTTTTGTACCTTTATAAAAATAAAAGGCCCTTTTGTTCCCTTGAGAGTGCTTAAAAGGATACATACACGCATGATGCCCGAATAAGCATGGAACATGAAAATGGAACAGATGATACATATAGTATGATAGGTAGGTTCTTATCTACATCTTAGAGAACATAAATATAATGAAACTATAAAAAATAAACAGAACTCACTGTGTACTTTTTTCCTGATACGCTGTGATTAATTGCTAGTTATTTTAAAATTGTTTTCATGCATTATAAAGCATAAAATCTGTCATTAGTAATTCATTGTATAACAGTTTGTCTTCAGCCATAATTACACACATATCACTTTGCATATACATTGTCACAGACCACCTTATTGCAAATCTTAAAGGTTACCTCATATTGACTTGGTTTCATTTTCCACTTGTGTCCCATGAAAGCTGAAACCTATGGTACACACCATGCAGGTACTCATAAGCAAGAAAATGAATATTCTGTTATAACTTAGGGCTTAAATGAATGTATTTTCAGGAAATATATTTGTTTTTATTATACTATTTAACTTGCACTAATTTGGAGATTGGGCCAAGTGCTGTCAGTTTGGCTTGAACCATGTTCAAAGGTTAAGTTTCATGATTCTCCTGAGTCTCTAAAAGTTACCATGGAGCTGATCGTGTACAGGTTCATCTTTGTCTTGGAATATAACAAATGGAAAAAAGTTTGGCAGTCAAGAACTGTTGATTGAAAGACTGTTGGGTGGTTCCCTGGGCATCAAGCTCACCCAAATCCTTCCAAAAGGATCATCATCACTCTCCAGTACCCAAATGAGACAGAGCATCCGTTCCTGGAAAATAACAGCATTCAGCTTTACTTTAATGGAAGCGACTCTTGAAACTTCCAATGCTCAGCCATTCTTCAGGAAGGCAGCTTCTGGGCATTGCGCCTCCAGGTCACTCAAGTCCAAAGGTACTGGTCTCTTCAACTGCTGTCAAGAGTTTCTCATAGAGCATGGAGAAGGATGGGTACGGAGGGAGATCCAGGCGGTTAAAGCAAGTGTGAGCTCTGCAAACAGAAGAAGCAGTAGAGAGTTGAGAACGCTGTGAGTGACCAGAGCCTTCCTTCTGCTGTCTGTGCGTGCTTGTCTTTCATATTCAAATTGCTTTGCTGCCAATTTTCACACTCCTTTTGGAAACACTTTGAAAATGTTTTGACTTGAACAATTCAGAACTGAATTCTTTTAAGGGAAATAATATCTTTAAAAAATTTTTCTTTACATTTTCATGATCATTTAAAATCCATATTACATATATATTACTATTTGTTTAGTTGTCTAAGAATTACAAAGACAAGTTTGTATCTTTATTTCTTTTTTGATGTTAGGTTTTTTGGGTTTTTCTTCCCTAAAAGACATGAAGATAAGCTCTTGCAAAGTAATTTGTTTTCAGAGTTGGCATTTGCCTGAATGTTTCTTAAAGAGTCAATGGTCTTGCATTTTTTCATTTTGTTGGTCAGGGAAGAGCACTGAGTGTCTCTGAAGACCTCATGGCTTAGAGTTTTGGGAAATTCCCTGGCTGGACTCTCCTGTCGTAGTCAGCAGACCATTGTTACTTCTTTGACTCCTGTGCTATAATCTGATTTCTCCTAATTCATGATGCAAAATAATGGCCATTTAAATCATTATGTTACATTCTTTTTTAGAAATACCTCCCCTTTTGCCAAGATAGGAAAAAATATGCTTTCCTGTTATTTGCACCTGAATCACAATAAAAAAATAGACAACCTCCAAATAGCACATCTTATCAGGAAGCAAATCTGCACTTTTGACATGAAATAGGAAGCTTTTTGCTTGGAATGTACAACAGTTTGTTTGCAGGAGCTAAACAACTTTGCTTTTAAAAACTGCTCCTGAATTAATATGGAATTTTAGGAGCTGTGATCATTAACAGGCTGTTTTTACAAAATCACATGGTTTTAACCTTTTATTCTTATAAATCACTTTAATATTTATGAGATAAATAGAGTTATACTCGTAGTGTTGTGGGAAGATCAGAGGTTTGCAGTTGGAGAAACTTGAGTTTGAATTTCAGCATTACCAACCAGCTGTGTAATTTGCAGTGAATTATTAAAAACCTGCCACTCGATTTCTCATCTATAAAATGAGAATCATATTATTTGTTTCAGAAGGATATGAGGATTAAATGAAATCACAGAAACACTATTATTTGTCTCAGAGGATATGAGAAATTTAATTTGAAATTTAATATGAGAAATCACAGAAACACACTTAATAGAATGCCTAGCTCACAGTGTTTGACCAATTAATAAGAGGTGCATTTTTAGCTACATTTCATTACCATCAAAAAGATTTACTCTAATCGCCTTCATTAAATTGCCAAAGGATAATCATGACTCATGGAAACTGAGATAACAAAGAAATAATAAATAAAGCAGGTGTGTGGCCACATAGCTTATTAAAAACATTAACACGAAGGGCTCTGTCATATTAGGAAAATACAGATCTTCCTCAGCATACAATGAGGTTACACACTGATAAACCCCTCATAAACTGAAAATATCATAAGTCAAAAAAGCATGTGATACACCTAACTAACTGAACATCATAGCTTAGCCTAGACTACCTTGTACATGCTCAGAACACTTACATTGGCCTACAGTTGGGCAACATCATCTAACACAAAGCCTCTTTTATAATAAAGAGTTGAATATCTTATGTAATTTATTGAGTTACGGAATGGTTGTATGTGTACCGCTTTTTACCTCAGTGATCACATGGCTGACAAGGAGCTGAGGCTCACTGACACTGTCCAGCATCATGAAAAAGTATAGCACTGAATATTGTTAGCCTAGGAAAAGATCATGACTCAAAACTAAAAATACGATTTCTACTGAAAGTGTATCACTTTTGTGTGTGCATGCTCAGTCATGTTCAACTATATTTGTGACCCTATCGACTGTAGATCGCCAGGAAATCTTCCTGACCCAGGGATTGAACCCACGTCTCCTGCATTGGCAGGCAGGTTCTTCACCACTGAGCCACCAGGAAAGTCTCATATCATTTTCAAGCCACAGTAAAGTCAAAAAATTCTAAGTCAAACCCTCCTGAGTCTGGGACTGTCTGTACCAATTTTGGGACACAGAAATAGAACTGGCTCAGAGTTTACAAGTTCTTGTTATTACAAACTCTAGAATATATTGGGGGAAAGTCACTTAATCAATCTTTGCAATCAAATACTTTTTTCATAAACTATTTCAAAATTGCATTTGACATAGTTCATATTATACCTCCTTACATCAGAGCCTTAACTTGGGTCTCAAGAAGAACATTTTACTTTTTTAAAGAAACTGAACTAGCATACTGAAGATCTTAGAAATGGTTTAAATATCTATCTTGTGTAAAACACTGGTATAAAAATATTAACTGAAAACTTTAAATCTGTATAGGGAAAGGGGATGAAGAAGCAGAGAAATGAAGTATATTTTGAACATAATTATCATCCAGGCTTTGTGAGTTAGACCCATAACATTCATTATTCCATTAGACTAAAGACGGTACTTCTTTTAGATGAAATTTAAACATTTTCACTTCATTGGCTACCAACAAGGCTGAGGCTCTTTCCCCAAGTCAGTTTATTTGTAACATTTCCTGTTTTGTGATCTATATGTTCATCTACTTTGCCCATTTATTTTTTCTTCAAAAATTTTTATTTTAATAAATACACATCACAAAGGATGTTTCATATTAACCATTATCAAGTACACAGTTCTGTAGCATTAAGTACATTCACATTGTTCTGCAACCATTACCATTATCCATCTCTAGAAATTTTTCCTCTTTCCAAACTGAAAATCTGTACCTATTGAACACTAACTCCTATTTTATTCCACCCCTGCAACCACCACTCTATTTCCTGTCTCTATGAATTTGACTACTCTAAGTACTTCATATAAGTGGAATCATACAATATTCATCCCTTGTGATTGCTTTATTTCGCTTAGCATTTTCCAGGTCCATGTTGTAGCATGGGTTGCAAATTCCTTTTTTTCCCCCTGCTAAATAATATTCCATTGTTTGTATATACTATGTTTTGTTAACCCATTTATCCATTGGTTGACACTTGGGTTGTTTTTACATTTTGACTATTGTAAAAAAGTATTGTTATGAACATGGGTTCCAATTTTTCTATATCCTATCCAACACTTGTTATTCATTTTTGTAACAGTCATTCTTATGAGTGTGAATAAATTTATCATCTAAAGTTTTAGGATTTCTTATTGACTTGTAAGAAATACTTCAAAATAAAGAGATTTTCTCTTATATTCTCTCTCATGAATCTCTTCTAGCCTGTTCACCTTTTTATTGGGTTTGCCAATAGGTTTCATTAGGTTTTTCTGTAACATCATATGGAAAAATTAGAATGAACTTTTTGGCCAACCCAACATTTAGTTATGCATTTTATTTATACAGCAGTATTAACCAGATTCCCTGCTACCCATTTTTTTTAATTTTTATTTTTTTATTTTTCAGTGGGTTTTGTCATACATTGATATGAATCAGCCATAGAGTTACACGTACCTGCTACGCATTTTTAATACACTGTCTTTCTTCAGCGTGCTGCTGTGATAAGCAATGTTGAAAAGATGATCTCCAGAGTTTACACCTCACAGAAGTTGTTCACGGTCTTTTTTGCTTTGGGTAGTGCTAGTGTACCAAAGAGTATGATAGATGAACTTTTGGGATAACTCCTAAAAGAGTAACTCATTTTATATAGGTGTAATCTGGAATAGATTTGTGTGAATTCATTTTTGTGAACTGAATCATATTGGGGAAACTAGGAAATAAAATAATTCAAGTAAACCCTTTCTCTAGTTAAGCAATAATCCCTGAAGTGAACATATTAGTTGCTCGGTCATATCCAACTCTGTGATCCCATGGACAGCAGTCCATGGAATTCTCCAGGCCAGAATACAAGAGTGGGTAGCCATTCCCTTCTCCAGGTGATCTTCCTGACCTAGGAATTGAACCCGGGTCTCCTGCATTGCAGGCAGGCTGTTTACAGTCTGAGCCATTAGGAAAGTCCAATAATTACTGATTAAAGTTTCTTAGGACAGGACAGGACTGTAGGTGTAATATGTCTATCACATGCTTGTTAAGCCTGTTTCTTCCCTCTTGATAACCAAATAATTTCTCTTAACTGAAGGTTAATTTTACCTCATCAGGAATTAACAAAATAATCACATACATGAGGATGACAATTTATAAACAGTAATGTTTGAATCCTACAATTAATTTCTTATGAATACTTGGATTGAATGATGAATTTTAATTCACTGTGGTCTTGTGGTATGATGAATTCTAAGATGATCTTCCATGACCCATGCCTTTGTATAATCCCCATCTTTTAAGTATGACAGGGGACCTGTAATTTGTAACCAATGGAATATGGCAAGGGTGAAGATATATTGAAGATGTAATTAAGTCTCTCATCCGTTGATTTTAAGTTAATTAAAAGGGTGATGATCCTGAACTTGGGCCTGACCTAATTAGGTGAGACCTTTAAAAAGAGCATCTAGAAATCAGAGAGTCTCGCTGTTGCTAGATTTGAAGAGGTAGACTGCCATGAATTCTGTAGATGCAAGGAATAAATTCTACCAACAACCTAAGGGAGTTTGGAAGCAGGTTCTTCCCTAGTTGAGCTTTCAGATGAGAATGCAATCCAGCCAACATTTTAATTTCAGCTTTTGGATGCTGAGAAGACCTGGCTCAATAGTGCTCAGACTCCTGATTACAGAAACAGTGACATAGTAACCATGTTGTTTTAAGCTGCTAAATTGGTATTAATTGGTTATGCAGCTTTGGAAAACTGCTACAGGTCTCAATGTAGTAATGTAGCCTAAGAAGAGGTAGTTAAGTGTAATAAGTGTAATATTGTAGCATCACCCCTATCAAGGGCAGTGGTGCAAAGCTGGGAGTCAACAGCAGTCCTTTCATCCTCCCAGGCTTCTGAGCAAAAAAACAGGAACTCTGACTGTCTCTGCTGTTCAGTAACCTATCCAGTAAATCCATCAGCCTGGACACTCATATTTTTGATTCAGTTCTCAACACAAAAGGAAGGATTGGACAACTTTTTTGATCCTCTTCAGACATATTAATCAGACAAGACATAATCACCATCATTGGTCCTTAACCTAAAGCTATCAAGGATTCCTAAATTGCACCTGGTTGCACAATATATAGTTACCATAATAGAACTTTCCTTCTGAATAAACTGAACAGCTCCCATGGAAAATGTTTCATGAGGATGGAGAAAGTATGTATTATTGAGGGGGAAACTGTAGAAAGATTAAATGGTTCCGCCAAAGTCAAATCAAAAATAGACCACAACCTTGGGTTCCTAGGGGAAGTCCAACATTAAACTGAAAGCAGGGAAACTAATGCTTTGTTTTTTTCACTTTTGGAAGCCTGAGTGTTCATTTCATCCTACTTCATGATTTAAAGTGCTAGTCCTCAACACCTTACCAGATTACACACATTTTGAAGACAGAAATTAGAAAAATTAAGCTTCAAATAAATGACTCAATCAAAACATACAGAAGCTTCAGGGAAAATGGTCCAGATTTGGTCAGTTCAGAAAAGTCTGGGAGATACCAGGGGATTTTTTAGGTGCTCTAACCAACAAGTTCTATCTCAGGCTCACCAGAAAGCAGAGATATTCAGAGAGATACAGGGGGAATTCATCAGAATCATCCAAGAAACTTGTTTACAATGGAGATTTTAGGTGCACTCCCTGAGATTCTACTTTAGAAGGTCTGGGGTGGGCCTAGGGATCTGCTTTTTAACTATCAATCTAAATGAGTCTGACGCAGGTAGGCTCCACTATTGGAGAGGTATCAATTACATTAGAAATAAGATATCTATACTAGCTATTCTCAGCAGAGTTTTGTGTGCTTGCAAAAATTTCAAAACTCCTTATAAACAAGACAACATTGCTAATAAGGAAATTGAGGAACAGTGTGGTTAAATAAATTGCCCAATATTTACCATCAGCTGGCTGTGTGAGCCAAGAACAGGGGAAAAAAAAAGCAAAACAAAACACAATCCTCTGAGGCTTCTCACATCCCCCTCTCCCACCCCATTCCATGTCCTAAGAAAACTCTAGCAGAAAATAACAGAAGGGCCCTTGGACTATGTTGATATTGGCAGCAAAAGCACATCCAGTTATTCAGTCTCAATAAAAGAACATTTTTCAAATCTTTCAAAGCCAGCCACACTAAGGCTATAATGAGTTTACCTCATTTTACTCTATGCAGCCAGAACCACTCAAGGAGGGCAGATCTGAACTAGTCTTTGGGAAATCATGCTGGCATTAATATAAAGAAGATTTAAAAGCCCTCCAGACATCTGGTCTGACTTAATAGACCTCTTGGTGCTTTCTGGATTCTTTAAATGTTAACCAGGAGGTCATATGCTTAACCCTCTTTTCTTTCCTATAGATATAGACAAGTCGATTATCCAAACCCAAAGAGCCCAAAGTATCACAGTTATATCTGAAGTTTCATAGATCGATTAATTGATCAATGTATTTCTGTGGGTGTATGCATTTATAAATTGATTCTCCCAGAAGTGACTTTTGGTAGCTTATAAGGACTCAAAATATGAGGTAAAGAAGAAATTAGAATCAAGATTTTAAAGAGAGGGTGAGAAAACCATGGGCTTCATTTTATCTAGTAGATATAGCCCTAGAAATAAAATGTATATAAATATAATAAATCCTTTTTATTTGCATTATCATTTAGAATGTGTTTTTATCAGTACTCTCTTTTCAATTGGCAGTGGTGCCTAATCTTTCTGATTTGTTTCCTTACTCCTATTTCAACCTTTTCATTGAATAATTAATAAATCAAAAACAAATACTTAAAAGCATTCTGGAAAATCCCTAAAGGATATTAGAATATCACACTTTAGTGTCATGATTTCTTTGGAAGTGGGAGCTTTCCTGACCAAGTTTACTTGTCAAGCTCACATTCTCCCCATCGAGCCTGGCTTTCTCACAAGGGAATCAGGTGTTCACGCAGTCTTGCTGGCAGGGCAGCCTAGATGAAGGGGCAGAATCAGCCAGGAGCTGGGCTGTGAGGTGGGCAAAGAGGGGCTCTCTTCTTAGGCTCTCCAGGGCCCCAGCACCTGCAGACTCTCTTTGATTATGTACCCTCTTGAGACCCCATATTTGAAAGCTTGGCATTTCTATACAAAGTTCCCTGATGAATAAAAATTAATTTTTCAACTTACATTTCATTTATTCCTTAATTCATTGAACAAACAAGTTCTGAGGTTATACTGCATGCCAGGCATTGAGCTGTCCCCTTGTATATGAGGATGAACAGTCTGATCTCTGCCCACAAGAAGTTTATACTCTGACAACAAAATGTGCAGGCAAATGGGACCTGTCAAAGGTTATGCAGTCTGTGCTCTATACTAGCGGTTTGAAATGCAGCCTACCTTTGACTCTGCTCACCAACTCATAATCCCTAGCTCAGGGCTGCTTTTCTCCAGAAAACCATAAGAAACCTTTGCCTACTCCAAAAAGATTCCTATGGGCTATTAGTGACCCTGCATACAACGCGCTACGAGTCTGCTCTGTGGAGTCAAGGAAGGCTGTAGAGAGGACACTATCTGAGCCAAGCCTTGAAGGATGTGTAGGTGTGTAGAGCTTTTCTGGTTCAACAACAAAGAGAAGGACGTTCCCAGCAGACTGCCTGGAAGTGAGAGAAACTTGAGAACTAAAGTGCTTGAGTGACAGGAGCCCAGACTGGATGTGACGGCACAGGCCTTTCCCATTCGGTCCATGCGTTAAAGGCAGCGAGTGGGCATGCAGCTGGAGGTGGCACGGGCGCTACCAGCGCCAACAGGGAGCGGAGGAGGTGTGGAAGGACGAAGACACTGAATCAGAGCTTGCAACCGGCGTGAGAAACACAGCTACCAACCACACAGAGTGACCCATTCAATGGAAGGAGTCAGCCCTTGCTTTGTTAACCTAAACTTATTAACACAAATGAAGCTATAACTTTTGTCATGACTTTATAAACATTCACAATTTCTCTTTTATCCCCACTAATACTGTCTTAGACCATGGGATTTAGGGCAGGAATTCTCACTACCACTAGTTCACAAGTATCTGTGCAATCCTGGTGGCGGAGCAAAACCCTGACCCTTCCCAGGTGTTCAGTAAATGGGAAACAGTGGAAAGGAATTCTATGGCGCTTACTACACCCACTACCCGTGTGTTATATACCATTCGGCAGTGATGCTGGTTATCTGTTCACTGAAGTATCTGTTAGGCCCTTCTCTAGATTTTAAAGTCCATGCTGACAAGAGATCAATTTATATCTCCCATAAGGTAATTAGTATCTAAAGGCTTACTAGAGAAATTAGATTACTAATTAATATCTTATTCTAAAGTCTTATTAGGTTGCCTGGGTTAAAATGAACTGGATCTATAAATACAGTGTAGAATGTTCCCACAGTGGGAATTCCTGCATGGGGGATAATCAGCAGAAGAAACTCTTGAAACTGTGCCTAGTAAGCAGGTCACGTCTCAACTGTGGGTAGCTCTGGGAAAAGATGAACAGTACATACTTTTCAAATGTAAGAATTTAAACCCAACAGAAGAACACCCAGTGAGGAGTAGTTCTAGATTGAGAACTCAAACAAAATATAAATATCCTCGGTGGATACAGCAGATTTCTTAAATATCTAAAAATTGTAAAATGCCAGGTGAGCTCTGAAGGCTAGGGATTAGTGATAACAGTCAAAATAGCTGAATTAATTGAACAATGTGTTAGGCATCATTTTTAAGCACTTTGCCCATTGTAAGCAACGACAAACCTAGACAGCATATGAAAAAGCAAAGATGCCTATTATACAGAGTGAAGCAAGTCAGAGAGGAAAACACCAACACAGTATATTAGTGCATATATATGGAATTTAGAAAGATAGTAATGATTACCCTATATGCAAGACAGCAAAAGAGACACAGATTAAAGAACAGACTGCTGGACTCTGTGGGAGAAGGCAAGGGGGGGATGATTTGAGGCAACAGCATCGAAACATGTATATTACCATATGTGAAATAGACTGCCAGTCCAGGTTCGATGCATGAGGCAGGGTGCTCAGGGCTGGGGCACTGGATGACCCAGAGGGATGGGATGGGGAGGGAGGGTCAAGATGGGGAACACAGGTACACCCATGGCTGATTCATGTGAATGTATGGCAAAAAACACCACAATACTGTAAAGCAATTAGCCTTCAATCAAAATTTTAAAAAAATAAAGCAAAGACATCACTTCACCAACAAAGGTTCATATAGTCAAAGCTATGGTTTTTCCAGTAGTCATGTATGGATGTGAGAGCTGGACCATAAAGAAGGCTGAGTGCCAAAGAATTGATGTTTTTGAACTGTGGTACTGGAGAAGACTCTTGAGAGTCCCTTGAACTGCAAGGAGATCAAATCAGTCAATTCTAAAGAAAATCAACCCTGAATACTCACTGGAGGGATTGATGCTGAAGCTGAAGCTCCAACACTTTGGCCACCTGATGCGAAAAGCTGAGTCATCAGAAAAGACCCTGATGTTGGGAAAAGATTGAGGGCAGAAGGAGAAGACAGCAGCAGAGGATGAGATGGTTAACAGCACCACCGACTCAATGGACATGAATTTGAGCAAACTCTGGGAGATAGTGAAAGACAGGGAAGCCTGGCATGCTGCAGTCCATGGGGTGGCAGAGAGTTGGACAAGACTTAGTGACTAAACAACAAAACATCTCACTTCATTTCCAAAACAGCTTTGTAATGTAATTACTATCCCAATTGTTCAGATGAGGGTATAAAGACACAAAAGTGATTCTGGCATATCTTGTCTGGAATGGTCCAGAGTCATATGTTAAACTTAAGAGCTTACCAAAAATATTATGTGCTATGGCTTAGCATGAGAGGCAAAGCCACATTCAATTCACATAAGCTCCTTGTTCTCACAGGGTTAGATCCAAGAGAGGGGAGATAGTCAATGGGTACACAATGACAGAAATGAAGTAAGCCCTACACATTAATAAGGTAGGACAGAATGACAGGCACCCTGGGAGCAGAAGCCTGGAGGGCCTTTCTAAGCACTGAGCTGAGTCCCTAGAGATGACAAAGCCAGTCGCATGCAGAACCAGCAGAAAAGAGATGGGGCAGCACGTTCTAGAGTCTTGAGGCAGACTCACGTTTGGTAAATGTGAGGAACGAGGAGGAGGCTGGCGGCTGCAGCCAGTGAGGGGAGAGTGTATGTGTGGAGGTTGAAGTAGTAGGCCAGAACAGGCCACCCACCTGCTAGTCAGTCCTTGGCAAGGAGTCCGGATTTTACTATAAGTCATTGATGGGTATAAGTAGGGGAGGGAGGTGATATGGAGATTGCAGAAGCTCACTTTGGTTGCTGAGCGCAGAATGAACCACAGTATGTATGTACAGAAATAGTCATGTAGACAGCAGGCTATGGCAATAGCCTTGTGGAGAGGGGCTTGTGCAGTGGACTATGGTGGTGGAAAGAGATGAGCCCAAATTCATTTTTGGTCTTGAAGCCAAAGAGAAGGGGATGACCAGTTCCTTATCAGCCATAATGTTCATCATTCACAAACACATACTTTATGATTTACAGCTGTTGTGACTTGAAAGAGTCAATTCTGTCAACAGAAACAATGAAAACTATCATACTTTTACTCCATTTAGGAACTACAAATTATTTCAATAGTATTTTACATTATTTACTACAGTTCTTTTTTTAGACAAAGTATGCTCCCTGGGTCAGGAAGATCCCCTGGAGAAGGAAATGGCAACCCACTCCAGTATTCTTGCCTGGGAAATCCCATGGACGGAGGAGCCTGGTGGGCTACAGTCCATGGGGTCGCAAAGAGTCAGACATGACTGAGCAACTTCACTTTCACTCTATGCTTTATGAACATTTTATCCATTTCCCAAAGACCAATCCAAAAGGTACAGCATATTTAAGCATCTTTAATAGAGTAATGTTCCTAGTTATCATGGGTATATCTTTGTTAGCACATGCTGATTCAATGGCGGGATACAATAAAACCTTAAAATATTATTATTAGAGAGCATGAATTGAGTAAGAAGGAAGGAAGCAAGGGAAAGGGTGGGAGATGGCCTTATATAAGAGATTAAACCATGGAACTGCTGCTGCTGCTGCTAAGTCACTTCAGTCGTGTCTGACTCTGAGTGACCCCATAGACGGCAGCCCACCAGGCTCCCCCTTCCCTGGGATTCTCCGGGCAAGAACACTGGAGTGGGTTGCCATTTCCTTCTCCAGCACATGAAAGTGAAAAGTGAAAGTGAAGTTGCTCAGTCCTGTCCAACTCTTAGCGACCCCATGGACTGCAGCCCACCAGGCTCCTCTGTCCATGGGATTTTCCAGGCAAGAGTACTGGAGTGGGGTGCCATTGCCTTCTCCGAACCATGGAGCAGACAATTTTATTATAGGAGAGTCTTCTGCCAATTTCCTCTCAATCAAGGCCCCTCAGCTGACCAGCAGGTGGAGGGGAGCTGGGAGACGGGAGGGATGCCCCAAGACAAGGATGGGAAAGAGGTGGTACCAAGGGATCCTTATAGTGTTGGCTCTTGGTCTGAACATTTTTTTAATTAAAGAGAGTGACATGAGCTCCTCACTTACTTTCCCATTTCCTAGTTGACAGTTCAATTTGCCAGTAGACAATGCTGTCTATACTAGAGGAGGAAGGGCTGAATTATTGATGACACTATAAAGCAGTATTTCATGACACTGAAAGATGTTCATGATTAGTGATATTTGGTGAACAAAAAGCAGGTCATAAACAGTATATATGCTCTGATTGTATCTTGTTTTTAAATGTGTGTCATGCATGATGTGTTTGTTGTGTACAAATGAGTAGAAGTATGTTTAGAGGTTATCTCAGTAGTGGACTTTATATATTTTTATTATATATTACTATAATATTTAATTATATTACAGTATATTAATGATATAGTATAATACATACTAATTTTATTATGTATTTTATTATATATTACTATATATGTGTTTATATTATATACCCATCTTTTTATTTTTAACTTCTTGGCATTTTTGTGAAAATTTTTCTTTATATGGGTCTTCCCTGGTGGCTCAGATGGTAAAGAATCTGCCTGCAATGCGGGAGACCCAGGTTCAAGCCCTGGGTTGGGAAGATGCCCTGGAGAAAGGAATGGCTACCCACTCCAGTATTCTTGTCTGGAGAATCCCATGGACAGAGGAGCCTGGCGGGCTACAGTCCATGGGATCACAGAGAGTTAGACATGAGTGAATAACTAAACACTTTTCACTTTTCTTTACATGAGATTAAAAAGTGAAAAAATGTCTTGCAATACAGGGGTTAGGGAGTAAGAGGTACAAACTTATGTAAAAAATAAGCTATAAGGATATATTGTACAACATTGGGAATATAGCCAATATTTTATAATAACAAGAAACGGAGAATAATCTTTAAAATTGTGAACCACTATATTGTACACTTGTAACTTATATAATATTATATATACGTCAATTAAAAACTTTTTTAATGAAAAAAATTTATCTTTAAAAGTGATGCTATCTTTTAAAGTTCTATTCCACTGGAAAAGTTGTCTCCCTGAGACACTCATTTCATAATTAACTCTTACTTTTTATTTTTTAATTTGGGACAGAACTGCATTTATAATCATCTCCAGACACAGGCATTTTCTAAAATGAGTGTTTCCCTCCTTTGGCAAAACCAACACTGCCCCATTACGACAGCAGCTTTCCCACCGCCCTGTCCCACCGTCCTACTGGGCAAGAGCCTCTGGGAAGAACACATAAAGTCTACACCACCCTGGGAAAGAGGATCTGACCTGCATTTTCCTGCGGGCATGCAAGCAGCCTGTTTTTCAGAATGTTTAAGAGAGCATTTGCCATAAAGTGAATTTACAGTCTCCTAAGCCCATCAGGGCACAGGGGACAGGAAATCTACAGAAACGCAAAATACAGAGCTAACTACCAACCAGGAAGCAGAGGAAGGGCAGTAATGTGTTCAAGTCAGACGCCTCCACAGACACACCGGCCTGCCTCCATCATTATTTACCAGCTGGTCTCTAGTTACTTTATTACCAAAAGACAGAAAAAGAGAGCCACGGATTCAACTTGTTCTGGCTTCAGAGACACCCCTATATACTTTAATACACTTCTTGGCCCATGTTGTGAGTAGCATTATTTACTGCTACTGCAATGAGGCCTAGGAAGTCTGAGAAAAGAATGAAACTCATTTGCTTCCCTGAAAGGCTGAAAGGCCGAAAGGCCCTCAATCATCCATGTCTAGAATAAGATGCCCTCCCTTCTGCTGGGACTGCCTGTCCTCAACCTTTACAGCCACTTCCACTACCACTTCTCCAGGGTGCAGCCTCGCCTGCTTGACACAAGATGATGCCAGGCTTCCTAGAGAAAACACATTTTAAGGAAGAAGTATATCCATTCATTTTGTATCCAGTGTGTACAATGTCACATTTTGAATGTTAGACATCATCTCACAAATAAGAAAAGAAATACATTGGGGTTGAATAGCTTGGTACAGACCAGTTCTTTAGTTCTACAACTTAAACTTAGTAGGAAACTGCAAGAATGATGGCTTTAGTGTATCTGTGCTGATAGTAGGAAAAAAATGGACTCAAGTCATATACACCATCTCTTTAAACCAGAGCCAATCTTACAGATCTTTTTGGCACTTAACACGCCACATTTCATGATGACAGTTATCAGTGAAGAAATCACTTCTGATAAAAACTATATGGTCACAAGCTGAAGTTCTCCTTTTATGTTTTTCTTCCAATGTACCACTTTTGTGAAGCAAATTTTAATAGTTTCAGCAGTATGGTGGCTCCCAGAAGAATCATAATAAAAGGTTTAAAAGAACAAAGAAAGCATACTATCCTTAAGGACCTTCATGCACATTATTCTCACTCACTTGACACAAAAACTCCTTGAGCATGGTATTGTTATTTCTACACTTCAGAGATGGATCCAGGCTCTTAGGATCACATAGCTAGTGTATCAAAGTGCTTAAATCTGCACTCATATCTCCTAACAAGGCTATGTAAATTGATGAACTGGTGAAGCAGAACAGTCAAGCAGCTCTTTCCTCCCACTGGACCTAAAACATTAGAGCCTGTTACAGGCAAGGTATGAAAATGGTCTGCTTGCCTGATGTGCCTCCTATCATCTTTATGTATGACTTTTACAATCTGGGTAGAACTGGAATCTAGAACCTAGAGTCTCAGGTCACAAGGCAGAAAGGAAGGAACAACAAAGCCTGTTGCCCAACTGCATGTGTGCAATGCTATGAAGAGCCCCACCATTTATGATGAGTCAAGTATATGAACTTCCTGGAGCTCCTGGGGAAGTAGACAAGTGAATATGGCCTGACCCCCAAGATTCTTCAGCAACCTGTCAGTGCTACTTATTGATGAACTGAACCTAACAGACCACCCCTTCCCTGGCCATTTAAAGGTGGAGAAACAGAGGCTGAGAGATCAAGTGGTCTTTTCTGGTGCCAGAGTCAGCTGGTGGCAGAGATGGTCAAGAAATCCCAACCTCCCAAAAACTCCAGGTCTTCTAACTTCCAACCCTGTGCTCTTTCCAATAAGCTGCAGCCTGACATATATTACAGATGATGATGGCAGAAATCATAACTGCAGCCATCATCAGCTGGGCCAGGGTCAGCAGTAAATGTTTTATATGCATGATTTCATTTAATCTTCAGAATTACCGGCCTACAATGTAGATGAGGAAACAAACAGAGGTTCAGAAAGATTAAGTAACTTCTCCAAGACTACACTGCAGGCAAGTAACAGAACTGGGGTAGAGTTTAATCTCTCTGAAGCCAAAGTTTGTTGTTTACACCAAATTGCATTTCTCTGCTCACCAGGTTTGGTGAAAATTTCAGTGATTAAATAAAAACAGCTGATATATCTGCCTACTACTGCAGTTTATTCCATCAACTTTACAAAAGTAAATCTTGAAAGAACACAATTCATCTGTCCTTTCTTGACTCTTTAATGCATCCTTGAGTTTCTCAGAAAGGTGAAAGGCCCTACTCAGAGAGTGAAAATCTGCTTTTGTGTTGCAAATGTGGTTTAAGGGTGAAAAGGCATGTTTCAGACATAAGAAAAATAAAATAAAATTCTTCTTTAAATAATGAAATTAAATCTCTTACATTTGGAGCACCAGGTCAGCCAGCTAATACTTAGATGTTTGCGTGCAAGCGCCTCTGTTCACAGACTGAGATGGACCCAAAGAGGTGGCTCAGGTCAGCCCTGAGTGAGCTCTATTCATTGCTCTCTGTATCTGTATTTTCAGCACCACCTTTTATGCTTAGAACGCTATTCTTAAAAACCAGTGCCTTACAACTGCTAAGAAGTCAGTCTTCTTAACAAGTTTCTCAAAGTCATCTGTACAGTTGTCTTGGTACCCTCAGGGGATGGTTCCAGAACTCCCTCAGAGATAACCAAAATCCGTGGATGCTCAAATATAAAATGGCATATTATTTGCCTCTAACCTATGCACGTCTTCCTGTATACTTTAAATTATCTTGTGTTCAGTTGTACATGACTCTTTGTGACTCCATGGACTGTAGCCCACCAGGCTCCTCTGTCCATGGAGTTTTCCAGGCAAGAATACTGGGGTGGGTTGCCATTTCCTACTCCAGGGGATCTTCCCAACCCAGGGAAGAACCCACATCTCTTGCATCTCCTGCACTGGCAGGCGGATTCCTTACCACTGAGTCGTCTGAGAAGCAAGTCATCTCTAGATTGCTTGAAATACCTAGTACAATGTAAATGCTAAGTAATAGTTTCCGCATGTAGCAAACTCAAGTTTTGTTTTCTGTAACTTTCTGGAAACTTTGCAAAAAAGTATTTTTGACCTGCAGTTGTTGGGAATCTGCGGT
The DNA here is from genome assembly GCF_963930625.1 of Muntiacus reevesi. Classification (NCBI taxonomy): domain Eukaryota; kingdom Metazoa; phylum Chordata; class Mammalia; order Artiodactyla; family Cervidae; genus Muntiacus; species Muntiacus reevesi. The sequence continues at coordinate 150,858,301 of NC_089251.1, read as the reverse complement.
TGGCTGAATCTGTAGATGCAGAACTCATGGATACAGATGGGTGACTGTACTTAAACTCAGGATAACATCATGGGGAACTTAGTATCACTTGGGAAGATTTAACCTCCCCAGAATGCAGTTTTATTATTAGTAAAATGAGAGGCAATCTGAAATCCTTTTTACTCAAAAATTCAATATATTACTGCTGATTGATAAAGGAGTTCTGAAACTAACTCTTCTCTGTTCCTCTTTATTTGCTCCCTGCTTTTCTTCTGCTTCAGTTACAGTTTGCTCCATTCAACCCAGTTTTTTCATTCACAGATGCTGCCTTACGAGTCTCTTAGATTTATTACTAGCAGCAGAAAAGCTATTTTTCCCACTCAAGGAAATATATCATTTTATTACGTATGAGAGTACACTGCAGAGAGCATTCACAAGGTGGGAAGGCATGTATGATAGATTGAAGAGGCATATTTACATGATTTAATTTTCCTTAGAAACCACAATGGTCATTTTTAGTGAAGGGATTCAAAATAGTTACCAGTAATAAACTTAAAACTAGAGCTTTTGAGACATAAATTAGAAACACAAGTGTGACCGACATTGCTTCTCCAATCACTAACAAACGCTTTGGTTTTGTTGTGTTTTGTATTTTAAGATATGTACGTATGTACTTCACATATGATCAGGAATATCTTTCTTTCCATCATTTAGAAAGGTAATCCAAGATCAATTCATTCTAAAAGCTTTTTCCACTCTTCTAAACTTTCAACACAGAAACAGCAATAAATCAACATACACTTAAGCTGAAGTTCCCCCCTAGAGCACTGTAGTGACAGTACAGAAATGTTTTCTACTTTACCTGGGAAGAGCAGTGATTTTCCCCCATTTCTCCACACAGAATCTTCTTGGGCCATTACTGCCTCGGAGAGAAGCAAATCCTTCATAGGGAATGCTGGATGTGCCTGTAACGAACTATCAACCCAAGAAAACAGAAGGAGAAGGTGAAGCCAAGAGACCAGTCTCTAGGAAAGGCTGGCATCATTCATATACAGAGGTCCTGGGGAAGAATAGCATACTGCTCACTGGTGGTAAAGCTCAGAAGATAAAACCATATAACATAGACAGAATAACTATAATGTGCGAATTCTGACTAAGAGCTGGAGAATCCCAAGGAAGGACAGTGCATTACAAAGGGAAAGGGGATGTAGACGGTTTGTAGAAAATACAGCATCCTATACATCCTTTAACTTAGAAGCTTAAACCACGCACACTTCCCACTAATAAAGTGGACATGCCAATTAACCTAAGTCTACTTAGCATCAGTCCTTGATCAATTTGAGGTGAATGGAAAACAAAAAGAACTTCTAGGCCTGCAAATTTGAGACTCAGATCTGTAATCCAAAGGAGCTAAGATCCAGCCTACTTGTGAGATTTTGTCTAAGCAAACAAAAGGCTTCCTCATGTCTGACATTTCTTTAGCTGCAACCAACAAACAATTGCCGTGTAAAACTATAACACCATGAGAAAATAATGAGTTAGTTCTCCCAGTATTCTTAAACTTCAATGTTATCTCAAATTTGTGGAAAGTTAGATGGAAGAAAAGAAGGGACTCTCTATCAAGGAACTGGATCATTTCTTGATAAAGGCAACTGAAGATTATCTCTTTCTGTTTTAGAGATGCTGGCCTGCAGAGAACTTGGAGGCCCTCTTGATGAAGGGATCAAAGTGCCCTGAAGGCGGATGTTGTTCTGAGGACTCTTGGATGGCAATTGGTACTTCCTCACAACTCTAATGAGATGCTTGGACTAGTTAGAGATGTTCTGCATAGTGATGGAACCAAAGAACCATGCAATCAGAAGAGTCTGGAAACAGTGTACTCAGAATATGCAGATAAACATGGGAAATATTTACTGAGTATAGTTAGCTATTATTAAAAATATGAAATTCCAACAATAATTAATGCATTAAAAAGATTAACTAAAGGCATCTTACCTGTAACAACCTCAGTCGTTGTTCATTGTTGAATCTTTCCACTGCAGCCCAGAACCACCGAATTACAATGTGATTGTCATGATATCCTATCAAACCAATCATGAAAGCTAGTATTACTTTGAGTTTTCTATCTTAAGTCACTATGACACTGGCATGTCAACAAAAGACTCCCAGACATAAATCATCATCTTGGATTCATTAAAGGTTATTTACAATTTTAGACCAAGGAATAACACTGTTAATGTGATCACATGAGTGTCAAAAGTAAAACAAAACACTAAATGGAACCAAGAAATCTGTTTCCATTTAGAGGTCACTAAATGAAGCTAGTGGAGAGAACAACAAGTGAGTTATCGTTAACCATACCATTTTTGAAAAATACAGTTGCTGGTATTGGAAATGCTTGAACCTTTTGTTCATTCATTTAAGAAATAATTTTCTACAGGAGTCTGAGCAAACTCCAGGAGTTAGTGAAAGACAGGGAAGCCTTGCGTGCTGCAGTCCACGAGGTCACAAAGAGCTGGACACAACTGTGTGCTGAATAACAAAGCACTATGCCAAGCACTGTACTACATCTGAGGGTTGAGGGTACAATAGCAAAAAAAATAGACCCTCACAGGGCTTCTGGTAAAGGAGAGAGGCATAAATCAAATAATTACACAAATAAACATATATTGCAAACTATTTTAGAACTATATATAATGTTGATATTTTAAAATCAAATTACTTTTTGTTAACAAAAAGGGAAAATAATTACACTACTTTCATTCTTTCAATGTGTAAATTTCAAATAATCATCAACCTAAATGTTACTTTTATCCCACACTGTAGTAGAGTTTAATAAAATGTCAACAGTGTCATCCTACAGGAGGATTAAGGGAGTAGCAGTGGATTCCAAAACCTCAGTGGAGAAAAATTAAGTTCAGAGAGAAGCTTGACAAAGATTATGGCACAGTTAGTGATTCAGACCAGCTGACTGACACACGCAGTGTGCAGAGAGCAGCTCTAATTCTGAGTCAGCAGCAGTGAGTCCTGAAAAATTTCCTTCAAATTTTTCCTCACATGGGTTTTGAGGGGACTCTTGCCTTACTGTTTACCTTGGTCAGTGATGCCCTTTGGAGAAGAAAGGGATCCAAATGAAGGGTAAATATAACTAGATTGGACACGGAAATCCAGAGGCTCGTTGTCCTGCCTTTGGCAAAGATTAGCTATTTGATGCTGAGAAAAGAGTTTTGTCATCTATAAAATAAATCCATTGGCTCTTTATAGCTTTAAAGTTTTCTGACCCTTTGAACTGGCCCTTTTATGCCTCTCCTTTGCTGTCTGTGCCAAAACCATTTAGAGAAGGAGGAGGAGTGAAAGTATCTCGTGGTATTCTCTACAAACAGCTGCCCGAGAACATAAGGCAAACGCCAGCAAAGCCACTCCTTCGTTCAATGCCAACTAGCTAGGTTAGCAAACATGGCAACTGTGCATCTTGCCCTTTTCCTGCCCTTCCCTCCCCCCAGCACTCTCTTCCCAAGGATTTTATTTGATAAGATTGACAATAAGAAAAGAAATAAGTACTTGATTCATCATAAACAGAGAATAAAAGTCTATTCTATGTAAACAGAAAAGTGGCTGATGTGATTGAATGTTATTAGAATCTCCTGAGGGTGTGTGTCGTGGGTAAAGAATGAGCTAATAGTATTTATGGTAACACCTAAGTTACGTAGCATGCTGGAGAAATTGTATTTTAGTGAATGAAACTGGTTTAGTTAACAGTTGTAACAGCTAAGGCCTATGTGGCTTATACAGAGGGCCGGTTGGTAAAGACTTATTACAGCAACTGGACTTCAGAAATAGCAGCAGTGGATGCTGCAGTTTAATCCTGCCTTTCAGAGAAAATGGGCAGGCAAGGCCAGCCCAGGGCAACAGTGATGGACTGGAAGAGCCAAGCATATGCCAAAATAAAAGCAACTGAGCCAATGTTAAGGTATACTTTTACTCCGTACTTTTAAAGTTTTTTTCCTTTAAATCTCTGTTTCAATTTACCAATAACTGGAGAACTGCTCAGCTCTAATTTTAGTCTGCTAAGTGATTAATTCAGTGACTTAAAGCTTGTATTCTTCACTCTCCAAGTTCATAATTACTGCTCACCTCTTACATTCTAAGTTAAAAGACAAAAGCAAAACCCAACTGTCATTTGTCATGACTTTCTGAAGACTTAATAACACTACAATAAATTTCAGAAAATGTATTTGTTCTTCGTTTGAAAGTATTGAATAAAACTAACTCTGGGTTAGCATCAGGTCCCCTTCCAAGTGTATTGATTCAGCAATCAAATCACAATGGCTTCAATGCCAACTGCTAATTGAAAGTTTGTACTGATCTATAGAATGCCAGCCCTAAAGCTTCCTATCTGGTGACGTGTCCTGTTTTAAGCTGCTTCCCCAGTGGCTCAGCAGAAAAGAATCCACCTGCAGTGCAGGAGATGGAGGAGATGTGGGTTTGATCCCTGGATGGGAAAGATCCCCTGGAAGAGGGTATTGCAACCCACTCCAATATTCTGGCCTGAGAAATCTCATGGACAGAGGAGCCTTATGGGCTATAGTCCATAGGGTCACAAAGAGTCAAATATAATTGAAGATACTGGGCATGCATGCCGTTTTAAGCTAATCTTACAGCAGTTTCCTTTTTGGTTAAACCTAATGCTTGAATTCTAAAAGGGCTTGTTCAGTAAATTTGAAATCTGAGAACCGTATCTTATTCTATTCATGAGTTTCAACTGTGAATTACAACTGCTAAGTAGTTCAAGTGAAATGTAGAAAAACTATGTTTGCTCATTAAGAAGTTAAGAGGGTGTGCCTCTTCAGGTTTGAGAATGAGGACAGAATAGGTGGAGTTTAACTAGTCACATATGAGCTCCTTGATGCTTCACTAACAACACCATAAAACAATTAATTACTGTTCCTATGGTCACATTTCTTCACCAACAATTAAGACTTATGACATCCTCAGATGGTGCGTAAACAGTCCTCCTTCCACTTGACAGATGAGACAGCTAGGGGAAGAAGGGCATGTACCTTGCCCACGGTCTCAAAGGAGAGTGCATCAGACCTATGATTAGAGTGCAAGTGCCTCTGCCTGTCCTGGATCCAGATCCACATGCTGAACCACTTGCCTCCCTGTAGTCTGAAACTTAAAATCCAGCCACCTATAAGTCAAATTTCACCTCCTCTGTATTCTGTGTTGTTTCTCCAATCACTTAGGTCTATTTCAGCTGTGCCTGCGATGACCAGTTCTAGTTCTCGTGCATCAAAAACAGATACCAGCCTGGCATCCACCACCTGTGGAATAAAAAGAATACAGGACATGGCTTAAGAACCTGGAGAAGCCTCAGCTACAATTACACTTCATCAGAAAAGGAGGGTACAAGGAGTGTTGGGAATGCATGGATGTGTTCTGTGGAGGCACTTTTAAAACTGTAAAGTTCTCTACAAATATATTTTTAGTAGAAGGTTGATGAAATTTTCAACAGCATTTTTGTTTTATAATTGGTCACTAATTAATTCTTTTAGTTTTTTTCTCTTGGAGAAGATTCAGTGCTTCAGTCATTTTCATAGTTTATTTTTATCTTAGCTATGTGGCCTTTTTCACAAAAGAAGTCACATGAAATACTTGTAACAACTCATTCTGACCCTTAGATACTATCATTTCACATACCGGGCATGAGATTTGATTACCCATATCTAAGCATGAGTAAGATGCATGACTTAAATGTTATTAGTGGTCATTAAACTCTCAAATGCTATTTGAATTCAGGTCATTTTATTTCAATGATTTCTTGTAACAGGGGAATAATTTTTTTTTTTTTTTTGTATTCTTGAAACATACAGGAAAAATCATTGAAGTGTTTAAATTGAATTAGCAACAGTAAATACAGCAAAAGAGAAACGGGAATATGACACACATATGAAGCAGACGGAGGCGGACCCAGGTCCCACTGGGCTCAGCTGAGGTCCCCACTGCAGCTGGCGGCCTTTTACCTCATAGAAGCCGCGCACCAGGCTCTCTGTCTGCTGCACGACGCCCCTCTCAATCCTCCACTTCACCATCCTCTCAATGTACTCCTTCTTGTTCTTCTCTGTGACTGGGATGTTGGCACCCCCTGGTTTTAATTCTCGTTCAGTAATCTGCAATTAACAAACAAAAAGGCTGACCATAAAGCAATATGCTTGATGTTGTAAGACTAGTGCTAGCGATGAGCTGGAATCGGACGCTACCTGTCCCAGCCCTGGGCACATCTACAAGCAGGAGGTCGGCACCAGCAGAGCTGGGCACACAGTGGAGCCAGGAAAAACAGGCACCAAGCTGATGTCTGAGCACCTCCGTGGCTAAGTATATACGTGCCACAAGTGCTCCAGGGTAAGCTTTAAATCCACAAATAAATCTTCTAAATGAAAACGAAGAGGTTTCCAACTCTGTGCCACTGCTATCTGAAGGTCTGACAAGACATTATCACAAGTTTCTTTAGGATTCAGAATCAACTACATACAGAACGCAAATATTTAGGTAAAGGTTTACCTTAAGGAAGCAGAATTACATTCAAGCAAATGTTAACTTGAGACATACTTTCCAAAATATGAAATTCAGGAGACCAGCCAGGTATTAATGTCTAACTAAGAATATTACTTATGAACCAGCATACAATTTCTGAAAGAAATCTTTTAACCAACTCTTTCATCAATTCAAAAAAGAAGTGTTTTCAAGTCTTTGCCAAAATAGTGTTTACTTTCCCCCAGCTTCAAAACAATCCATTTTAGTTTTTAACCATGAATGAGAATTAAGTACAAGTGCCAATTGAATATTTTAATATTCAACTCTGCAGTAGCATGGATTTTTAAAAACTATATTTCATATCAGGTACATTCTAATATCTCATGAGGATATTTTAGTTGGAAATAAAAAGATTGCTTGTAACTCACAAATAGTTATCACTATCTATAAATTAAAACATCTTAATCTGAATCTGGCATTATAATAACCTTTGTAACCAAGATTATTGTAACTGTACATAAATCTGGGATTAAACCACCCAACCAGCCACAAATAAATAAACATTTGATCTTAGCCACTGAATTAATCCTTCACCAACCAATAGTCTTCAATTACCACACACAATCACCATTATTCACACACAGACCTGCCCAAAAACTTCTTCGTTCACAGTGAACGTGAGGTCCAGGATGTCATGGATGTCGTTGTCTTTCATCCACTGCAGGCTCTGATGGAACTCTTCATCAAGGTATTCTAGATCACTCAGGTCACAGAGACTAAGATGACAAACAAAGAGAAACAAATATGTAGGCATGGATATTAGCAAAAACCCAGAGTCGTGAAGAAACACACTAAGAATTAGTGACAAGTACAATATCAACTAAGTAGGCAGTGATTTCTGGAATGTGTTTTGTCAAAGTCAGTAACCAAAGCGGTGAAATAATTCAGAAATGTACAAAATTTTTAAATCCTGATATGTAAAATGCTTTAGGAGCCACACAATTTGCTTTATCTTTTTACAGACACAGAACTGGGGGTGCAAAGAGCGGCTGCCCATTTGCACAGCCACCCACAAGCAATGCCAGGGGTGGGACAGGGACTTGGGCTGGCAACTTGCGTTCAGTAATCTTTGGCTAGGTTAAACTATCTTAAATTATCATCTTCCTAATCAGAAATTCTTTGTACATTTCTATACTGTACTTTAACTTTTTTTTCCCCCAAAGACTAGACTCTATGATTCATATTCACATATATCCCTTTCTTCTTCACGGTTCTTACTCTTTCCATGATTCTGAAAACTGAAAGCCACAGAATTGCTCTACAGTTTTAATAGCTTTCTATATTTCTCTCTTCTTTCTTCATTGCTGAGAGAAGTTCTACATGAGATGGGGCTACTATTACATGTCCCTGTTGTAAAGGTAATAGCAACTGACTTGCTTTATTGTTTTGGAATTTCCTCCCATCAGCCCAGTTTCAAAGATGATTTTGTTTAGTTCAGTCTACACATGTGTGAGACACCAAGTATGCGCCAAACATCTTAATAGCTACTTGATAAACAGTTACTGCCCTCAAGGAGCTAATGGTCTACTTGGAGAAACAAAGATATAATTAGATAAGTTGATTTAAGATGGTAAGAGCCTAGGGTGGATAACACATTATTTGTGCACTTTTTTATATGCATGTTATGCTTCAGTTAAAATTTAAAAAGGCATGTAAAGTAAACACAGGGACCTCCCACAGAAAACATGCAAGACATCTATTTTGACCTGGAAACGGACTGATTTTTCTGACTATATTTTTCATTTAGTAAGACAAACAGATTTCTATATAATATTTTATTGGTTCCATAATGCTTTCACATACAGGGTCTCCACCAAAATGTTACACAATAGGAATACCTATCTCAGTTTTACTGATGAGAAACTCAGCTAAGGAATGTTATATAAGTTGCCTGATGTCACACAGCCAGTAGGTAGCTGCGACAGAGCTTGAAATCAGATCAACATTTAAAAAAAACATTTTCTCATTTTTAAGATGAGAAAACTGCATATCAGTAACTAAGTGAAGATCAAAAGTGGCTGGGGAAAAGCTGTTTTATCTCCTGATTTCTTGTCCAGTGCAAATTCTACTCCTTCCCCTCTCCCACAATGGTATTACATTTTCTCCAGCAACAAATGACATCTTCAGTTTACTCTGTACAGTTGATTTAAGACACAGTTCAACCTAATCCATGTAAACATTTGAAGATCAAAACTAATCTTCTGATGGTTTTTAAATAGATTATTTATCAAGCACTGTAAGTGCCAAGTGTTGAAGCTATGATACCTGATATAAACAACCATGACCTGGAGATTTGAAGAAGCTTTTTGGAGTAAATGACACTTATATTAAAATCTGCAGGATGTTTCAAGCTCAAGAGGTAAAGGGGAATGAATAAAAAGGAGAATGGGAGAAAAGAGAGGCAGAAGACAACCTGAACAAAGCACAAAGGGATGGAGTATACAGATATTCCAAGCTTACGGGCAGCACCAGAGAGTTAACCATAAGACAGGATGTCCAGAGAATGAGGCTGGAAACGTATCTAGAAGCTGGTCTTGAATGTCATTCTAAGGAGCTTGGTGACTCAGAACTACTGAAAGGTTTTAAAACAGGTAATGACATGATCAGATATGATGTGTGACTTTAAATTGTTTATTCGCAAGTGGCTGTGTAGAGGATTGCTTATAATGGGGGGTGGGGGTGGGTATCATTGGGTGGAAACCAATTAATAGACCACTACAGTAACCTGTCTAAAGTAAGATAAGGATTTTACTTAGAGCACAGCTATCAGTGTAGACTGGGTATGTATGTGATCATGTCTGACTCTGCAACCTCATGGAATGTAGCCCACCAGGCTCCTCTGCCCATGGAATTTTCCAGGAAGGAATATTAGGGTAGAGAAGATGAACTTTAGAATTATTTAGGAGGCAAATGTGGAAATGAGTAAACCATTTTAGTGGGTGGGTAAAAAGAAGCATATCTAAAATGAGACAGCAAATGAACTCAAGTTACAAGATAACTCTGATTCACTGCCAGTCTTGAGGGCCACTAACTGAAAAATTCCTAAGGCCACAAGTTTAGCAGGCAAGACAACCTGAATGATTTGTGACCTGTACCACGGGAATGGGGTAGGAGGTGGGAAAGAGAAGAAACTGCTGTGCATTTACTCCCCTGTTTAAAGGTGACTCCCAATTTCTGACCAGAGTGATTTGAGAGTGTTGGTATTGTGAACTATGATGAGGCACATGGGAGCAGGTATATTTTTAGGTTAGGAGAAATTGATGAGTCTAGTTTTAACCATGTTGGTTTTGAGGTGCCTGTGAGACATTCAAGAAGAGACAGTAAGTAAAATATTGACTGCTTGAGCTTACAACTCAAGAGAGATCATATCTAAGGGTGTGGACTGGAGAGTCAGTAGATGAGACAGCTGAAGAGATTTCCCATGAGAACATACATAGAGAAAAGAAGGGGAACCAGGATGGAAGCTTCAAGAATATCAAGGTTAAAGGGCAAGTCAGGACACCCACAAAGGAGGCATAAAAGTAAAAGGTGAACCCAGAGGGCATAGTGTCATGGACACCAGAGAAGGAAGAACTCAAGAAAAACGGACAGGTCTGGGAGGGGTCAATAGTATCAAAAGCAGCAGAGTGGTCTATTAAAACAGAGACTAAAAAGCATTCTTTAAAAACTTCCATAGGTTATTGGTGGGAAAAAAGCTAGACTGAAGTGTGTTGAGGGCATGTCGACAGTCAGCATAGACTACTCCTGCAGGAAGTTTAAATGGGAAGAGGAACGATAAGGCAATGAAACGGAAAGATGCAAATAGGCCAGAAGAACCAGAGAGGGCAGAAGGCCAGAGTCCAGGTGCTCAGGGCTTCACTGGCCCAGATATCAAAAGAGACGATGGCAAAAGTCTTCCTACTGGCCCTCTTTAAGAAGCCATTAGAAGTCCTTTCTGTTGCGGTCTAGGCTCACAGAAAGCAGATCCATGGATACATGGCCTTGGTGAGGGGATGAGCTGGTCAGAACCATGCGATCAGGCTGCACTTTCTCGTTGCAAGTTTGAGCTGCTACTCTCACAGACAGTTGTCTTCTGTTCAGCCTTGTAAATGACTACTGATTACAGGACAGAAACTGTTTGCTCTACATTTTACAATAATTGCAATCTTTCACTGTGGTAACAATGAAGAAAAAGTTCTGTGAATGCTAAATTTTCATCTGCCATCATAAATTACTGCCTTGCATATGGAAAGATTTCAAGAAAAATATGGGACTTGAAAAATACGGCCCACCTCTAACAAACAAATGTTAAAAAAGGAGAGGGAACATGTGAATCAAGAATAAGCAGTTGAATGTTTGCTTAAGGCAAAATGTAAAATGCATCTTGTGAAAGATGGGGGGCTATGAGTCACCAAGACTAATCCACAACTATTCTATTAATAATTGACATTAATACCACAGGAATTTCAGCACTGTATTTGAAGTACAATTGTTTTGAAGAAACATGTGTAGCAACAAATGAGAATGAATTACTCAGAGCAGAGCAAAACTAAGCCTTTGGAAACAAGACGAGAATAAAGGATCAGAAGCTGGAAAAATCCAGTAACCATATTTGAAATTAGATTAGTTGATTAGTTTCAGAAATCTAAACCACGATTAAGTAAGTAATAATAGATTTGAGATAGTGAGTTAAAAAATGACCTTGACAAAAGATTCTTTTGGATAAAGGAAATACTTCATTCTTTACATGCAAATTACACAAGCAATAAAAATACTCTTACATTCTGAGAAGAGCCTTATAAAAGGGCCGTGTGAAGAAGGCATCCAACAAATACTGGTGAATTAGTGCAAGACCAAGGATCCTACCACTGAACCGGAACCTGTGAAGGAAAAGCAGGAGATGGTTTACATATCTTGGAGCAGTTTCTAAATGGTTCTGTTTCCTCTCAAGAATGTCTTCCAGTTCTAACCACCTAAGTTTTTCTAAGATGAACTGCCTTCCAGGTTCATGAGAATTTGTACACACGGCAGACTGTGTCTTCATTAGTTGATTTTCACATCTACTTGCAGAAGAAATCTGTGTCAATCTGATATTTAGAGAGATACTGATGCACCTTCCCCCCAAGTCAGTGAGGTCCAGCATGTAACACTCTACATGGCCAATGTGAAATCCCTGTTAGCATGACAGTGAAATGTTCTTAAATCACTTGTAAGAAATGTTGACACAATGAGACCAGTAATGGTGGGGAAAATGTCCCCGTGTAGTTTGCGTGCATGAATATTAGCAGGATTTCTCTAGTGCAAACCTAGTAGCAATTCCCTTTTGAGGAAAAGCCCAGGCTCAGAGTGAGAAAGTTTCTAGTCCTATTCTCTCTCAAACCCCTCTCTTAACAGTAACTGTCACCATCCAAGAATTATGCATGTGTACATTTGAGGGAGTTTCCTCATGGGACATTCTGTTCTCTAAAATTTCAGTGCTCAATTCTATTCTGAATCACTTCGGAAACTTTATTAAATATATCTGTCATGGCTGGATTTGCTGAGATGTACATATATTTTCTTTTTCAAAAATATCCAAGTTTCTAGCCTTTTGAAAGCCTGATGCCCTCTGAAAGTGTAAATCCACACTGAGGTTTGTAGTGTCCAACTGTAATTTCACTGTTAGGCAACCATCTTAAGATGAATGCCCAGCAGCTTTTTCTTTATTTCCACTTAGGTTAGCATAACTGCAATAGCTACTCTTAGGAGGACCTCTAATTGTAGTTAAACGGAAGTTAATTTGAAGAATAAGTCCTAAACCTTAATGCCCTCCACCCACCAGTATCAACCTCATGACTCAAAGAAATTTTTTCCATGATTCCTGTTCACATTCTTTTTTTTTGTTACAATAGTGAAAATGAACAGAAGCAAGCAAACGGGTCATACAGATACTTCAAGTCTATAAATGCAGGCATGTAAAAAATGTCACAGAGTGCAATTTGAGGTTTTAAGAATAAATAATTCCCAGATGGGAATCCTATACCAGCTTTACTTGACTTTGTGTGAAAAATTAGGAGTGGGGCAATTCCTGGCTACAAACCTGAAACAGTGATGGGTAAGAGGCCCCTGCTGTGACCCTACACTCCTGCCTGCCTGCCAGGGTTCTCTTCCACCATCGGTTCCTCTAGGCCACTCTGCCTTCCTGTCCTCCCTCCCATTAGAAAACCAACAGGCCCAGCTGCTCTGCCCCTCCCTACATGTGAGCCACTTCCCCCAAGGACTGTTCTAGAAGCTGCCTGACCTTTGGGTCAGGATTTTGCCCTACTCACCCCCACCAGTCCCCTGTTATAGCTCAGAGTCACCCAAAGCTTCAGACAAGGGTTTAGGGTCTTGCTAAGAACGTAACATTATCTGCAACTTTCTCTCAGGAAAACCTTTTGGATTCTACCCAACTCACTTAAAATTGGTCTTACAGAACATAATCTATTCCTAGATTGGAGAGTTGCCTGTATGTTAAATTTGATAACACAAACAAGAATCAAATGAGATATTTAACTGAAAATACGATTTTCTCCAAAAAAAAAAAAAAAACCAAACTTTTTTTTTTTTTAAAGTTTAGATGCTTGTAAAATTTAATATCACAGAAAACCAGCTAAAGAAAAATTTGGGGAGAAAAATACTTACCATTCATGGTGATTGTCTACAAAGGCAGACATGGGACTTATTTGTACTGTGTATGTGTCATTGGCTGAATATTCAAATAAGCCATAATATGGGTTAAAGAGTTCTCTGGATACCAGGAAGAAAAACTCTCTGGAAGGTCCACTGTAATCCAGCCTTTAAAAAATTCACAAAAAGAGCAGTCATTATTTTTTTTCTACGTATTAGGCACATTTTACACAGTGCTCAACTTTCTGTAAAACAGGAAGTCTAATTATCAAGTTTGGTGGTGGTGGTTTAGTCACTAAGTCATGTCCAGCTGTTTTAACCCCATGAACTGTAGCCTGCCAGGATCCTTTGTCCATGGAATTTCCCAGGCCAGAATACCGGAGTGGGTTGCCATTTCCTTCTCCAGGGGATCTTCCCAGCCCAGGGATCGAACCCATGTCTCCTGCATTAGCAGGCAGATTTTCTACCACTGAGCCACCAGGGACTGGGACTGTCCAAAATACTACACATTAAATGATCATGACTCCTGATTGCAGACATGTTGTGACCCAAAACAGCATAATGAACATTTACATGGAACATATCCAAAAGCTAATTATCAGATAATGGATGAGATAGGCAATATGCTAATACTTTGATTGCATAAATACGCATCAAAAGATAAATAACTTAGGTGCCCAGAGCCAGGCACTGGGGAGAGAGACTGCAGTGAGAATGCCTTATTTAAGCAGGTTAAACCCAAGGGCATCAGTTACATACATCCATGGGAACATGGAGTTCTCATGTTTTTCCAAAACAGTTTTAAATGGGGGCAAAAAGAGACTTTAGTGAATTGGTGAGAGGATATTACAGATACAAGGCCTCCTAGGGAGATCAGAGGCAAAAGATGGAATGATAGGGTTCAGATGAAAACTTTAAATTATAAAACACCAAGGAAAATTATAGACAAGAAAACTGAGGGTGTCTAAAGCATCCTCGGGAAGGTAGTTGAGAAGAGGCTGAAATTCTAGCACCTGAACAACAGTGTAAATTCCATTTTACTTACAAAGACATCAGGGTCAAAGTAAAATCTGAGAAATGATTGTGTGAGGTTTGAGGACTGACAAGCGGCAAACAATGCTGAGAACAAAAAATGCACCAAAGAGGAGTATGTAATACAGCTATTTGATACACTCAATTCAAAATGAAAAACATAAAGTACATCTATCTACCCCATGGTAAAAAGTTGACATAAGGGTTCAAAGACAGGAAGGAATTCTGAAGGGAGAATGAAAGCAATGGATAAGTTGGTGATGGGATTTAATGAGACTTCCTTTGTTCACTCTATTTTTTTCCCTCTATGGAATTTCCTTCAATGGACACTTCTGTATTTTTTTATGACAAAGAAAAAATTCCATATGTGTGGTATGGAATTGTGTGATAGAGAAAGAGGGAGCTGGAATAATAGTAAGGAAAATTAAAAGGCTTTCATATATCTTAGTTGAAAGTTTAACAGAATTTTCTTAAAACAGACATCAGCTAAGTTCTTAATTTTTGCCACATCTGAATATATATGTACTACCGTTTACTTAATATTTCCAGCTTTACTTGCTTTTCCAATGTAGCCTTGTCTTACACAATATTTTGGAATTGTGATGTGTTAGCTTTCTTTCTTTTCTAATACACATGAAAATAAACACATAAATATTAAAATAAAAAAATATCAGTCTATGTAATAGGCTAAGGCAGCTTCTGGCAGTTTCCTTCCACTGTCCTAGTTCTGGTCTCTGACACCACCACCATCAAGTAGAATACTTCTTCCACTTGCACACTCTTCACACAGTTAGAGGCTTCCCTTCAACAAATGTGTGAGCGCCTGTTAGGTTTTGGGTATTGATCTAGGTGCTAAAGGTGTAAAGTTTTTTTTTTTTTTACGTCATTTTCCACAAGATTCTAAGTTGAGCAGTGCCTGCTCCTGGCCCCGGCCCCCTCCTCACTCATGAACAACCTCCTCTCAAGGCCCGGCAGGGAGTTGCCTTGTCACGCGGGGCCTCTGCTCTGGACACTCTCCAGGTGTCAAAGTCTGACCTGAGGGTGTGTCTCCACTGATCACAACACTCCAGGTGCGGTCTTGCTGGCGAAGCCTCAGGCTCCTGGCCTCTCTTCGTGGACACTTCTCTCCACTGCTGCAGCTTAACGCCACCCCGCCTTGTGGGCAGTCACTTTGCTTTGCTGACGCATCACAAGCCAGTCATCAGCTCGGACCTTTCACCTGTGTTGCTTTAAGCTAGGACTCTCCCACCCTGTCTGCACGTCGCCTATCTTTTTAAAACCTAAGCACTAGACGCTAATATTAATACCTGCCATACTAAATTTCACGTGAGACTGAGTCCATGATTCCAGTCTACCTGGATCCCTGTGGGCGCAAAACATCTCTCTAAATTCCCTGCTGACAGGGCTGAGCGTTCTCACACCTAAGTTAATGTACACGTTTAGATGACGGTTTTCCTTGCCAATGTATTAATGTTAACATTTTCATTTTTTTCAGACATACTGCAATTTAAAATTTGTGTAAGCATTTGTTGTAAATTCACAGAAAACTTAATGTTCAAATTCTCAGGAATTAAGGACTAACCATAACATTGTCAATTCTAATTAATTTTATAAAAGATGGTAAGTTTGTTATCTCCCTTAAGTGGGGGCTTTCCTCTCCCCCAGTTCTAAGAGAATACAATATGTATAATAGAACATTAATAAATGCAATTTCCAAAATTTAAAAAATAAATAAATAAATAAATTCCCTGCTGGTGATGAATTACATCAGAAGACCCCTATGTCTTTTCAGAAACAGAGAATGCCAATCAAAAGGATCCTAGCAGTCGTTTTGTCCATCCCCTCACCTCGCTGAGGAGATGCCTGGGGCTGAAGGAAATCACTGACTTGTATCAGATGCAGGGGAGGATCCAGGCCTTGACACAGGTTTCCTGACCCCATGTGTGATGTTCATCACTCTGTACAGGCCACTCTTCAGTATATTTAAAACGTCCATCAGAACTAAACACAACACTGCTTATAGAGGAGAGGTCGGAAAACTGGGACCTGCAGGCCAAATCTGGTCCAGGCCCTCGCTTTGTGAAAAAGTTTTACTGGAACACAGCCACGCTCGTTTGTTTATGTGTTGTCTGGGGCTGTTATGATGGCAAAGTGAGTAGGTTCAACAGGGAACGGCCTGAAAAGCTGAAAATACTTACCACATGGCTCTTTACGGAAAAAGTTTGCCAACCTCTGTTACAGAAGAAAGTAGGAGGAAAATGTTACTTTATTAAAAAACCTAGCTTACTCTAAATCCTCTTTAGTGAAGATCATTTCAAGAAAAGGTAAAATCACAACAATATCCTAGGGTGTATGAACTCTTCAGGAGTGGTCACAACTGCTAAGCAGGAAGCCATGAGCCCTGGCCTGGAGGTATCCAGGTCTGGGAGGAAAATGTATCTTCCTCAACTGGTCAGGCTTTTATCTGCTCTTTTTCTTTTCTTTTTTAAACTCCAGCAGCACTGGTAGAGCTACTCTAATGTGAAGACATTTTTAAAGTTTGATTTGATTATAATCTGAAATTTAGAACCACATATCTGAGAGCAGGTTGTTGATTACAAATTGCATATGTCTACCTAATTCAATAAGACGTGTCCCAGCATGATACCTTACGCATGCACTTCCTGTAATGTCTTAGCAACCTCTTCCATATAAACAGTTAATATGACTCATATCACAGGGATCATTTGTTACATTCCTGTTTTGCCAGTTAGGTTGGTTCCACAGCTAAAGACCTGGCACGGAAATACAGAAACTCCGGACAACGGGTGTGTAGCCACACAACAGCTGCGTCCGAGGGCATTTTGGAATAAGCACAGATGTCTTTAGGGTGGTGATGTCTTTTTGAGCCCCATGAAGTGCTGATCAGGCATTTTAAACACTATCATGTTGCTGGGCGGACACCACCCAAGTTGTTAGAGGCATCCAACATTTGTTAAATAACTTTATTCTCTGGTTCTTTATGTTCAACTAAAAATTATCAAAAACAAAATATCCCAAAGGAAGCAGACTATAAAATGAAAGAGGATAGTAGCATTGGGAAGTCTGACGGTCATTTCCAACACATTTTCTGGAAGACAGGTTTTCTTTCTTACAAGCTGGTTCAGGCACACGTGGCCTACACACCCTCTGATTCACTCTTACATTTGTAGCAGCAAGGCATTAGTTCTTGAGCCACTAAAGAAGGGATAGGTGAGTAGGGAATTTTGTGACCAATTAATATGACAAAGTTTTACCCGGAGATACCAAGCCAAAGCCTAGAAATTAGAACATGGTTTGGGTCAGTTAGGTTATCCTGCAAAGGTCTCTCTTTAGAAGAAAACAACACCTTAGTTTCACTTGAAGCTTTACAAATATCTGAGGAAACACTGGTCAAGGCCAGGACCCAAAACAACTTCTAGACCAGTCAGATGTAAGAGCTGCTGGTTACTTGATAAGCAGGGACTCAAGAAAACCTTTCAGATCTCATCCCCCCTAGTTTCTTGCATGTGTCTAAGTAGAAATATCATAGGAAGAGCTCCCCTGTACTTAAATCCCCAAACTAAAACTGTTTGCACGCATCCCCTCCCGAGTCCAAGTATGGCTTTGCAAGACGGATGACTAATGTCATATAGAAGGCACCTTACATATAATGAACTCATTCTTTCTTAAAGAAAGGTGCCTTTTATAGAGTTGGCCATGGAGGAAAGGAAAAAGAGGCAATCACAGTGTAAACATCCTCTCTTGATCCAGGCCATTATTTCCTTACTTGTTTTGGGTACTAAGAACTGAATATAAACCTGAAACTAACACACTATTATAAATCAACTCTACTTTAATAAAAAGAAAAACAAGTGAATGGCCCAGGATGTCCTATCTGAACACAATAGTCTACGTAGCTAACTTCTGACACCAACAAGCTTTAGTTGCTAAAACTTTTAATTCAGAAGAAAATAATACGCTGAAGAATATGCAGTACTTGTGGTTTCCCTCTTAAAGAAGTAATGTCTAGGCAGACAGAAGCCCAAGAGGCAAGCAGACCATGCCATTTCCTGCCACACTCAGTCCAGATGACTCAGTTTCCAAGTCATTTCTGCACTGCTGTTTTCTCCTACTCCTCACTTTGCAAGACCAGATAACCAAATTAAGCTGAGTGGAAATTTAAATGACTAGAACAAAATCTCCAGCTCTGACCAAATTAAATCACAGTGTTTGCTTAGAAATTGTCTGTATTTCATAAAAAGCCAAGCATAACATGACATTAATTTAGTGAGATATACTAATCACTTGTCAACTAGCATATTTACATTAAAAGGCTCTAGAATTATTTTTGCATTTTTAATTGAATACAGGTATCTCTAATATTCTGGGGTTAATTCTACCTCACATGGAATTTGTAACTGTCCTATAAATTTATGACTATGACATCTCCCATCAATTTCTCTTGACTCAGCTCTTCCAGTTCAGGAAAAATCTATATATCATGTGTCAAGACCTACACAAAGAAGCATCTTAGAGCAGAACAGAAGTCTCTGAGTGAATCTGCTAATTCACACTTTTTTGGAGATTAGGCAGACACATTATTCTGAAAAGAAAAATCCTTTCTCTTTAAGCCCTCACTAATCTATTGTAAATAAAGACCCTGATCATGACAGGTATAAAATACTATCAGTGAGATGGTATCAATAGAAATTGCAACATATTATTCCCTCATAGATAACAAAGTTGACCTTAACAACACAAAATAATACTCTATACATACCAATATCTCTACTAATTTGGACTTTCCACAGAATTAACTCTCTCGAAAGACTTACTACTCTACCGACCTCAAGTGCAGAAGGAAGCATACACATTCCAAAGCTACCCCGGTGGGCCCCATCAGCAACAACAGAATAAGAAAAGTTGTTCAGGGAGACAGTTTCTGAATCTCCCTAACTCCTGTCTCTATGCTTTCTTTTAATAAGTGATCCTTTTAGAATAGCTTTTCATTTATAGAAAGGTTACAAAGGCAGCAGGAAGAATTCTCATACACCTCACACCTAGTTTCCCTCTTAACAACATTTTACACAAGTATACTATATTTGTTACAATTAATGAACTGATACTGATAGATTATTAACTAAAACTCACATGTTATCCAGACTTTTTTCATTTTTGCCTAATATCCCTTTTCTGTTCCAGGATCCCATTCAGGGTACCATACTATATTTAATTGCTATGTTTCCTTAGGCTCATCTTGACCTCATCTTAAGTGCTTCTTAGGCGCTTCTGGTTTTTGATGACCTGACAGCTTTAAGGGGCACTAGTAAGGTAATCTGGTAGAATGTCCCTCAGTTTGGATTTATCTGATATTTTCCTCCTGATTAGACTGGTGTTACATGTTTTTGGAAGGAAGACAATAAAGGTAGTGTCATTCCCATCACATCATATCGAGGCTATATACTATCAATAGGACATACCACTGTCATCGTTTGATTTTAGCCTCGATTGCCTGCCTGTGGGTCTGTAAGGCTCCTCCACGGTAGGCTTACCTCTTTCCCACCCTTTTCCATAGTGTACTGTTTGGAAGGAAGTCACTATGTGCAACTCATAAGGAGCACTGAATTATGCAGAATTATTTGGAAATCTTCTGCAGAGGAGATTTGTCTATTCTCCTTCATTTAGTTATTCAATTGTATATTTATATCAGTATAGATTTATCTTATACTTCAGGGTTCTAATCCAATACTATTTGATTTTGTTGCTCAAATTATTCCAGCTTTGACCACTGGGAGTTCTTTCAGATGGTTCTTGTGTCCCTTTGACATCCTGTGAATTGTTTTGAGTTTCCCTATGCTATCTGGCACAAGATGCTTCAGATACTGTCTTGTACATTTCCTGCCCCAGTCCAAGAATCATCCATAACTACAAGGAGCCCTAGTATCCTTTACTGAAGAACAATATTAAAAGCCAACATCTACACACTAGTTGTATATATATATTTTAATACCTATTACTAGAGCTAAACATGAAAAACTTCCAAAATAACACATTTTGAGGACATTAAAATTAATGAAGGAAAAGTGACAGAAAATTTTCAGCTCCATTCTAGAAATTCACAGAAAAACCTAGGTAGCTTTTCTCTTTGGGTATTTATTAGAAATCAGAAAGAAATGTCATGATCTTTAATTTTAATGTAATAAGATGGCAAAGGCTAAAATAACTGCTTAATTTTATGTTGTTTTCAGGTTAATCTTGCAAAACATATGATGTATTCCTAATGATTTAATAGCAAAATAAATCTGATATCTAATAATACATATGTATGATACTGACATGATATGGCATGAGATGAGAAATTATCTGAACCCATTCCAGCCTCAACAAGCCTTATGCAGAGATTGTCCCTGAGGGCTAAGATCACACCTCAAAATACCTTCTGTCTTACTTTCCTTCTGGGGTTACAAGAAGAAAATAGGTAATGGAGGCAGGAAGTATCTGGACATTAGTAGCAATTAAATAAAGAGGTTTCAATCCCCACTCTGTCTGGGCCTCCTCCTAGGAATGGATGTCAGTCCAGATCATGGGGAGACAGCTTTAAGATGATAAAGCATGATAAACATCTGTTCTATTCAAACCTAAGTAACAGCACTTCCAAAGACTCTTGACTACATCTCTGAGATCTCAACAAACTGTGGTCTAACAATTATGGAAGACAGCTGGAGCTCTGAGGGAGGAAAAGTATTCTCATCCAAACTAGGCTTGTTATGTAAGGGAATAGTTGGAATCCCAAGCATACCTGTGATTAGGCTAAAAACATTTGCCTTCATTTTCAACTGTGCACCTGCATCTTTAGGGCAACTAACAAAAGCTAGAAGTCCATTAAGGCTCATCAGCAACAAAAGGCTCAAGGCTCAGGCAAGCTTCTCAGACTTTCTCACATTATATTGTTCTCCCATCTAATATTTTATTCTAATCCAGGCACAGCTGGGAGACACTACATTGAGCAAGATAAATTATCAGTCACTAGCTGAAGTAGTGAAAGATCCATGGGTAGGAAAAAATTCAGATAGATTAGAGTTCAAGAAGTGAAGTGAAAATGTTAGTAGCTTAGTCGTGTCCTGCTCTGTAATCCCATGGATGGTAGCATGTCAGGCTCCTCTGTCCATGGAATTTTCCAGGCATGAATACTGGAGTGGGTTGCCATTCCCTTCTCCAGGGGATCTTCCCAATCCAGGGATTGAATCGGGGTCTCCCACCTTGCAGGCAGATTCTTTACCATCTGAGCCACCAAGGAAGCCCAGAGTTCAGCATTTTTGCCTAAATCCCAATATTGGTCTAAGAATCCTTTATGGAAGACAAGATGCCTAATTTTGAATTTTAATTTTTCTATTATCTAGTTTGACTAGCACATGAAAATTATTTTACACTTTGACAGCTCCATTTCATCAACCAAATTCCACATGGCTGAATTTGTTGAATATTATTAAGATTCCATAATCTACTTTATTCCTGGGCAAGAGTAGCGTGTAGCCTTAGAATGATCCAAATCAATAGGAGTTGAGCAGTTAAAGAGAAGACAACTGGAGTTCCAGCAATCATGTGATATTTTTTAAATTCACTCTAGTGATGTCTATAAAGAAGGTGCTGAGACTCCAAACCTAAACCTGAAATGAAGAAAGAGGAATGACTCTACCAGAGATGAGAGCTGCCATCTTCTGAAGAGTCATAAAACCACTGGTATGCCTATTTGAATGGAATAAACACCGTGTAGGAGCCTTCATGCATTCATTTCCTAACTTTATCTCCACAAGCACACTCATGGAAGAGTCACAGAAGGCTGGACTCTCTTTATGGTAGGTGTGCCAAAGAAAGAGAAAAAGTGGGGACAGAGAAATAAGAACTAAGGCCTAGAAGTTACTGCTGGGGAAGTGTCCAGGCAGAATAGGAGGATTTTTCCCCCCTTTTTCTTTTTGTTTCTCTCTCTTTTTAATAGTAGTTGACATACAATATCACTGTCAGATATACAACACGGTGATTCCATATTTTTATACACTGTATGATAACCACCAAACCACTGTGGGTCTAGTTACCATCTCGTTGGCATGGAAAGCTATTACACTGTTACTGACAATATTCCTTGCTATACATTACATCCTGTGACTTATTTATTTTACAACTGGAAGTCTGCACTTCTTAATACCTTTTGTCCATTTCACCCATTGGCCCATGCTCACATCCCCTCCCCTCTAGCAAACACTGGTTTCTAACTCGTGATTCTAAAACGGAACTTTTTTGACAGGTGAAGTATGATTTACTTCACATCCCTGTGCACATAAGATCATAGATGTTAAAATGCAATTCCTTGTTTTTTCTCTCAAAGTCCATGTCTTGAACCTTCTTACACTGTTGGTGGGAATGTAAAATGGTGAAGCCACCATGGAAAATAGTATGAGGGTTCCTCAAAAGAAGCAAAAATAGAGTTGCCATATGATCCAGCAATCCCACTTCTGGGCATATAATCAGACAAAACTCTAATCTGAAAAGATACACGCTCCCTATGTTCACAGCAGCACTATTCACAATAGCCAAGACAACAAACGTCCATCAACAGATGAATGGATAAGAAGACGTGGTACATATATACAATGGAATAGTACTTAGCCATAAAAAGAAATCATGCCATTTGTAGCAACATGGACAGACCTAGAGATTATCATACTAAGTGAAGTAAGTCAGAAAGAGAAAAACAAACACCATACGATATCACTTGTATGCGGAATCTAAAAGATGACACAAGTGAACTTATCTACAAGACAGAAACAGACTCACAGACACGGAAAACACACTTGTGGTTTCCAAAGGGGAGGGGCTGGGGGAGGGATGGAGTGGGGACTTTGGGATTAACAGATGCAAACCATTATATACAGAATGGATAAACAACAAGATCCTACTGTGTGGCACAGGGCACTATATTCAATATCCTGGGATAAACCATAATGGAAAACAATTTTAAAAAGAATGTACATACATAAAACTGAATCACTCTGCTCTATAGCAGAGACTAATACAACACTACAAATCAACTATACTTCAATTTTTTAAAAAACACATTTTCCTTTTCAGAGAAAGAGTTAAAGAGAGAAGAAATGAAACTAAGAGTCTGCTCTCAAAAATGATCTATAGTTATGAGATTTTACCAAATAATCTTTATGTCAAATGATTTAAAAACCAGGGGAAGCTTTAAAAAAAAATAGCTGAACGGTTTCAGTGCATGAGAACAGCATTTTCTGCCAGAAGGATTTCCTGTTTTAGGCAACCACAGGGGACGTGGTGGGGAAACATCCGCCTGCAGCCGCAGCCGTGCTTCAAAGGCCACTTCTCTCTGCTACTCACCCTTCCTCCCCGACGAATGTGACGTACAGCTTATTTCTCTGCAGGTCTTTTCTGGAGTACCCCATAATTTGATTAAAAGCATCTTCGAGCAAGTGATCTCTTCTGATAATTAACCTGTCCGTAAAGAGACAATTTGAAAAAATACAGATGATTTCCTAATCCTTATCTTTCCGAGCACTTGCCATTTAATTTCCATTTACCACAACTAGGTGAAAAGTCACATGACTTATTATCATCGCTGTCTGCAATAAAGCACACGTCTGTCTTTAACTCTTAATAGCATTAACAAAAGTTGCATCAGAGAATCATTGGTAAATAGAGCACCCCATCTAAGACCTGTGAAAACAATGCAAAAGTTCTTTCTGGTGGTCAAATTCATTTATCCCGGGAGGAAAATCATTAAAAACAAGACACACACTCATAAAACTTTTGTTTATAAAAGGAAGATTAAACCTAGGAGGTAATGTTTTAAGCATTCTATGTAATGAATGCACCTAGACCAGGAATTCAATTCTTAAGTAGCTAGAAAGATGACAGTGAGAACAAGAAAGACGAATTCTTAGTGTCCTTTAAAGAAGAGGAGTTTACATAAATTTCTCTAACTTTAAAATTAGGTGAACCTTGAAACTCTCTAGGTGACAGATAAAAATGAATGATACTTGCAGTTGATTAATCTACTTATGACAATGGCAATTTAAGTCATCTTTAAACAGGTGTCAACTTGCCTTTAATGCAAATAGTAATGGAAAGGGAGATGACAGGGAAGCCAAAGGCATGGAAGTTTGACCAGCAAGATTTTCGTAAGTGAAGCTAGAGATGCACAGTGTTTGGAGCAGGTTGATGTTTTTGACGGTGATGAAAGGGGAACCTGCAGTTCAGTGGAACAAGCCCTGCACGGGGGCAGTGAGCTGTGCAGCCGTTGGGCTGGGCATTTTTCCTGGCACACCCAGGTCATGGTGGGGCTGCACTCAGACCCCCTCCTCTGTCCTCACAAGTGGCATAGTGATCTTTAGTGGAAACGTGAGATGGGGTGGGGTGGGGCTGGAGGGAGTTTAGGTAAGTGGGAAATTCATGTAATTCTGGGCCAAACAACCTGACAATCTTTCAATTTCCCCATTTAAAGGGAGGTAGATAAAGACAGGCAGAAACAACATTCATGCCATATTCTGTTGGACAAGTGAAGCTTATTTCACGGAAGGAAACAGAGCTACGCAGTGGTGGTCCTATACTCCAATCAGCCAGGCAACACAGGACTCCGTGACAGCCTTATATCAAGTGAAGAGGTGAGCAGTCAACAAAGAGGTACTTTTCAAGAGAACAAAATAAATCAGCTTTTCATTTTGCTTATGTTTTCACATGAAACATGATTGTCACTTTCCTGTCTGCTTTAAAACCTTAATTGTGCTTAATTCAGCAACTGTGTTTTAGGTGATAAGTGTGATTTACACACACCAAAATAATTATGTCAACTAAACAAACTCTGGTCATCCCAAGCCACAATCTATTTCCTACTATTCCCAAAGCATCGCATGCTATTACCATCTACCAAGCCTGGGCTTTGCATCATTTTGACTTACTTTAATTTCCCTGGGCCTTGTCCATATCCTTTAGTCTCCAACTTCCTGTAAAAGTTCCTTAGTTTGGCTTCAAAGTCTCGCTTGTAAGGGGCTGGAGCGCGGGCATTGGCACGCTGAGTACCTACAGCAAACCACAAAGAGACAAGGGTGTGGATTTGGTGTTCATCACATCACCATGAAAAAAATACCACCATGGGGCTGAGACCACAGTTAACAAGTAAAAGGGGGCTACACTTTCGAGTTCCTGCACTTTCACCCCTCCAAGTCGAAGGACATCACGGGGCTTAACCAGGATCTTCAGATGTCTTAGATGTCTTCCCTGTAGCCTTTTGGTTGAGAATAGCAATTCTGTTTGGAGAGTTAATGGTGCCTATGTGTTAGTCAGTATGTTCCTCTTTTCAGCCCAAACTAACATGAGTCAAGCAGCGTTACTGATGTCTGATGGTGAGATGGTATCATGGCAGTTAGACAGGAAGTCACAGTGTGAAAGTACGTGGTACAGAAAGCCAGGGCAGTGAGTTCCCATACTTGACGAAAAACCTTCAAAAACGCATTTTGATATGTACTGTAACACAACTAAGAAATACTGTAGACACATAATTTCATACATTTCATACTACAGGGTGGAAAGATACTGATCTGAAACAAAATTCAGCCAAAACTGTAGAAAGCCCACGTCTCCTGGTTGTGTAAATAACACTGCGATTTGTTGTGTTCTTAATATGTGCCAAGTACTGTGATGACCTACAGATTATCTATAAAGATGTTTCACATGTCCTTCCACAGCGAGCATAAATAACATGTAAAAGTAACATAGTTTGTTCCCCCTTTCCATAGAAAAAGCTGGTTCTGTGTCACACTGACTAACTGACAAGCTGGGGTACAAAACTGATGATGGACGTGGGAATCAGCCACCATGACAAAAACATGGGAGGCTTCCACTAAACTTCACAACACAATAGGAGACACAGGGAAACACAACCGGTGATGTTCCCTACATCACACACCATGCAAGCTCCTTCCAGGTACCCTCAGGCAAGAACCAACTAAGTGATGACTATTTTTTCTTAAGACTGTTCAGCACCAGATGCTCAGAATGAACAAGGTCAGCTTGCTGGAGTGGATGTCTTGGTTGGGAAGACAGAAATAGTATGCATCAAACAACTAGAGAATGGCTAAGTCCTAAACTAGATGGTATACAAAACTCCTATAAAGCAGAATGAATAAAACTATAGCCTGGCCCCATAAAACTAAAACTAAAAAATAAAACTAAAAAATAAAACTATTTATTTTTTTAAATATTAATAAATAAAAATAAAAAATAAAACTATAGTTCGGGCATGGCCAAGCTGTACTTGGCCCTATCGATCTATTTTGTTTGCCATGTAATGCTTTTAAATTAACTGTCAACATTTAAAATTTAGGAGATTTCAAGTAAAAAAAAAAAGCTGATTTCGCCTGAAAATTATCTAGGGACTACTGTAACAACTGGCTCGCCTTTCCCTAGGAGGACAGTTTCCCCTTCAGGTGAAGTCTGTGCTCTCCACCATGCCACAGCCTCTCAATGATAATGCATTTGAGACCAGTGTTACAGAAAAGTAATAGTAAATGAGGATAAGCAGAGATCAAAATGTTATTGGAACCAGGCTTTATAAACATGGGAGAACCCATAGTCTATACTGAGGCAGGGCAGCAGGAGCTGGAATAAGCATCGCCTACAGGTTCAGAAGACACTGTGGAGACCCCACTAACCTAGAGCAGATGGGGAATGCTGGAAAGTAGAATATTAAATAGGTCAGAAGTCTGATACAAATTATGAGAAGACTTTTTAAAAACCTAGCCCAGAAGTGTGAGCATGATGCAGCAAGCAGGGGGAACCCTGTATAGGTTCTTGAGCAAGGAAATAACAAACAAGTGATGCTTTCCTTCAGAAATGAAGGAAATCATTCCTTCAGAATCATTTCCTTCAGAAATGATTTTCAAAGTGTGCTGAGTGGATTGAGGACAGGAAGGAGGAAAGACTCAGGAGTAGCTGCGGAAACAAGCCTGAGGGGATGAGAACCAGCCTGGACTGGTGACTCAGAGGGGCTTTCACAATGTGAAATAAGAAGTGGTAACCATAGATAAGTGAGGAAGAGAAATAAGAAGCTCACAGGGTAATATAAAACCTTTCAAACAGTAACAAGAGTTGTCATTTGTTGTGTCTGCTCTGCAATAGAGACCATTCACTTCACAAAGCGGATCTTGGGAAATCTTCACAAGTCTAAGAAGCAGGCATTGTTATTACTACCGTCACCAACACTTTGTAACTAAGGAAGCTGAAGGCATATGCCAGTGAATGGTAGATTTAGGATCTGAGCCAGTTCTGACTGACACGGGAGGACGGGGGGCATGTGAGGCTTTATCCATACTAAGCTGGAGACGACCACTGTTCAGGTGGATATACCCTATCAGCAGTTGAAAATATAATACTGGAGTCTCAGTGTGAGATCCAGGCCACACTTGGGGATTAAATAAGTCAGTGTATGTGTGGTATAACACTTCATGCAGTGCCTGCTGCACCAGCAGCCCCGTGTAAATGCTGTTGTTGCGATTCTCTGCATAGCGGTGAATACTAAACACATCGGGAAATGCAGTGGGATTTGGGGAATGGAATTTAATAAAATCATCTATTGGTTAGTAATATGTGCAGAGTTCTATTGGCATAATTATGAATCTTACCCAAAAAGCTATGCCATAAAGGAAACAAATAAACCTGACCTTAATGGCCTGGGATACAGAAGGCTCCTCGGCAGTAGTTCTCAATCTTGAGTGTATATCAGAATCACTGAGGATGCATTTAAAAAACCTAATGTTCAGGCCACAGCCAGGACATACTATGTGAGAGTCGGTGGGGATGAGACATAGACATACGTGTGTCATGCAGGTCTCCAGATGATTCCAACATGCAGCCAAGGCTGAGAACCATTATCTCCCAAAAGAAGGTCAAAACTAACCAATGAACCCCTTGGGCACCATCCAGGGACAAAGCGGGGGTACTTCCCGTGTATTCGTAAGACATCCTCTGCAACATGAAGGAACACGATCTGCATGAACTCTGGGCTCCTCTCTTGGACGGCTCAGGGGCAGAGGCCCGAAGCACAAGTGCAGTCAGAGTGGCAGAATAAAGCTGTGAGGCTGCAGTCTGAGCAATTGCAGACAAGTAAGCCCAGACAGCTCAGAAGGCAGCCGTGATGAATCAGCTCTCAAGAGCACAGACATTGATAGGTAAGAGGAAGAAGAGGAACAAAAGACTGAAAACCTTTCCAGACACAAAAGAAACACAATTCTTTAAGAGCTGATTACTTTTGAAAAACAGCACATATTGCACTGCCATATAATTTGAGATGCTTAAAAGGACATGGGAAATGCCATAATGCATTCCATCAATATCAACACAGACACTTAATAAAAATTAGCTCTAACTCCATTTAAGCTCTAGGTAAAGGAATTCAATTACGGAGACTCTGGAGACAGAAACTGCTAAATGCAAACATTCTTTTGCTAATAGTTCTATTATGAAAAAATCATTTACACATTACATCATGGTTTAAAAATTACAGTAAATTATGCTGCTGGCCCTTGTCAAAGTCTTAATGCAAGTCAGGTGCAACTGCCAAGAAAATCCAGGGCAGAAACAATATTACTTCCACTTTGGAAATAAAGAAAAAATATCTTGGAGAGTGAGCTCACAGAACTGAATAAGAATCATAACTGCAAGTGAAGTTCTAGGATATGATTCACTTAGAGAGAGAGTCATGTCATAGTCTTCATGGTCTTAAAAAAGGAAGTCAGATACAAAAGGTCAACACTGCATACAAGAAGTGATCAAATAAAAGGCTGATTTTATGAAGAGTCAGTATTATGTTAATTATTTGCAGGAAAAATTTCGGTAACAGATATAAGACTTAAAAAAAAAATTGCTAAGCAGTTCTAAAGCACTCCCATATAATGCTGTTAACACTAGTTCCATAGACTCTTACAAAACTGCACAGTCCTATCCAAACTTAAAGAATTCTACCAGACAGAGGATTTCTTTTCTAGGTGATACTAAGAAAAACCTTGGCATCAAACTGCTAAGAAGTCTGCGTCTTCTTTGATGCTGGGTTTGACACCAAGAACCCAAAAGCTCTGATGACTGGCTCTTGGTCTGTGGTGGAAGGGTGAAGTTCAGCCCAGCTCAGCATGGTTCCAGCCCTCTGAACTGGGATGCCTCAGAAGAGCATTTCTTTTCTGTTCACTTCCTAAAGACAATAAACGCTATGACTTTCTTTTTTATAATTCCCTGTTAGTGAATGAGAATAAAGTATCAAGCACTAAAATAATTTCTGGAAAACTCTATCTTCTGGAACATAGATCAACAATGAAATTAAGAAAAAACTCATAAAAGTAGCTGGTACAGAGCACAAGCAAGGAAGTCCCAGGAAATTTTGCTTTATTCTCTAAGAGTAATGAAAGGCCCTCATGTCACTGTTGTGACCTTGTTGATGATTCTACTTATATACCATTTGTTTAAAAAAAGAAAAAGAACAATCTGATATCTGATTTTTCAAATGTTGGCAAATTAAAAGCAGTTTATTAAAAGAGGAAGGCTGGAGGGCATGCCAGGGACTGGCATCCTCTGAGAACACCAAGAGCGGGGAACAAGGAAGAGTAACAGAAACACAGAAATAAAAACACCTGCATATTGTGACAGAGACAGTAGTATGTGGTTCTCCTTCCGTCTTTGGAATCATACCTCCACCCCCACCCATGAAAGAACAGCTTCCTTCATTTGTATTGTTTGGTTCCTAGATCACCTCTGTGGGGCTGAGCAAAGAGCCCCACAGATACACAGCTGAAACAAGTGGCAAGCTAGGATACTGAAACAAAAACAAGGATGAAACTACCATCCTAAAAACAAGCATAAAGCTACTTCAGAGACTGTGAGGGAGAGGAGGGGAGGTGGGATGGAGACAAGAGGGAAGGAGGGAGGAGGGGGAGAGAGACGCAGAGAGAAACAGGAGAGAGGACGTGAGGGAGAAAGGGACGGAGCAGGGGGGGAGACGGGAAGAGAAGGATGAACATTCCTGACAAGAGCTGACAAGACAAGCAAAAGCTGGGATGATGACTTTGGAGGGAAAGGGGGAAAGGGGGGGCCTTAACGAGTTGCACTGTGTGTTGGGAGAAATTACTGCCCGCAAGACAGCCTTCAGTGAAGACCCACACGGCTCTTCAGGGCTCTCTGGTCTGGTTACTTCCCTTGAGCATGACCTGGCGCTCTACTGGCTTCCAGAGGTTCCAGTTCTAGTCAAGCAAAAACAGCTCTGTCTGAAGATACCCTCAAATATGAAATATCCTCAAGGCACTGAAGACAGGGAAGCAGAGAGAGATATAATGTACTGATAAAAGTCTCAGCAAACAGTAGGTTAAAGAAATCCTCTGATGTTCAACAGTATAGCTTTGGTCACGTGGAAAATTCACGTAAGTGAGCTCATCTCCAACAATATCAGATCAATTAGGTGTTCTTGCATTTAAATTCCTAGAAATGTGCAGCTACAAAAAGTCCTGAAATAAACTTCTGGGTCCTATATTTGACATAATAAACCACATGGTAATTGGAAAGGTCTTTTCCTTCTGGCACAACTAAGGTCAGGACTGGCACTATAATGGACCTAGAAAACCAAACCTTCACATTCCAAGATTTTGACAACTTTAGGTGAGCACTGTAACAGCTGCAAAAAGCAGTGAGTCAAAGTTTCCAAAGCCCTTCTCTCTCCTGCACTTGAAAAGACATGTAAATGTGCTCGGAATGAGGAAAAGAGTGGAAAGTTTAGCAGGTTCCTAGGCGTTCTGAAAGAAGATCATTAAAATTTATGACTGTCATAATTTTCACAATATTATTTCACACACCACTAAAAGGGATGAAATTCTAGTCATAAGAAAGAGTATAAGACAACTTTCAAAAATCCATTTGAAATGTTTTCATAAGAACTTCAGGAGTATTGGTAGAAGAAGAGGCTATTTTACTCAAAGAAACAGAGATTCTTCCACAGGGTAAATGAGGCTAGCCCTGCCTTTGTATCACATGGAATTAGTTATAGTTAATTCCGTTGATATCAGGCAGTATCTCCCAATTTCAAGGTCAAATAAAGCCCACTGAAAGACAGTAGGCCAAAAATAGGGAGATGATCCTTCCTGAAAATTAAAACCACCACAAACACTGCACGCAACTTAGATATCTTTGGAAATCGTAGAACTTTCAATCTGCTTCCAGAATGCATTTATTGCCACCAAGAATTACTCATGTACATTTGTGATGCTACATGAAAAGAGAAACTCAGTCACCATTTAGAATGTTCATAGAGTCTCAAGAGTGTCAAACTCGTCATTGAGAGAATATGTCTTTGTAGGGCCCAGAAGGGATAGAATCTAGGCATCTACCTTTTTCTCTGGGAGGATGGGGCCACAGTAAAGGTCTGGAAAGGAAAGCTTTGACTGGAATGAGCAATACTCCAAAGAGCTTCATTTATTTAACCATAAAGCAGAAGTGAAGGGACAACCCATTTAAACACCCCCATAGGTTCTAGCTAAGATTAAGGCCAGTCAGAATGATTAAAACTCTAGGCAGCTAGTTCAGTAAATCAGGAATAAGTAGATTCATACAGACCAGTTACTAGTGGTTCAAATATTGACAAATTATACTTCTCAATTTCCAGAAAGAAAGAAAAAGGGATAAACTAACATTTATTGGATGCTTGTCATGTTCTAGGTATCAGGCGAGGTGTTCTTCTCCAGATAACTATGGGAGGTGATTGTTATTATTTCCATATTAAAGAAAAAGAAATTCAAATTCAGGAAAGGCAGTAAACTGCCCAAAGTTACACACAGTTGGTAAATGACCAAGGCCAGTAGTAAATTCCATTAATCTTTCTCCTACTCCTTTAACTTTCCCCTAGAGTCATACACTTGTTTTTCCATACTGTATCATCAAAACAGGGTCCCTACTTTGTTCGAAAGTTGGCCTGTGCTTTTGTCTCACGCAGGCCTGTGCTTGCTGAATGCTGCCTCTTCACCCCATTCAACAAACCACTTTCCTCCCACCCACACTATCTGACCTTAACACATACATAAACACTCCACTTCCACATCCTAAAATCCTTTCCTTAATTCTTCTCCTTCTAAGTATTGCCTTATTTTGGTTTATTTTCACTTCCATGTTTCATGAAAAG
The DNA here is from genome assembly GCF_963930625.1 of Muntiacus reevesi. NCBI lineage: Eukaryota > Metazoa > Chordata > Mammalia > Artiodactyla > Cervidae > Muntiacus > Muntiacus reevesi. The sequence goes on along the minus strand of NC_089251.1, from coordinate 150,825,846 downwards.
AGTATTTTTTACACCCTTTTTCTACTTTACATCTCCTATCATCATGTAACTGGTAACATTCCAGTTTATGACCTATTAATTCATGGAAACTGCTCTGGGAAATGTCATATAAAACTTCATGGTCTTCAAATCTAATAGACACTTCTCAGGCCTCATCCTTTTTGACTCCTTCGGGCACCTGGCCCTGTGAGCCAGTCCTTCCTCCTTGAAACCTGGCTTCCCGAAAAGACAAAGACGTTCCTAATTCTCTTCCGAAATCCACTGACTCTCTCACTTGCATCCTTAACCCCTTCATGAATGTTGGAGCTGCTTAGGTCAGCATGCTTTATTTTTTCCTGTTTTCCACTGACCTGTCCTCCTGAGCTCCTCTAATCTACGCTGTGGGCTTCAGCTGCCACCAGCAAACCTGTGTTCCTAACTGCTAAGCTCTCCTGAGTGCCAAGACTGTTTTTCCAGCTGTCTTTGGGTATCTCCAGTTGGATGGTCCAAAGATTCCTCAATAAAACATGTCCCAAATCAGTCTCCTTTAACCCCCTTCCCCCTTCAGTCTAACATTTTCCCTTTCTTGGTAAATGGCATTACCATCTGCCAGGCAGTCCATGTGGTGAGGACCTCAGAATCTGCCTTCACTCATCCCCACCTAGACTCAAAGTTCTAAAATCTACGTAGATCCAACATAGTCTTTTTCCCCTCCCCATTTATTTCTATTCGTTGGAGGCTAATTACAATATTGTAGTGGTTTTTGCCGTACATTGACATGAATCAGCCATGGATTTACATGTGTTCTCCATCCCGATCCCCCCTCCCACCTCCCTCCCCATCCTATCCCTCTGGGTTTCCCCAGTGCACCAGCCCTGAGCACTTGTCTCATGCATCCAACCTGGGCTGGTGGTCTGTTTCACCCTTGATAGTATACTTGTTTCAGTGCTGTTCTCTCAGAACATCCCACTCGCCTTCTCCCATAGAGTCCAAAAGTCTATTCTGTACATCTGTGTCTCTTTTTCTGTTTTGCATATAGGGTTATTGTTACCATCTTTTTAAATTCCATATATATGTGTTAGTATACTATATTGGTCTTTATCTTTCTGACTTACTTCACTCCGTATAATGGGGTCCAGTTTCATCCATCTCATTAGAACTGATTCAAATGAATTCTTTTTAATGGCTGAGTAATATTCCATTGTGTATATGTACCACAGCTTCCTTATCCATTTGTCTGCTGATGGGCAACTAGGTTGCTTCCATGTCCTGGCTATTATAAACAGTCTTTGAATTAACTTCCCTTTCTCCATCACCATTGCATGCTAAGTCGCTTCAGTAATGTCCAACTCTTTGCGATCCTATGGACTATAGTCCATCAGGCTCCTCTGTCCATGGGATTCTCCAGGAAAGAATACTGGAGTGGGTTGCCATGCCCTCCTCCAGGGGATCTTCCTGACCTAGGCATCAAGCCCACTTCTCTTACATCTGCATTCACGGGCAGGTTCTGGTAAAGAACCTAGCGCCACATGGGAAGCCCTACCGTCCACCCCTTTGTCATGCCACCTGAGTTAATGCAGCAGCCTCCCAGATGGTTTCTATAACTCTAGTCCCTCATATTCTAACACATTCTGTACGTGGCCACCAAACCGAACTTTGTAAAGCAAGTTCTACACTTCTGTTTGTAAATTTTCCGTGGTTCCACATGGAGTACAAAGTGAGGCTTCAGTAACCAACCAACTCTGGGCCTATTTTTCCAACCTAAGAACTTGCCTTCACTTGTATGTATTAACTTGTCCTAAACTGCTTTATGCTTCTGTGGTTTAGCTCATGCTACTTCTTTACTTAACAATGTCCTAGTTCCTTTGGACAACCTGGTAAAATCCTATTCATCATTCTTCAAGGCTTCCCTTCACACCTGTTGTATTCATCTTTCACTAAACTCCCCACCCCCACACCTTGAAGGAAGAATCATTCCCACATCTGTGTTCCCAATACATCTCATTACAGGACTAACCACAGAGCTTTCAGGCACTTGCTGACTCACTGCCCCACCATGAATTTTCAAAGAGACTGTACTATTCATCTTTGTAGTAACAGGGTCTATTTCAGTGCTTGGATCATAGCTCAATAAATCTCTGTTAAATGAACAAATTAATAGACCTTTTCCTGTTTGCAGTATTCAGTAAGTCTGTAGCTTCATTATGATACCAATATACAAAAACAAAAGTTATATGTCAGAGAACACAAAGCAACTTTTAGTGACACATAAAGAGTTTGGATTTCTAAATAAATAGCCTTTTTATTATTTATTTTAAATAAATATTATTTAACATTTAATTATTTAATAAATAATATTATTTATTATTTAAAAGTAAATAATTTTTAAATAACTTTAAAATAGTTTTAAATTCTGATAGATGCTATTGGTGTGAACAACATATAGCTTATAGTAAGGATAAATATAGCTGAAGTTTTGTCAACATCATGACAACTTTCCTTAAAAAAATACTCATTTACTAAGCTGCATTATCTACTTTTTATTTGCTCATTCATTCATTCTTCTGTTCACATCATACCTCTTTCAAAAAGAATTTAAACTTAAAATTTTTAGTTTATTTCATTTATCAACATGTTCTACCTGTCCATGAATCTCTGGTCTTCCTATCTAATGCAATTAGAGCCCACTGAAGGGAAAAAATTATCTAAGACCATTAAACTGGCTAATTTGAATTCTGTATTATTTCTTGAAACTGGAGATTTCTTTTCATTATTCACCGAATCAATCTCCTAACTTGAATTCTTTAAATCCAAAAAGCTAACATAGCATTTTGTGCTCCAATACTTTCTAAGAATTAGCAGACACCACATGACATCATGAAAATAAATTTTCTATCAGTGTGTTTCATACTGTTAATATTCATCCTCCTATTTTGGAATGTCATTATCTTCCTGTCAAAATGAATCCCCATGGAAACAAGCCATTTTAAGAGACAGGAAGTGCCACAGAAACCTGTGCTAACACTACAGATGTACCCAAAGTGTTCCCTTACTGTCCTTTATGAGGACAGAACATCCCCTGCATGCGGCAGGGGGACTCACCTGGTGAGTTCTGGGGAGAGGACACAGGGGAGCCACGTGGGGACTGACAGTAGCTGGGGTGGAGTAAGGCATGTGGAGGCACATATGACATTATCTCTTCTTCAAATAAACTGGGGAAAGACGAGAAGCAAGATGCACACGTTAGCCAAAGATATGGGTAAACGCTTTGTTTCCACAATGAGTAAGTTGATCTCTCCCTTTGGCTCACTCCATCTGAGGTCCAGTTCACATCCCGAAGAAAGCATCTGTCCCCTTTCTCCTGTGGGTAATCCTTGGGACAAAATGTTGGCTGGTTGCAGCTTTTGTGAAACCTGCAGTTATTTACCCGTTTTCCCACCAACTTTGGACAACATATTTTCTACTGTGTCACTTAAATAAGTGAGTTTGAGTTTGCGTGTTCATTTGAAAATAGACCGGATTTTTGATTTTTACATTTGAGAATAAGGTTCAAACACAAGAGACGATGTTTATTGAGGACCCATAATAAATACACAAAGTATGTTCTATATCTTCATTCCAAGACAAATAAAACAGGATCTTGGCTTTCAAAGAACTCAGGATTTCATTGGAGAATTAAAAGCAAAATATAACAAAACACCTTGTAAATAATTACAATTGCTAAATAATTAGCTTTCTTATTTACTCCGACTTTATAATATTTTTCAAATGTGAGGATTTTGATCTTATTCAATCTAGTGTCTTCTTTCTGCTCCATAGTGCAGCTTTTATTTCTAATACTCTCCTAAAAGACAGTAATCAGGGATCTGAGATCTTAAAATCCTGACTTTTAATTAACTGCTATAATAAAGAAACGTACTATTGATTGTCAAATATATAAACACTTGACAAAATAGAATCAACAACCTAAGTAAGAGTACTTGTGCTTTTTAATTAAGAGATAGAAGTGGCTTTTCTTTAAAGTTAGTCAAATCTAGAAATCTGTTAAATTTGTTTTCAGAAAACACTGGGAAAAGGTGGCAGCAGTTTAGTCTTCAGAGATTTAAGGAAAGAACTCCTAAGGATTATAGAAATGGCTTTCAACTGAGGCAATTCTGCCCTTCCGTGCACTCTCTGAGGACGCTGCATGATTTCTGAGGACATTTTTGGTTGTTGTAACTGAGAAAGGAGTGCTCTTGGCATCTAGTGAGTGGAGTCAGAATGCTGATAGACATCTTAAAATGCACAGAAGAGTGCCCTGCAACAAAGACATATCCAGTCCGAAGTGTCAGTACTTTCAAGGCTGAAACTCTGGGCTATATTAATAGCAATACAATAACAACTTGATAGCGCTTTTCTGGTCTTCATTCATCTGCACACGTCTGCTAAACCACTATAAACCACTGAAATGAAAGCATTTTTAGATACCATGTTGTTAAGCCATCTATCCACTTTTAAACTATAAAAGTCAAAAGATTTAAAAACAGAAGCAATAAGTAACTGTATTTGTAATACCAAATTAGGCCCCAAAACAATCAATTCTCTTTTTCAATAAATCAGTAACCATTAGAATAATGTGAATTTTAAGTTGATTACTAAGGAAAAATGCCACATAAAACAGTTGATACCACAAAGGTTTAGAAACTCACAGCAAAATTAGAGTAGCAATTAGCAACCCCTCCTTGAACATCTATATCTGTGTCCTTTTGCTCCATGACACCTATCATTTCCTTTAAATACAACCAATATGTGGAAAACTTTCCTATCAAGAGAGAAAATGTTCTACTTGAAAAATTTAACAGAGACAGAGAACAATATAGAAAAACTCAATACATATCATCCAGGATTAATACATACTTACACTATTATCTTTTGCTTCAAACATACATACACACTTATAGAGGTGAATATACCTATATATAGCTGCATCTATACATCTGTGTATGTGCATATTGTATAGGAAGTCCCTTTTGAGCCCCTCTATGATGATTTCAGGAATGGATGTGAGCTGGACTATAAAGAAAGCTGAGTGCTGGAGAATTGATGCTTTTGAACTGTGGTGTTGGAGAAGACTCTTGAGAGTACCTTGGACTGCAAGGAGATCCAATCAGTCCATCCTAAAGGAGATCAGTCCTGGGTGTTCATTGGAAGGACTGATGCTGAAGCTGAAACTCCAGTACTTTGGCCACCTGATGTGAAGAGCTGACTCATTTGAAAAGACCCTGATGCTGGGAGGGATTGGGGGCAGGAGGAGAAGGGGACGACAGAGGATGAGATGGCTGGATGGCATCACTGACTCGGTGGACATGGGTTTGGGTGGATTCCGGGAGTTGGTGATGGACAGGGAGGCCTGGCATGCTGCGGTTCATGGGGTCACAAGGAGTCGGACACAACCAAGCGACTGAACTGAACTGATCATGATTTTAACATATCCTTCCACAATTTTAACTTTTCAACATATATATACAGGAACAACATATAGCTTTGCCTTATGTGTTGCTAGAAATTATATAAATGATTTATAAGCTTATTACATTCTTAAACTTTTTTACTCAACAATATATTTCTGATATCCATCTGTGTTTCTATATAAGGGACCTACTTTACTACTTTCACCTGCCATGTAATATACAGTCAATTCTATGAATGTTTGTGCATGTGTACTCAGGCCCTTCTGTCTTATTCGACTCTTCGCGATGCTATGGACAGTAGCCCACCAAGGTTCTCCGTCCATGGGGTTCTTCAGGCAAGAATACTGGAGTGGGTTGCTGTGTCCTCCTCCATGGGATCTTCCTGATTCTGGGATCAAACCCCCATCTCGTGTGACTCCTGCATAGCAGGCGGATTCTTTACCACTGTGCCACCAAGGAAGCCCTATCTATGAATGTATCTGTTTATTTATCCATAACTTTCTTGACAAATGCTGACTTTTCCCCCAACTGTGTGCTTTTATCAATAATGGTGCTTTTATTAATATGTATCATCTTGTATACACATAATAGAGTTTCTTAGTATACATATGGTATATATCTAAAAGCAGAGTTCGCTCAGTCATTAGTGTAGGTTTTCTATCCGTACAAGATACTGTCAAATTGTTCTTCGAAGAGATGGTAGAACTGCAATACCACCAAATACAGACAATATGGAGTTCCCATTTCTCACTTGGTATTATCAGACTTTTTTATTTTTTCAATTGAATAACATGAAATATGTCTCATTATTTGAAATTGCATTTTATGATTACTATCATCTTTCCATGAGTTTACTGGCTATTCATGCTTCAATTCTTTTGAAATGCCTTTTTATATCCTTTATTCATTTTTCTTTTGGGTCATTTTCTTTCAAATTGATTTAAAAGCCTGCTTTATGCATTCATGATATCTTTGTTTTATATCTGGCAAACATAGTCTTCTAGTTTGTTGCCTTTTTTTATGTCTTTATGTGTGATGTCTTTTACTACATAAATTAACAATTCCAATGTAGTCAAATTTATCAATCATTTCCTATGTAAGTTCTGTACACTTTTTATAATCTAACAGAATATATGAAATAGAATGCATGCTAAGTTGCTTCAGTCACGTCTGACTCTTTTATGACCCCAAGGACTGTAGCCCACCAGGCTCCTCTGTCCATGAGATTCTCCAGGCAAGAACTGGAGTGAGTTGCCGCAATTTCCTCCTCCAGGGGATCTTCCGGGTGCAGGGATCAAGCCCATGCCGCTTATATCTCCTGCACTGGCAGGCAGGTTCTTTACCACTAGTGCCAAAACAGAATAACCAATAACAAATACAGAAAAGTTATCTTAAAAGTCTTAAGTTTATAATAGCCATATTGGAAAACAACTTTCCCTGAGTTTATTTTGAAATGAATAATTTCCTGGAGCTCTATCATCTCTATATTGCAGCTTGCTGATATTCAAGTCCATTTGTATCAGGCATGCCTTTCCTTTTTAAGAAACAGACAATGTGTATAGGTAAAAAAAATAAATCAGATACAAGGATATAAAGTACAGCACAGAAAATTTGGCCAATATTTTTATAATAATTTTAAATGGAATACAATAAATGAAAACATTGAATCATTACGTTGTACACCTAAAACTAATATAGTTTTGTAAAAATCAATTATGGGCTTCCCTTAGTGGCTCAGTGGTAAAGAATATGCCTGCAATGCAGGAGTTGCAGGAGACATGGTTTCGAGCCCTGGGTTGAAAAGATACCCTGGAGAAGGGCATGGCAACCCACTCCAGTACTCTTGTCTAAAGAATCCCATGGACACAGGAACATGGAGGGCTACAGTCCATAGGGTCACAAAGGGTAGGATACAACTGAAGCAACTCAGCACGCACGCACACAAATCAATTATACGTTAATAAAAATATTTTTATTAAAAAATAATTCATGTTCTACAAAGTTCACCCAAGAAAATATTTTTAAATAGAAAGAACAAATAGACAAAGTATAAAAAGAGACATAGAGACTCCATCTATGTAATGAACAAATCCATTGCCTGAGTTTATAGTTACTGATGGGAATGACTCAAACTCCAAAGCAAAATAAAAAATAAAGAAATGAGAGTATCCCAAAATGTTTCAATAATCATTAAACATTATTTATTAAGCATGCACATACAGTGTAAAATTATTTATTTGCTAATCCAAATGAAGTAAAAGTCTAGAATTAAATATCATTTATCATGTGTATGTAATAATTATAAAGCTATTAATATATAAGTAAATTTCTCATGTTTCTCCAAAGGTTCATTAACTTCAGAAAACATGTCTATTTTCCTAAAGGTGAAAAATGTAGTCTTTTTCTATATACAAATCAGTTTTCAAGTATTTTAAAATTCAACCACATAACACATAGAAACTCATGTAAATTATAGTGCTTACTAACATACAAACATTACAGACTATATTGTAAGTCAAACTATTTAGGACTATATCATTAAAGGTTACTTAACCAAGAGAAGGTATACAATAATTGTGACTTTTGTTTTGTAATCATTTTTGTCTTTACTAATTCCAACAGTAGAATTCTTTAAATAGAAAACCACAGACTTCTAGAATGAATCAAAAGAGTCCTATCTCAGCCAGAATTCTGTAATAAAACTTACTAGTTTATCAACAACCAAACTATGGTAAAAACATCATATTCTACATTAATTGACCAAGAATCTTCATGAATATCTAGCATGCTACATCCTGCTTTCAGAACTGCCTAAACACCACAGTTGAGGGTTAGCATCTAGCCTGAGAAGTGACCCCTACCCACCAATTAGGTCATGTTCAGGATAAAATGAAGGAAGATATCCATGAAAAATGGTTATATCCCTGACTGCAGAGTAAAAGAAAATGACTTTTTGGCTTTAGTTTTACAAATACGGCAGCAATCAAGCCTGCAGTGTAAATGGTTTGAGTTAAGGTTCTCATGAATAATATGAATGAGACTAGTAATACTTTGGAATAAATAAAACATTGCTTGATAATGGCCCAGCATGACTTCCCTTTAATTCCATGGAGATTATAATAGTGGGTGTCCCAACCACTAGGTAGAGCAAAATATTATTTTACTCTGGTCTCCTACATTTGAAAAATAATCAAAACTGAAAAAAGTTTCTTAAAAACTTGCCGGTTTCCATTCTAAACTACCCTAAAGTTCAAAACCAAAGCCCATCTAACCATTAAAAAAGAAAATATAATTAGTCAGTTTTTATGAAAGTCTATCAAGTTGGCAGTGAGTACCACTGACCAAATTTCAACTTTCTTCTCTGATTTCCCAAACTTAAATTCTCAAAGCCATAAAGTAAATAAATAACTTCAAATCAGCAAAAGGGGACAAAACACATTCTGAGAAAAAAATTTTGGATGAAAATACAAATACAACCTCTTTCTCTCTCGGTAAGCGAGGTATAACCTTCTGCCTTATTCTGTGATGGGACATTCTACTCACTGGTATCTTTCCCTTTCCCAATACTGCATCCTCTGCCAGCAGGGTAAAACAAAAATCTAGCTGATTCCACTGATAAGAAATGAAAGCTGAAATGACTTATCACTAAATCAGTATTCTGCATCTTCATTATGAGTATTCCACAAGTCTTTTAGAATAAAAGAAAAGCACTTACTGGCTGCCAATACCAGCACATTATTTTCTAAAGTGCTCCAGAATGGCTGATGATAGGAGATTTCCCACTTTGAGAAGGCATTACATACCTCAGCAGCATGACAAGGTCTGCATCACTTGAAAGACGCACCAATCCTGGAGTCCCTTCAGTTCGGATAAATTGGATCTTCTCCCTATTCAAGCAAATAAAGAACTCAAACATGTGTAGTAAACGTTGGCAACATAATTCAGTACTGAAGGCACCATTTTTTAAAAAAAGAATGGCCACCACATTTTTTGGTACCTATTATGTGGTAGCTACTGTGCCCTAGGAATACGCATCCAAGTAAAACATGGTCCCTGTCATCAAGGAGGACCTTCATGAGCATCAACATCACCCATTTCTAACAATGATAAAAAAATATTTTATTGCTTTCCTCTTTTGCTACTCAAATACTACTATAGGTAGCAGCACCGTCCACCCAATAAAATTCAGTCTCTGCTTTGAGTTAAAGCCTTGCTGTGGGCTTGACTATAAGTAACAGTCTGGACCATTCCGATTGATTCCTTGTTATTACAAATAGGATATTCATTTATTTTCCTGAGGATATACCTCTACATTATGCATGATGAGCACATTTCTACTTGGAAGTAGGTACTATCTGTAAATTATATATTTGGTATAAAAGCATGTGGCTCTTTCAAATAACCGAAACCTAAAACATCTTCAGGTACTACAGTTGGTGACTATATGTACACTTGTGCAAATATGTATATACCTATATGTACACATACCAAACACAATTTTGGACCATTATTTATTATAGATATATGTGATAACACCAGCATTCACTTGTTTGAAGAGTCACTGTTTTGTTAATCTCAATTCTTTATATGAATATAAATTCAATAAAATATTTTTGGTTGTTTCCGCTAATTTACATTATGTCATTTGAAAGCACACCATATCAATTTTGATAAGAAGACAAAAAATAAGAACATAAACTAGGGTACTGAAAGCATTGCCTTGATAGGAACATACAATCAACACAAATACACAATTTTACTCTAAGTGCTAAATGACAATATATTCTGATTTCTGTATACTATGAAATGAAGTATCAATATCTGATGTAAGTATTTGTTTAGATTTAGTTATATTCTATAGACTATCTTGTTTTTCTATTTGGTAGTTTCATAAAGTTATAAATAATTTTTATAATCCAAAATTTCAAATTCTAATTTACCTGTAGGCTTGAAAGTAATGAGGTGAAAGACAAGGTTGAACTGCTGAGATGAAAAATTCTTAATGTGTGCTCTTAGCCACATAGCTTACTGGGAATGATAAACTGAGTTTCAGTCAGTTCAGTTCAGTTCAGTTCAGTCACTCAGTCGTGTCCGATTCTTTGTGACCCCATGAATCGCAGTACGCCAGGCCTCCCTGTCCATCATCAACCCCCGAGTTTACTCAAACTCATGCCCATCGAGTCGGTGATGCCATCTAGCCATCTCATCCTTTGTCGTCCCCTTCTCCTCCCACCCCCAATCCCTCCCAGCATCAGGGTCTTTTCCAATGAGTCAGTTCTTCTCATCAGGTGGTCAAAGTATTAGAGTTTCAGCTTCAGCATCAGTCCTTCCAACGAACACCCAGGACTGATCTCCTTTAGGATGGACCAGTTGGATCTCCTTGCAGTCCAAGGGACTCTCAAGAGTCTTCTCCAACACCACAGTTCAAAAGCATCAATTCTTTGGCACTCAGGTTTCTTCATAGTTCAACTCTCACATCCATACGTGACCACTAGAAAAACCATAGCCTTGACTAGACGGACCTTTGTTGGCGAAGTAATGTCTCTGCTTTTTAATATGCTGTTTAGATTGGTGATAACTTTCCTTCCAAGGAGTAAGCATCTTTTAATTTCATGGCTGCAATCACCATTTGCAGTGATTTTGGAGCCCAAAAAAATAAAGTCTGACACTGTTTCCACTGTTTCCCCATGTTATTTCCCATGAAGTGATGGGACCGGATGCCAGGATCTTAGTTTTCTGAATGTTGAGCTTTAAAGCCAACTTTTTCACTCTCCTCTTTCACTTTCGTCATGAGGCTTTTTAGTACCTTTGCACTTTCTGCCATAAGGGTGGTGTCATCTGCATATATCAGGTTATTGATATTTCTCCCAGCAATCTTGATTCCAGCTTGCACTTCTTCCAGCCAGCGTTTCTCATGATGTACTCTGCATATAAGTTAAATAAGCAGGGTGACCATCTACAGCCTCGACGTACTCCTTTTCCTATTTGGAACCAGTCTGTTGTTCCATGTCCAGTTCTAACTGTTGCTTCCTGACCTGCATACAAGTTTCTCAAGAGGCAGGTCAGGTGGTCTGGTATTCCCATCTCTTTCAGAATTTTCCACAGTTTACTGTGATACACACAGTCAAAGGCTTTGGTATAATCAATAAAGCAGAAATAGATGTTTTTCTGGAACTCCCTTGCTTTTTTGATGATCCAGCAGATGTTGGCAATTTGATTTCTGGTTCCTCTGCCTTTTCTAAACCCAGCTTGAACATCTGGACATTCATGGTTCACATATTGCTGAAGCCTGGCTTGGAGAATTTTAAGCATTACTTTACTAGCGTGTGAGATGAGTGCAATTGTGCGGTAGTTTGAACATTCTTTGGCATTGCCTTTCTTTGGGATTGGAATGAAAACTGACCTTTTCCAGTCCTGTGGCCACTGCTGAGTTTTCCAAATTTTGCTGGCATATTGACTGCAGCACTTTCACAGCATCATCTTTTAGGATTTGAAATAGCTTAACTGGAATTCCATCACCTCTACTAGCTTTGTTCGTAGTGATGCTTTCTAAGGACCACTTGACTTCACATTCCAGGATGTCTGGCTCTAGGTGAGTGATCACACCATCGTGATTATCTTTTTAGGTCATGAAGATCTTTTTTGTACAGTCCTTCTGTGTATTCTTGCCACCTCTTCTTAATATCTTCTGCTTCTATTAGATCCATACAATTTCTGTCCTTTATTGAACCGCTCTTTGCATGAAATGTTCCCTTGGTATCTCTAATTTTCTTGAAGAGATCTCTAGTCTTTCCCATTCTGTTGTTTTCCTCTATTTCTTTTCATTGATCGCTGAGGAAGGCTTTCTTATCTCTCCTTGCTATTCTTTGGAACTCTGCATTCAAATGGGTATATCTTTCCTTTCCTCCTTTGCTTTTTGCTTCTCTTCTTTTCATAGCTATTTGTAAGGCCTCCTCAGACAATCATTTTGCCTCTTTGCATTTCTTTTCCATGGGGATGGTCTTGATTCCTGTTCCTGTACAATGTCATGAATCTCTGTCCATAGTTCCTCAGGCATTCTGTCTATCAGATCTAGTCCCTTAAATCTATTTCTCACTTCCACTGTATAGTCATAAGGGATTTGATTTAGGTCATACCTGAATGGTCTAGTGGTTTTTCCTACTTTCTTCAATTTAAGTTTGAATTTGGCAATAAGGAGTTCATGATCTGAGCCAGAGTCAGCTCCCAGTCTTGTTTTTGCTGACTGTATAGAGCTTCTCCATCTTTGGCTGCAAAGAATATAATCAATCTGTTTTCGGTGTTGACTGTCTGGTGATGTCCATGTGTAAAGACTTCTCTTGTGTTGTTAGAAGAGGGTGTTTGCTATGACCAGTGCATTCTCTTGGCAAAACTCTATTAGCCTTTGCCCTGCTTCATTCCGTACTCCAAGGCCAAATTTACCTGTTACTCCAGGGGTTTCTTGACTTCCTACTTTTGCATTCCAGTCCCCTATAATGAAAAGGACGTCTTTTTTGGGTGTTAGTTCTAAAAGGTCTTGTAGGTCTTCAAAGAACCATTCAACTTCAGCTTCTTCAGCGTTACTGGTTGGGGCATAGACTTGGATTACCGTGATATTGAATGGTTTGCCTTGGAAACAAACAGAGATCATTCTGCCATTTTTGAGATTGCATCCAAGTATTGCATTTTGGACTCTTTTATTGACTATGATGGTTACTCCATTTCTTCTAAGGGATTCCTGCCCACAGTAGTAGATATAATGGTCATCTGAGTTAAATTCACCCATTCCAGTCCATTTTAGTTCACTGATTCCTAGAATGTCGACATTCACTCTTGCCATCTCCTGTTTGACCACTTCCAATTTGCCTTGATTCATGGACCTAACATTCCAGGTTCCTATGCAATATTGCTCTTTACAGCATCAGATCTTGCTTCTATCACCAGTCCCATCCATAACTTGGTATTGTTTTTGCTTTGGCTCCATCCCTTCATTCTTTCTGGAGTTATTTCTCCACTGATCTCCAGTAGCATATTGGGCACCTACTGACCCGGAGAGTTCCTCTTTCAGTACCCTCTCATTTTGCCTTTTCAGACTGTTCATGGGGTTCTCAAAGCAAGAGTACTGAAGTGGTTTGCCATTCCCTTCTCCAGTGGACCACATTCTGTCAGACCTCTCCACCATGTCCCAACCATCTTGGGTGGCCCCACACGGCATGGCTTAGCTTCATTGAGTTAGACAAGACTGTGGTCCTGTGATCAGATTGGCTAGGTAAGGAGCAGTGGCTGCACTTTGCTGGGGCAGCCGTGAAGAGATACCCCACGTCCAAGCTAAGAGAAACCCAAGTAAGACGGTAGGTGTTGCGAGAGGGCATCAAAGGGCAGGCACACTGAAACCATAATCACAGAAAACTGAGTTTAGTCCTAGGCTTCTTCTGCTTAGATCCATTTTACATAATGTGTTAGCACATGAAGCACCTAATCTTTGATATTTTCAACTTTTCTGCCTTTTATTGCCAGTATAAATATTGTTTTACATAGTTTTACATAATGTTACATTACAGCCATATTATATATACTATATAGCAGCTAGCTACTGGAAACACAGATATAGATGAATGGTATATAGATGAATGGTAGGCATACATATAAAGGAACTACCAGAAAAGAAAAGCCAGCCTCTCCTCTCTGCTTATGGTTATTTCAGTCTGAAGTCTCAAACCAAGCAGAACATTGTCCCTCAAGTGTTATAATCTTATATCTGAAGCACATGATGGAAACCAAGCCCATTATCAGGTAAGTGGTTTTTTGATAAGAGATATAAAAGTTGGTTTAAAGAAAGCTAAATCAGAAAAAAATTATCTTGGGAAAAAACGAACTTGACCAAAGAAGTACTGTTACAAGGGTGACTAAGAGTATGTTGTGATTCTGAAGAAACAAAAGCTACCTCGAGCCTATCACCACAACGGACTCGGCAAACAATAAAAGCAGAAAACAAACAGGCTGAACTCTCTCTTCCACTCATCTAACTGGAACCACACGTAACGGACTGAGTGATGAAAATGATAGCCTGCTCTTGACTGAGGCTGTGTGGATCACATGATATTCTGTGGAAAAGGAAGAGACCATGGCTTCCTGAGTCAGAAGGATGACAGGGTTAGGGAAAGAGAGGGGCAGACAATACAGGAAATACGCCAACTGGGAAACTTCTCATCACCTTCCAGATATTAACTACGAGGCAGTGAAGACAACTGGCCGGATTCTTTAGGCCGGAACATGCAGAGGTGTGGCTTCCCTGGAGGCTCAGACAGGAAAGAATCCGCCTGCAATGTGGGAGACCTGGGTTTGATCCCTGGGTTGGGAAGATCCCCTGGAGAAGGAAATGGTAACCCACTCCAGTATTCTTGCCTGGAGAACCCCATGGGCAGAGGAGCCTGGCGGGCTACGGTTCATGGGGTTGCAAAGAGGTGGACATGACTGAGTGACTAAGAACATACCAGAGGCAGGCTAAGACTAGTTCTCTATGGGGCCAGCTAATTTATCACAATGACAAGAGATGGGTCATATGCTTCCAGGAACAAGGCACTGAGACATGTTATCTGATATATATCACATCACTGTTGTTGTTCAGTCGCCAAGTCATGTCTGACTCTTTGCGATCCCATGGACGGCAGCACCAGGCTTCCCTGTCCTTCACCATCTCCCAGAGTTTGCCCAAATTCATGTCAACATTCATTCATTCAGCAAACAATTTCTGAGTACCTACTACGTGCTAGACATTGTATCACATACCGGGAATCAAATAGGGTATAAGACACTGCCCCTTTCTCAAAGAGTTCATGGTGCAGTGGAAGACAGAGTCCATGGGCAATGCCAGCATGACATGAATATATTTAAAAGTCATTCCATTCATTTAACTGAGCCCATTCATTTAACTGAGCATTTAGGCTTTATGCCCACTCCTCTTCTATTAATTCCTTCAAAGAGTTCTTTCACGTAAAAACAAAGAAGGCATTGGTTTACTGACTGTCAAGAAAGAAGATCAAGGCTGAGGAAGAGAAAAAAGTGGGTAGTTATCCTCAGAAATATCACCAATCTTTCCTGGTGGGAGGAAAAATGGGAACTATTCCTTGGTTATCAGGTATTTGCCCAATATTCTTTAGTCTAGCATTTCTTAAATTGGCATCATTGCCTACTAGAAATCTACAGATATAATCTTGAATACTAGGAGAATTTTAAAATGCTGTGTTTCCACTTTGATGATTAAAACTACTAATATGAGGTAAGCATATTTTGGACAAGCTGGATGACATTTATGACTAAATATTACAAAGTGACTTCAACTCCCATGTTTGCATTTATAAGACACTTGTTGCCAAGTGATCAGAGGTGAACTTTTAGAGTGTTGATGAGCAGGGCTTGATGTTAAATATGATAACTGTACCTGTCTGCTACTAACACGCAATTCTTTCACTATTTAAAAAGACAAAACTTTTCTTTGGCAGTATTAAATTGCAAATTAAATGAATCATGATGAAATAAGGCAAGGTAATGTAGATGTAAATTGCCACAGGCTAAAGAGAAAACAAAATAAATGGACTTAAAAATGCTAAATAAAGCATAAAAGATGTTGTGGTTTTTTCTAAGAGCAAAAGTTTTTAAATAGTTTATAAGTAGAAAAATGGCAGTAGAATCATCACAGGATATGTTTAAAGATATATTTTTCTTCAGTATTGTACTTGGGGGTACACTATTAAGTGAAGTGGCTCATCACATTGATGAAAGTAAGCTATTTGTTAAGCAAGAAAAATTATGATCAAGATAATGCCACAGATGCAAGTCACAGACCATTAGACGCAAAAATCAAAAGAATCAAGTCAAATACAAGTGAAACAAAAAGCACAGATACATTTTTCCACTGACACTGGTCTCAACATTGGTGATTTGGCTTCTGTAAAACAAAATCTTCTTGCAATATCATTAATTCAAATTTTTTTTGTTTGTTTTTACTTATTTATATTTCTTTTGGTTTTATAGCTTATTAAGCTGTAAGGATATGGAGTTTATACATATTTTATATTTGTACACATTTTACATTTCACTAAATACACATGGTTAAAAATCACTATTGTAGATCTGAAATGTTTGTTTTCCTTTTAGGATGGAAAATAACAGATTAGATCCTAAAAAATTTCCATGAGTCCACCCAGTGTCTGAAATAATCATAACGAGTTAGAGAAATATTGTTGAAGATTCACATGACTCTGATTAGAAGGACTTTTGAAAGTTACATTAACATATTTACTCAAGTTTATTTTATAAATTTATAAAGTTAGAAGAAATCTGTGGTAATCCTCTAATTTCTTTCTTTATTGCCTTCACCTTAATGAAGAAATTCTATTCAATTTTAGTGGTTTATAATGAGAATTAAGATTATATTTGGCTTCCCTGGTGGATCAGTGGTAAAGAATCTGCCTGCAATACAGGAGATACAGGTTCGATCCCTGGGTTGGGAAGATCCCCTTGAGGAGGAAACGGCAACCCACTCCAGTATCCTTGCCTGGAAAAATCCCATGGACAGAGCAGCCTGGTGGGCTACAGTCTATGGGGTTGCAAAGAGTCGGACATGGCTGAGTGACTGAGCACGCAAGATTATATTCAAAGAACATCTTATCATTTGACCGTTTCCTCATGGGCATGTTGCTCACTGTACCCTTTACAACACACTCCAGCACTTCCTCCAGCCGCGTACTTCCTCACACAGCCACTCAGATATGACTTCAGTTCCTCCTGAATCGTGGGATTCTTCAGGGCAAAAGCCCTTCCCCCTTTATCTCTGTGCCTCCCAGTACCCAGCACGATGCTGTGCAGAATAAGAAGGGCTTAGTCAAACCAAACCAGGCAGATGATCAGTTAACACCAAAATACACTTGGCTCCCAACAAATTTCCCTGAGTCCATTCAGTATTTGGAATAAACTTATCTTTACAGCATTTTTTGTTGTGGTGGAGAAAAGGGAACCAGAAAGCTAACACTATTTACTAAAACAGAACCTACTGCAGGAAGGACAAAGACAGGTAAAGGCAACTTCTTCATAAGAAAACACAACTGTTATATAGCTAAGAGATTCATACAGATACTAGACTATATATATTGTGACATCTCAGGAAAAGTTGCTGGCTATCACTGTCTCTCAGATGCCTGTCAAGTTCAGACCTTGGTAACTAACCACTTCCTCCCAGCGCGTAGAATCACCCCACAAGATCATCTCAAGCAGAAGATCATCTGAGGACAAGGAACACAGTCTGCAGACCGGAATTCCCACAGAAAATAGCCTCACTGAAACCAACCAACATTTTGGTGAAGTTAAAGCAGGGCACGTGATCAAACACAATCAGAAGCACCAATGCCTCTAAACCACAACTCTCTCTGGATTTCAGACTCTGCACACACGTTTCCTGTATGCTGTTGTTGCTGTTGTTCAGTTGCCCAGCCGTGTCTGATTCTTTGCGACCCCATGGACTGCAGCATGCCAGGCCTCTCTGTCCCTCACCATCTCCTGAAGTTTGCCCAAGTTCATGTCCATTGCATCGGTGATGCCATCCCGCCATCTCATCCTCTGACACCCTCTTCTTCTGTAAACAGAAGGTTCCTGTATAGTTTAGTAAACCTTCAAAAATATACACGTTGTGAAAAATTGCCTCAGGGCAATTTTAGAGAAATCCCCATGACTTTTCTGATGGAGTAATGTCAAGAAAGGAAAATCAGTAGTAGTGATTCATATTTCTGATTACAGTCATAGGGCACGGTCTGGCTTGAGGTAAGAACCAAGCAGTAGAAAGGTCAACTGTTCTTTCTACTTCCCATTACATAGGTAAGGTTTGAAAATACAGATCCATTATTATCTCATAATGGTGATGGACACACACAGGTGAAATCAATTAGTCATATATTTAGAAGCAATATTTGTTGTAAGTGGATATAAATCATCTCTGTGCTAAGAATTCAGAGAGTCACTTCTCTCTCTCTCTGCTTGTTTTCTCATCTTGAAATAAGCATAGTTACAGTATTTGCCTCATAGGTTGGTGGAAAGGATTCAACGAACAAACGCAAATAAAATGCTTAGCACAGAACTATTATATAGTAGCATGCAAAAACTTCAAAATATTGAGTATATTATCAGATAGGTCTCATAATTATTTATTCCTTTTTCAACAGACAGAATGATCTATTGAAAATAGAGCCAAATTAGAGGTCTGGTCATATATTCCTTTTTCTGCTTCTACTGTTGGCAAGGTGTTTTAATGCTGGCATTTATCTTCGTTAATTCCACAAATACCTATTGAGTACTTCTATGATATGCACTAGATAAGACCATGGCCTCTCTATAATACTGAAATAATGCTGTGGGGACCAAAGAGATAATACATACAAAGGGTTTAAAATCCTCACAATTTAACAGATAATGGGAAACATTATTCTCAGTAAAGCAAAATAAAGCAAAACTATTTTAATGCTAAAAAAAGGAATTTAGTTATTACATGCAAAAAACATGTGGCTAAAAGACACTTTAGTTAGGCATTCTTAAAAGCTTGTACCCTAAGTCCATCATTATTCTGAAGAATTAATATCTAGGTTATGCTAAAATGTATAGATAGAGGTTTATGTTTTCTTATCAATTATAATAAGTTATTATGTATTTTATATAAGTGTTTTAACTGAAAAGATATTCAGGAATTGAAACTATATTATATAGGCATGTATTTTATTTAAAAATAAATATATATTAAAAAAACGGGTTACAATATCACCCATTAACATTAGAATGGACAAGTCTGTTAAATGGTATGTAAAGGGGCAGACAAGGATACAGCAGCATTTTTTAAACAATGATATAAAATGTCAAGGTAAATGAAAAAAATAACTTGAGACACCAATTTCAAGAAAATCGTACTATAAAATTGTACTAGCAGTTTTCTAGATTTGGCAGTCATTATTTAGAAAGCTATAAAAAAAGTCCACTCATAACAGAAACGAAAACATAAAATACTTTTGGAAAACCTAGACACAAAACTTTCAGTGCCTACATAAATAAATAAGAAAACTGTATTGCAAGAAATGCAAAGGTTGAATGCATGAAAAGTTATACCTGTAGAAGAAAAAATGGAAAACTGTAAATATCTTAATCATATGCAAAGTAACTTAAACTTTTAAAAAATTTCCATCAAAATCCCAATGTAATTTTAAAAGTTAATAACATTATTCAAAATTTCATCTTAATACTCAAAATAATGCTACGTGCTAGAGAATTTTAGCCAAGCTTTTAAAATAAATAATTGTTATGCTACCACTTCCTGGGATCTAAAGTAATTATTGGAATATACAAAGAAATATAAATTGATTTATTATAAAGAGGGATTCTGTATCTTTATATATGTGATTTTGTATACTGGAAATGTAGTTATTTACCCCTTTGAGGTAAATAATTTTAGAGGCTATCATTAAGTTCCAAATATACTGCTATGAAATTGATTAATTTATCAAATATTTCTCAAACACCCACTTTATACAATATAAGATATGAGGTACTATGAGAAGCAAGAAGTTATAAAATGAGTAAAATATAACTTGATTTCATGTAGCTTATACTTGATTTGGAATATAAGTGTAAGAAAACATATGGTAGAAAAATATAAGATGTTTTTAAACATTTTAAGCACAGATGGTAATATTATGCCATTTTTATTGTAAACTATAAAATTCAGACACATAGATACCTGACTTTTGGTATAATGGCACTCTGATGGGTCTGCAAGAATGTTTACTATAAAATGTACTGTGGCTCAGAGGTTAAAGCGTCTGCCCGCAATGCAGGAGACCTGGGTTTGATCCCTGGGTTGGGAAGATCCCCTGGATAAGGAAATGGCAACCCACTCCAGTATTCTTGCCTGGACAATCCCAAGGAGGGAGGAGCCTGGTAGGCTACAGTCCACGGGGTTGCAAAGAGTCAGGCACGACTGAGTGACTTCACTTTCACTTTCACTTTCAAGGAACAGACAGTAATAACTTATTCAATGGGATATATTAATAGCATCCATTTGTATGTAGGACAATGTGCTTGGAATAAGGACATTTTAATTTTAATTAAATTAATTTTTCTGAAGACAGTTTCCATAACTACTCAAATTCATTGAGAAAGACAAAAAAATACATTATTAACATAGAGGCTATGTATATTTTATTTATTTTGTAAGAAATACTTCTGATTCACTAATAATTTTGCAATTAAATGTAGATGTAAAAATCAGATTTCATTAAAATCCATTTGTAATATCAGAAATAGTAACACATTGTTCTCTATGATTAAAGAAATGGTTTATTATCCTCTTGGGTGCAGGAAAGCATTGAGGCTAGAATCCTTCCTGAATACTGTACTTTGGTCCCCAGAGTCCACATTTGATGAGCTACTGAAGAAGGATGCCATTTTGCTGAACTCTTTTTTGATACGTGCAACAGAATATAGCAAAAATTAACAACAGAACAGACATACCTAAAACATGGTTATTCTTCACGCAAGAAAATGGTTTGAAAAATCCTAAATGAATCCTCTGTTAGCCAGAAAATATAATGCTTTGGAGAAATATCCAGCAGATGAATATATTTAAGAACTTTATTTATGGAAAAATTTAACAAATACCTGAGCATAATACTTTAAGAGAATCTAAACTAATCTTGGCTATGAGAATTTTTCTTTTGGGCCTTTTTTAACCTTAAGTGATTGACTGTCTAGTTATTTTACAATTAATAGTTATGAGATTCCACATAGAGAAAATGTGAAAAACTAGATAATTATTTACATTTTGATGTACATGTCAAAAATCTATACACTACTACAAATTGGCATATCTATTTGCATAAAACATAAGTAGCAATTATTTATTCTGCAGAAGCTGTGGAATAGATATCTAGGACTAAGGATCTGTGTTCCTTACTATCCTAGGTAACGATATTTCAACCCTCTCATTAGATCTATAAGAAGATAACTGCCTGATAAGATGAGTATAATTCACCTTTGGATGACTTCTAAAATGTTACGTCAATGACTCTGCCATGATGTTTGGCCCTCAGTAATTTGTACTGAATCTTAAACCAGAAGACTTATTCCTCTGCAGACGTGGAACAGTCAAGGCTGGTTTCACTGCTTACATGTAAAAAATTTTAGGACAAAGTTTCCTAAAGAACATAGTGTAAGTGCAACACTAGAAAGCCGTCCAACATAGAAATTAGTGATGAGATGCAAGAGACCATTCCTTTTTTTAACTATGCCCACAGAATTATGTGATCCCATTTATACATACGATCCATCTTAAGAAGAGTGGTTTAGAAAACCAGTAAATTTAGGGGTAAATTACTTTAAACTGAGTCCTTGTGATATAATCAAGAAGTGAAGGACAGGCTACTAATACAATATTACTTTAAATTTACTCTATCCTTTCTGTTGCTTACATAGGATCAGGGGCAGTAAGCATACTATCTCATTTAATCTTCAAAAGGACACTGCAAGTTAGAAACTCCTGTCCCCATCCAGATGAGGAAACTGTGACTTAAAGGAAGGAGCTAAATGCCTCATTCACAGTCTGGTGAGTAAACTGCAGAGCCAGAAACCAAACCGTGTTTCTTTGACCCTGAACTCTTAAGGTCTATAGTCTACCACTTTCTAAGTGTCATTATTAATGCTGATCTTCCAGTTGGGAAATGGACCAGGACTCTCCAATAACATTATGTGGTTGTCAGTGAATTATCTTAATTATTTTTTTTAATTCAATAGTTAAGCCTATGTAATTTTTTCATAAGAAAAAAAGTTTCAATGTAGATTTCCTGTTACATATAACTTGGTACAACAAAGTTCAGAAATTTGTCACATTGGTTCTAGACATCTGAAGGAACAGTAAACAAGTGAGGAGAAAATGAGAGAGAGCTAGGCAGGTCGTAACTATGTAATTTTTTCATAAGAAAAAAAGTTTCAATGCAGATTTCCTGTTACATATAACTTGGTACAACAAAGTTCAGAAATTTGTCACATTGGTTCCAGACATCTGAAGGAACAGTAAACAAGTGAGGAGAAAATGAGAGAGAGCTAGGCAGGTCGTAACAGGAAATGCATAAGGATTGGCAAAGGGAAATCTATGCTATTTTGAACAAGTAGATCAGATGTTAACTGAGATTAATATTCTAGCCAATATTAAATGCAGAAAAACTGATCTGTTAGAAAACTGAACAAAAAATAGGTTTTGAAATTTTGAACACGGGGATTTGTTTTAAGAAAGGTAGCTTTCAGAAATTTTAACTTTTTATTTCACAAAATCCTGTATTATTTGGTAATTTCGCAATGGCATGTACTATTTTTAAAAATGAAAACAAAATTAACCATATAATTTGAACAATAACGAAACTCCAGGGCTCTTAAAATAGAGTTCTGTGAAGAAACAGAAGGTCAGAGTCTGCATTTGCTTCTATTCTGGTGAATCCTGGGACACACAGTCATTTGCCTTTTGCAGCTCAGAATTTCTTGACTTCCAATTTATTGATTTACTAGTGACATAAACAGGAAATGGCCCAATTTATTCAGAACAGAAAAAAGTATCATAGATTATTCCCATGGGAAGGAAATTTTTCTAGAACATACTCATGGAGGAATTGACCTATAGTCCGAAATAATTATCATCAATGTCTGAGAAAAGCTGGGTTAGTAGGGAGTAGATCTACTGGTTAAATTCAACTACTACACAAAAGGGAATTCTCAACTCAAGTCAGTTTTATGGTACTTGGTCCCTTGTTCATAATACAATATTGTACAAGTACCAACACCAAAGTTTTATTGACTTTGTATGCATTACATTCATCTATAAAATATTCTTAAAAGGTTGTGTTTTTAACAAATAGATTTGTCTTTGGATAAAATATTAGAACATGTTGTATCAGTCTATATTTTAATGTAGTAATTCAATGAGACACAATCCATTTGACAGAGCTACAACATTTGGATGTTGAGTTTTCTGAGCATTAGATTTCTTCTGAGATTAAAAAAGAGAGAAAACAACTTGATGGCATGTACATTTGCTTGGCAGATGGCGTTAGAGGAAGCAGAGTTTTAAAAATAGCAATTGAAAGCAAAAGCTATAGCCCAGTGCATGAAAACCCATAACCATTCTACAGGAAAAGGTACTCAAGGTTTGTCTCAAGGAAGAGAAAGCTGTGTATGGATACAAACTAAACAAATTGCTTGCTATCTTCTGGAGGGCAAGGAAGCATACGAGAAAAACGAAAAAAAACTCAAAGCACAGAGGTGTACCTATTTGAATTTCCCAAAGGCTGACACTTATTTCCTCAATGTATTATGGAGAAAATTAGAAGGAATGTTTTTATCTGTGCCACAGATGAGGAAGGATGTACATACAGCTCAGGATATGCTCACAGTTACCTTTGCTACTTTTGAGCCATGACTCAGCAGTTCCATTCCAGGCATAAATCTCTTATCAAACATATGACTGAAATATGAGATTAAAGAACCCCAGCTTCCCCGCCTTCATTTGTGGAAATGCTCCTTACAATGCAGTTTTTAACTATACGAAACAGAGTGTTCCTCTGGATGTACAAACTTCCCCATCATGTAGTTACGATAAGCAAACTGCTGAACTATCAACAAATTTTCAGGCTAAAAGCACATAGTGACTCGCACTCTATGTAAGAGCAACATTATCCCATTGACTGAAGTTCCTGCTTCTTCCTACTTGTCATGACTGCTCAAGCTTTCTATGGTCAAATTCTATAAACAGTTATAGAAAATGTAAATGGAAATTTATTAATAAGTTTTGAAATAAGATGGAAACTTAAAGTCTATCCAATAATATCTTAGCAATAGATTATCACATGAGATTGTCCTTAATTGAGGACTCCAGGTGTCACCAAAAAATATAAACCTTCAGCAATTTTTAGGAGATTAGAGACTTTAAAGACTCTAAAAAGCAGAAGGAATAAAACAAAACTGGAAGCTTCCAGTGGGGCCTCCAGGTTTTTCCTCTGTTAGGACCTGTTAAGTTTCTGTCAAGTCATTAAGGAATAATGATAATGTGAGATGCCTTGTTCAGGTAGATTATATCATATTATTTCTCTGACAACAGAGATGTTAAGATATGTTAAATTAATAATAATGCAGAGTTGCAGAGCAAAAGTGGAAAATTCTGTGAGTTTCCTTTTTCTTGTTCTTTTTTGTTGGGACAGGGTTCTTTCAGAGGGATGAATATTGACTAGAAGTGAGGGGAGGAGCAGGTTGGAGCTGAAGATGGTAAAGAGAGAAAACAGAGTTCTCTGTATTTTATGATTTGCAAAAGAGGAGGGATTTTGTTTGTATGTTTGTTTGTTTTGCTTTGCAGCCCAGAACCTCTAAAATCTCTCATTACAGAACTGAGGGGCTCATTTCTGCAATGTTATTTTTACAGAAGACTCTCTAGAGACCCATGGGTTGCTGAGTAGATGCTATAATATAAAATATATAAAATGACAGCTTGTAAAATTTTTATAATTTTTCCTGACTGAGAACAGCATGCTTGTCAAGTTGGGGAAAGCACTGATACCTGAGTTAGATGTTAGTTAACTATGTGAAAACAGGATTTCTGTATAAACAGCATTAGTAGTATTATACTTGAAATTATGTGAAGTTTTAGCCTTTAAAAACTTTAGAAAGTTTTAATGATGACTTTTACGATACGAGAGACTAAGAACATCATAAGAAGGATATTTTGGAATTTATCTCCATACCAACATATACGTACATTCACTATATTTGCAAAATGTTACTAGATATTTTAGCAGTAAGGAAGGAGAAATAATGAATTGGATAAGATCCCTATTTGCAAGGAGCTTATAATCTAATTGGAAAGTAAAGCATAAGGACTTCAAAAGTCAAAGCACAAAAGTCACATAACCAAAATAGTAGGAAGAACAGCTTGATATATTAAATAATTAATGATCAAATTAACATCTAGACCAGAGGCTATTACATCTGGATGTGCCATTGAAATTATGTGGAGAAGTT
The DNA here is from genome assembly GCF_963930625.1 of Muntiacus reevesi. Lineage (NCBI taxonomy): Eukaryota > Metazoa > Chordata > Mammalia > Artiodactyla > Cervidae > Muntiacus > Muntiacus reevesi. The sequence continues at coordinate 150,800,329 of NC_089251.1, read as the reverse complement.
CTAGGAAATTAAATACTTGAACTTTATCTAGACCTCCTGAATTAAATTTCTGGGCAGGGCATGGGAGGATAGAGGGCATAAATTCAGAGAAGAGAGATAAGTTGGGGGAAGCCAGACCTGGCATTTTGGACTTTTATAAAACTCCGCAGTAATACCGACAAAAACAGTTCCAACACAACTTAGTGGAGCAGTATTTGAGAACTGTCATGGGCCAGGATGGCACCATTAGGCAAACATATTTTTGCCATTACAGGTGGCACGTAGACTAAATGGGCTTTGGGTTATGCAGGATTTCAGCAGAAACTCCCAACTCTTTCCATCTCCACCTATCTGATGCTGAGCACACCAAAAAGAAAGACATGAGAGTGAGACTCCAGCATGGAGCCGAAAGGTTTCAGGAGGGGCATCTCATACTGAATTGAAAAAGAAAGATCTTGCCACACACAGAAGAGCTTGCCAGCGAAAAGGAACAGCATGTATTCAGGAAAGTAAAACTGGGTTTGAAGCATGACGCACTGAAGAGCTGTTTAGAAGTGAGGGGTCATACAGGGGAATGCTGGATTCTGGAGAGGATCAGATTTCTTCCTTGAGTTCCACTGTTTTTATTACGGAACAATGTCAGTACCAAGTCTAAGATTTTATAAGTCTCAGTTAAATAAACATTATGCTGCTTTTGCTTATTCATGCTACATCCAAATAGTTAGTGTCTTATTATATTCATTATAATCTACACATCTAGGATGCATTCTTGGCTGTGAAATTTTATTTTTTTTTCATATTCTTTAAAGATGGTTCTAGATTCTTTAGTCAATTTCATTCAATTCTCATACTTAACAGAGAAAAGCCAGGACTGCACTGATCTGCTATTGGTGACAAAGTATTTGTGCACAAAATGCCTCTGTTCAGAATGACAGAAAATAAAAGTGAATTTCCAAGACGATTATCAGTGTTACTGAAGATTTCATGGTTGGGGCTTATGCAACTTGAATTAAATACCAATATTTTGGTTACCTGAGTGAGTGATTCCTGGTAAGATCAGGTTGACGCTCCTGCAGAATTTCAAAGATGTTGGGCTGGCGCAGAAATGCAACAATCTTGTCATTGTAAGCTGGAAAAAAAAAAAAAAAATATATATATATACACACACACACATATATACAGTAAGTAACAATATTTAAAATCTGCTGTTAGTTTTATTCACATAAATCCAGACTTCCTTTGTTCTCCTGATTAACATTTCCTGTGCTCAGAGCCATAGTTTAGAGCCCCCATGCTGTGCTGGGCTTGGTCACTCAATCATGTCCGACTCTTTGCGACCCAGTGGACTGCAGCCCACCAGGCTCCTCTGTCCATGGGGATTCTCCAGACAAGAACATTGGAGTGGGTTGCCATGCCCTCCTCCAGCGGATCTCCCGAATCTAGGGATCGAACCCAGGTCTCCCACATTGCAGGAAGATTTTTTACCGTCTAAGTCACCAGGGAAGCCCAAGAATACTGGAGTGAGTAGCCTATCCCTTCTCCAGGGGATCGTTCCAACCCAGGAATCAAACCAGGGCCTCCTGCATTGCAGGCAGATTCTTTACCATCTGAGCTACCAAGAAAGCCCTTAGAACCACTATACATAACTAAATTCCAATCTGTGTCTGTCCTGTCAATGAGTATTGGACTTAGATGTTAGGTATGATTGATTTAAGCACTCATTAAACTCATCTGATGAGCCATAGTTATTATCAAATTGCAAGAGGAGATCATCAACAAGATTCTAGATACTGACACTAATACTGATTCTAGATACTAAGACTTATTGCTACTGCTTACTAAAATCACCTCATGAACAATTGCTAGGAATGGAAAACCATCTTCTGATTAAAGGTCAGCCACCCACAGGGGTAAAGAGGCAGGGCAAGAGCTGCTAAAATACAAGAGCTGCCAACAGCAACTACTGAAATGCAGAGGCGAGCCATCCCCAAATTCTAGGTGGAAATAAATGCCACTAAGTCACAGGGTAGCTCTTAACCAACTCAACCACACCGACAGTTACAATACAACCAGCATCATCAATTATGTACATAATATTTTAAAAGAAAAACCTATATCATAGTCAAGGCTGGCTAATGTCTATAGAAATTTTAAATGTAATTAAAATTTAATAAAGGCTCTGCTAATATTCTTTTATCAAGAAAACTAACTTGCTCACATAAGATAATTCATCTTGATTACATATCTATTTCTAATCCGAAATACAGATACATTTAAATCACAGAACAGAGGATCTGAATCCTCAAGCACCAGAGATTCTAGTCAATTAATACTCTTGTGTTCATAAATATGATCAAGAAACATGCCTTACTTAAAGAGAGTATCAGTCAAAAGAAACATAGTTCTCAAGTCATCTGCCACGTCAAAGTTTAACTACATCAAGCTTATTTTAGTTAAATGTGAATGAAATTTTAAAAAATACTATCTGCTAAAATGGAATCTCATTATCGAACTCAAAGTGTCCTAACCGCACTTTTCACCATATATAAATAATAAATATGCTTTTATAGTTGAAATCTTATCACTAGATTTTTACATTTCATCTAAGATCAGAAACTAGATAATTTTTAAACTACAATTTTATAGCACTTTAAAGTTCTATGTGCAGTATTTAGCATCAAATTAGTAATTATACAATAAAATATAGACTATTTGATTTCTACTCAGGATTTCTTCTGAGTAGAAGTGGTTCTCAGTGGTTCTGAAACTTCTTTAGGACATGGGCACTGCATTATATTTCATGGTAAATCTTTCTTTAAAAAATAAAAATTTTAAGATAAAACCAGACAAATGAAGAGCTGCTCAAATTGAAGATGGAACAGCCCATTTGCCAGCCTATCCATTCCACCTGCCTTAGGGGCTCCAGGTTAGAAAACTGATCTACTTCAACCTCATCATTTTACTAACAACTCAAATTATTCTTTAGGCCTACGGGCTTGTATTCATTTATTTTTATTTTACAATTTTGGCGGCTTTTGCTATCTTGAATTTGCCACAAATCCCCTTAAGAATGTGCCATCATTACTACTACAGACTCACACGCCATTTAAACTCTGTCTCAAGTATTAGATATATATTAAATAAATATCTGTTTGTCCAAATGCCTAATTTAAAATGGCCACACAATCCAGTTGCTGTAACAACCTATTTTTCTTTAACTTCAAGAATCTAGCATAAAGACTTCACCTGGAAAAGGCAGAGTAGTATAAAAATTCTCAGCCTACAGGATTTTACAGAACGTAAGTGTTTGATACTCCAATCAGTTTTTTAGGGATAATGCAACTGTTCCTCGGTACAGAGCAAATGTAGCAGGCTGACAATAGGGAAGTATCAGCAGAGAATGCATGGTACACATTGATATGAAAGCAAACAAAGACTTTTGGGAAGAGATGACATACCCACTGGAACCATGTCCTGGTACTGTGGCCTGCTGACTGTATTGAATGTACTCGATGGCCTGGGAAGAACTGGTGGTCCTGCATGTCGAGAATCTTCTCCTACCTGCAAACACAAGCAGTGTTTATGTTCTACACTAAATCCTAGAGTACTTTACAAAGGTATCCTAAGCCAAGTTGTTCAGAATACTGACAACAAGCATTGCTAAGTACAACTGATCAGAACAGAGGCTAGCTTGAAGGGCGGACACAGGACTCTCAAAAGCTCTGCTTCAGTTGCTGGATTGAGGGGAGGGGTTGGGATATCCATGTCCCTGAGAGGGGCCAGGGCTGTGACAACTGACCAAGCATACAGAAGGAGCTCAATATGCCTACGGGGATGTAGATGCTGAATACATGTTCCTCTGAATATCTTCTACCTGACAGAACACAGACCTACAACAATATATTAGAGAGAACACTTGGGCGTGGCAGGACTCACTGGGGCAGTGCCAGGATATACCTCCTTTTGGCCAAGCAGGTCAGGGGACCCCGTGCCTCAACAGAGGAGGAGCTGAAGAGGAGCGGTCTTCGTGAGGGGTTCTGAGTTGGGCATTATCTCCTCAGAAGCAATTTTACGTGCTTATTAGTGCCCTCAGAGCAACAGCTCTTTCTGCTTTGAACCTCCCACACCAGCAAGCTAATCACAGCAGGTGTGGAGGAGCTAAATAGGGTTGCCCCAACCGGAATGAGTTTTTTACCTACTATAGACTTAGAAACTCATATATACAAGTAGATAAACAAAAACGCCCATTAATAGTCTTACCAGAAAACTCTAACACTGCTTTAGCTTCTGTTTTAGAAACCGCCCACTGCCGCGACCCCTACGTTATAGAAGTCTTTCATGACAACAGTAGAACAATCATATGAGAGAGTTAAGAGAGCAAGAGGCAAAATAACTTCCTGGATTTATAAATTTGTACATTTATTTTTTAATGAGTTTTTGTTCTATTTTTATATTTTTAAAATTTAGTTAATTTGTTTATTTTTAATTAGAGGATGACTGCTTTACAATATTGTGTTAGCTTCTGCCATATATCAACATGAATCAACCAACCTCCTCCTGAGGCTCCCCCCCACCTCCCACCTCATCCCACCCTCTGGGTTATCACAGAGCACCAGATCTGAGTTCCCCGCATCATACAGCAAATTCCCACTGGCCATCTAATTTTACATACGGCAGTGTATACGTCTCAATGCTACCCTCTCAATTCATCCCACCCTCTCCTTCCCCACCATGTCCACAAGTCTGTTTTCTGTGTCTGAGTCTCCACGGCTGCCCTGCAGACAGGTTCAATAGTAACATCTTTCTAAATTCCATATATATATGTTAATTATGCAATATCTGTCTTTCGCTTTCTGACTTACTTCACTCTGCATAGGCTTTAGGTTCATCCACCTTACTAGAACTGAGTCAAGTGTGTTCCTTTTTATGGCTGAGTAATATTCCACTGTGTATATATGTACCACAACTTATTTATCCATTTATCTGTCAATGGACATCTAATTGCTTCCATGTCCTAGCTATTGTAAATAGTGTTGTGATGAACAGTGGGGTACATGAGTCTTTTCCAATTATAGTTTCCTTAGGGTAAATGGTCAGTAGTGGGATATTGGGTCATAAGGTAGCTTTATTCCTAGTTTTTAAGGAATCTCTATACTGTATGCAGGTCAAGAAGCAACAGTTAGAACCGGACAGACTGGTTCCAAATTGCAAAAGGAGTACGTCAAGGCTGTATATTGTCACCCTGCTTATTTAACTTCCATACAGAGTACATCATGAGAAATGTTGGGCTGGAGGAAGCACAAGCTGGAATCAAGATTGCTGGGAGAAATATCAATAACCTCAGATATGCAGATGACACCACCCTAACGGTAGAAAGTGAAGAGGAACTAAAGAGCCTCTTGATGAAAGTGAAAGGGGAGAGTGACAAAGTTGGTTTAAAACTCAACATTCAGAAAACTAAGCTCATGGCATCCGGTCCTGTCACTTCATGGCAAACAGATGGGGAAACAATGGTAACAGTGATAGACTTTATTTTCTTGGGCTCCAAAATTACTGCAGATGGTAACTGCAGCCATGAAATTAAAAGGCACTTGCTCCTTGGAAGAAAAGCTATGACCACCCAGGCAGTATATTAAAAAGCAGAGACATTACTTTGCCAACAAAGGTCTCTCTAGTCAAAGCTATGGTTTTTTCAGTAGTCACGTATGGATGTGAGAGTTGGACTATAAAGAAAGCTGAGCACCAAAGAATTGACGCTTTTGAACTGTGGTGTTGGAGATCTCTTGAGAGTCCCTTGGACAGCAAGCAGATCCAACCAGTCTATCCTAAAGGAAACCAGTCCTGAATATTCATTGGAAGGACTGATGCTAAAGCTGAAACTCCAATACTTTGGCCATGTGATGCAAAGAACTGACTCACTGGAAAAGACCCTGATGCTGGGAAAGACTGAAGGCAGGAGGAGAAGGGGATGACAGAGGAGGAGATGGTGGATGGCATCACCGACTTGATGCACATGAGTTTGTGTTGAGTTGGTGATGGACAGGGAAGCCTGGCCTGCTGCAGTCCGTGGGATCACAAAGAGTAGGACATGACTGAGCAACTGAACTAACTATACTGTTCTCTATAGTGGCTGTATCAATTTGCATTCCCACCAACAGTGCAAGAGGGTTCCCTCTTCTCTACACCTTCTCCAGCATTTATTGTTTCAGATTTTTTGATGACGGCCATTCTGACTGGTGTAAGGTGGTACTCATTGTAATTCTGATTTGCATTTCTCTAATAATGAGTGATATTGAGCATCTGTTCATGGATTTGTTAACCATCTGTATGTCTTCTTTGGAGAAATGTCTGTTTAGGACTTCTGCCCACCTTTGGATTGGGCTGTTTGTTTTTCTGGTATTGAGTTGCATGAGTTGCTTGTATATTTTGGAGATTAATCCTTTGTCAGTTGTTTCACTTGCTATTATTTTCTCTCATTGTGAGCATTTTCTCTTCACCTTGTTTATAGTTTCCTTCACTGTGCAAAAGCTTTTAAGTTTAATTAGGCCCTGTTTGTTTATTTTTGTTTTTATTTCCATTACTCTAGCAGGTGGGTCATAGAGGACCTTGCTGTGATTTATGTCAAACAGTGTTTTATGTATGTTTTCCTCTAAGAGTTTTATAGTTTCTTTGAGTTTATCTTTGTGTATGTTTTTAGGAAGTGTTCAAATTTCACTCTTTTATACGTAGCTGTCCAGTTTTCCCGGCACTACTTAATAAATCTGTACTTTTAAAATACAGTTTCTACTCCTACCCACTCAAAGCCTCACAATCATTTTATCACACGGCTTCAGTCAGGTGTTTGGTGAGGGTTTTTCTAAAGACCCTAAAGTGGAAACACTGTCCCTGTCCTTCACTGCCTATTTATCCTTCATAATGTTCTCACTCATTTTTCAAAGTACAGTTCAGAGCCTCTCCTCGATAAAGCTTTCCCTTGCCTTCAAGCTGAGGTCAAATGCCACCTTCTCTAACTGCCATAGCACTTGGGGGACATTTTAAAAGCAGCTGCCATTATTAACAGTCTATAAAGTGTTTTTCACTTGTATTGTTATTCATCTGGATTATAGTTAGTTTTATACATTCTCTCCTTAGTAAGAACACAGGGACACATGTCACTTTTTTGCATACCTCACATTAAACACATTTCTACACTGCTGCTACAAAGTCACTTCAGTCGTGTCCGACTCTGTGCGACCTCATCCCTGGGATTCTACACTACTGGTGTGCAATAAGTATTCGAGATACCCAAATTTCTACTACCCAGAATATTTGCTAAATGAGTCTAAGAAAATGGCTGGGAAGACTTGTGAATTCAACTAGAATTTTCCCACTCCACTTATCTTGAGTTATTGCTTTGAGAAATGAAGCCTATATATATATATATATATATATATATATGAAGCCAAAGAAATCTCTTGGGAGAGATTTCGATCATTAACTATACCTTGTTCGTCATTCACCAAACTTATCGTTTCAATCTACCAATATATACTTTCAGTTCTGTCAGGAAGCTGACTTGTGTCATCACTTCCTGGAATAGCCAAAGTTCTTCTTGACATCCTGCTTCTTCAAACCAGACCATCAGACTGTGGGCAAGCCATGATAGATGTGCAATTACTGCAGGATGTGCGTGCTTCCAACAGTGGGCCAGAAGGCACATCCACCTCAAAGATTTAACAGTGCTGAGGCTAAATGCTGAGGCTTTATAGGGTCATCTTAGTCCCACTCAGTTTTCATGCATAAGAAGAAAAATCTTCATTCAAATTTTAAGGTGGACCTTAGTATCCTTACTACTAGACCATGAAAATAATTCAAGTTCTGAGGCAGAGGAGTTGAAAGAAAATATAAGTAACGTTACTAATCTCATGCACGCAGTCCTGATCAGACTGAACAGTCAGCGTCATATCGTTAAGTGGAGATAAGGCAAGGGTCTAAAGGGCACAGGTTGTGTGATAAAAGCAGGCAGGGCCTAATATGCCACATATGATGTACAAAGTCCAAAGGTGAGAGGTCTACACTGCTTTTTAGGTGAATGTATTAGCATCGTCCAGTTTACCACTGATGGTTTGTATGACAGCCAGGTAGAGATTTATTAGCTACTCATAAAACACACATATTTTTGTGCATACCTCATCCTGCAATATATTTATATATCATTTTTATATGAGCTTCTTGTATGTACTCGTCTATGTCTGCACTTTTAACCAGCAAACACACATGATCCTTAGAGCCAGTATGTAAATCGTGAGGGGAAATTCCAAGAGTGGAATTCTGGTAAATCAAATCCAGTTATTTATTGCATTCATAATCTTTTCTTATGATAGAAGCTGCAAAAATATTTGGCATACAATATAATACTGAAAAGATGATATGCTCATAGACATAACATGGAAAAGGAATGCAGGAAAAGAATCTTAATTCTACTTGTCTAAGGGAATGTTTAGAAACAATGTATATAAAGTGATGATATAGGACATTCAAAGCATAAGTCTATTGTTGCTGTTGTTGGGTCGCTAAGCCATGTCTGACTCTGGCAACTCCATGTACGTGTATAGCACGTCTGTCCAGTGGACAGGCTCCTCTGTCCACTGTCTCCTGGGGTTTGCTCAAATTCATGTTCATTGAATTGGTGATGCTACCTAACCACCTCACCCTCTACTGCCTCTTGTCTTGTACTGAGGAGAAAATATTTGACATAAAGCATTCCTCTTTTATTTATTTAACCTGCTACCGAAAAGGGGGAAACAGAAAGAGAGTATTCCTTTTTTCTATTCTTTTTTTGGTTAGGTTATTGGAGAGCCCTCATGTGGTTACCAGGGGTCATTGCAAAGCAGCAAGGCAGAGTACAGAAGAGCTTTTAATTCTTAATTCTGCCCCTTTTTTCTGGGCATGGAAATCAACTCTCAGATAGACCCTAATTTTAAAGAAGATTAGAGAGGATCACAACCTCATAGCCGAGGCCGGAGATTTTCATCTAATCCAGCAATCCTCACTTAAGAAACTTCCCTACCTTTAACCCAGTTTTAATCCCCAATGAAGATCTCAGGGACAGAGAAGCCTGGCAGGCTAGAGTCCACGGGGTCGCAAAAAGTCAGACCCAACTGACTGACTGAGCAAAAATCACGTCCATTTCTTCCTATGAAGTTGCTCTCAGGTGCGCCAAAGGGCTCACCACCACCCTCTCTTGAACACTGTATTGCATTGTGCATCTTCTCTCATCACCCACTGAACTTTAAAAAAATAAAAATCTAATTTCTTCAGCCTTTCCTCTAACGTCCTACTTTTAAACTTGCAATTAGGTTCTATTTGTTCCCAGAGAAGCCCTGTCAACATCCCAGTACTTCTCAGCCTCCAAGTGACAGTCTCAGACTAGGAAAACAAGGCGGTAAGGAAGGGCCCGCAGCCTTCAGGGAGCCCCCGCCCTGCACCCCGCCGCCGCCAGGACTCACCTCGCCGGCGCTGTGGCTGCGCTGCCGGGTCAGGTGCTGGCGATGCACCAGCGCGCTCGTGGGTCTGCTGCTCTGAAGCGGGAGCCGGGGGTCGATGAAGGTGGTGGTCCGGGAGTTGTGGTCAACAAAAAACGCCTAGGAAGCAATCCATCGGGTCAACAGTCCACACATGCCACAGACGTGTCCTATCGTTTCACACATTCAGGGAGAGACCCACTTTGGAGCAATAACCTTCGCTCTGTTTTCTCGTAATTTCAAATCTTCGGGAGAATTACTCCTTCCTCCCTCAGGACAGACCAGAACACAGGAGCAACGCTTAGACTGGATTCAGAGTGAAGAGAGCAGGAAGGAACATGGTCCCCGTGTTTAGGAAATACTCTTAGGAGACAGTCGTCAAAGTTAGGATCTTAGAAAAACATCACCTGATTGGACATTTGGGCTTCTCTTAATTGATGCCAAGAGCATACTGCTATGGGATATTACCAAGTTCTTCTTTCAAACATCATTGACTTCTCTTTTCCTTTTATGCAATCAGCTACCAAGTCCTCCCCCCATTTTCCCAATATAGAGTCTCCTTTATTTGTCCCATCCCAGTCTGGCTACCATTGATTCCATTATTTCAGGACTTTCTCTTAAATGTAAATTATTAATAGTTTCTTGGTCGTTTCACATCTCTAACAACCTTGAGTCACTGAGTTGGCACCTCACTGTGAGAATATATTTTTCTAAAAGCTTTGACTATACCTCCACTCCAATCCAAAGCCTCTACTGGCTACCTGTTATCTAAAAAAAAAAAATAAGAAAAAAAAAAATTCCACCCTTCGGTCACTTTTCTAAGACTCTTTAAAGTCTCCTTATTTGCTCTTCCAGTTTAGTCATCTAAATTCTATCATGTTCAATGACTCTGGGCAAGTCACTTAAGTTCTCTGGGCTGCAGATTTCTTATAAAAACAGGTCTCCCTCTCTCTCTCATTCATAACAAACATTTCTCCCCCATAACGTGACAGGAGGGAGGAAACCATGACTGACACATTTACTGTAGAATCCCTAGTGACAGGAAATCATGAATGAGCACAAGCCATTTCCCTCAGTTTTGCAGTAAAGTCTGCAAGCAATGTAGACAGGCTTTTAAAAATTCTTTTTAATTCTAAAGCTCTTCAGAAGAGCTATTTTTCATTATCAGTAAGAACCAAATGGTAGTAAGTTTTCAAAGAAAAATTCATTCAAGGCAATTATGAAGCCCATTATCTCAAGGACAATTAAAAATGTAAGTTTTCCACGACCTGGTAAAGTTAATTAGGTCATCAAAGACAAAAAGGACTATTAGGAAAACCTGGAAACTCATTACTGATTAAAATGTCAGGACACAAGCTATATGCCAAATAACCTAAGCAAAATAGAACTGACAACTCAAACTGATGGAGCTCCTTTAACAAAGTACTATACCTTAAAGACTAGGAAAGAATACATCTAGATAAATCCCAGGGACAGATGGTATATTTATGCCAATTAAAAAAATCACCTTTCCATTATGAAACAAAATGTTTCTGTAGATACAAAATCAGGAAACGGCACAATAATTTGTAAGTAGCTCCCAAATAGGCAGAAAATGACTTCTTTAAAAAATAGCTTTAAGCAGAAAGTGCACAAGAAACAAAGCAGAGAAATAACAAGAACCAGAATCCTTGTTGGCCCTTTTCTCTCCCCCTCCGCCACTGCCCTCAGCTCAATGTCTGATTTCCAGATACAAAGACTAGACTAAATGGAAGTTGTGTAGGAGATGGTGTCATCAACCTCATATCCCTGGGTAATGTTCCCTTTTTTCATAACCTACCAGGTGGAATGTCTTACTTCTCTGATCCTGTTAAAAAAACAAGTACATCAATTGTAAGGTTTGTATTGACAGGCTCTGGTCTCAAATGTGACACCAGTTCCTGTTTGATTTGAGCTTCTAATCAACATCTGGATATTACTTCTGCCACTGTTTAAAATGTCATAAAATAGAAATTCAATTATTTTTATAAGTAGACATTTCAAAATAATATCCTATCAATCTCACATCATCTTTAAGAAGATTAAGCTCTTATTACTTACAACAATAATATGAACGATGCTAAGGGGAAAATGCACAGAGTATGAAAATAGAATTGCCTACTTACTCTACCTAATTTCTTAGGCATGTTTTGGAGGTGCAGGTGGCCATTTGGAGGTAACAATGATGCACCTGTAATTGTAAGGACAAATGGGTGTGTACATCTAGGTCAGTTGTGATTTACGCGGAGTGTCACAGTATAATTTGATGTTAAGAGGCTTGTCTAAAATCCATTCTCTAAAGAATTATACTGTAAATGCCTTCAGGGTAGGGACTCCTTACTCACCCTGTTCTCTCTGATAGCTTTTAGGGCTATCAGAAAGAGGGTGCTCAGAAAATAAACTTCCAAAAACTTGAATAGCAGACTCTTGACCAAAATTCAAGACGACAAATGACAATGAACTAACCAAGTATTAAAAATCACAGTTAAGCTTGAGAAAAATAAATGAGAGAAGTGTGTGTGTACGCGCTGGGTAAAACATGTGGAAGAACTGAAGACTACAAAACCACAAATAAGACAGAAGCTTTCAAAATATCCCAAATGGACATGTATCAACTACCAAGTCAAAACCTGAGAAGTCAAAGAGTAAGCAGTGATTAAATGCTTGCGATCCAGGAAGACAGCCTGGGTCTGAACCCCAGCTCCACCGCGTACTAGTGACATAGCCTGGGGCAAACTACTTAACTTCTTTAAACCACAATTTCTTTTCTGTTAAATAGGGGCAGTAACGCCTACATCAAACAAAGGTAAAATGAGATGGTTCATATAAATTTTTGAACATAGTGTCTGTGACCCCTTAAATGTGACTTACTACTATTACTATCATTATTACTAATAATAGCTTTAACTTCTGAGACATTTCTCTAAAGATCATAATTTTTCTCCCTACAGTCTATACACCAACCTCAAAAAGAAACTGGAGAACCAGTAAAACTACTTCCCAGGCTCCTTCTAGCTCTGTGTGGCCTAGACTAAGTCTGGCCAGTGAGCTGTAAACAGCGTGCCATGTGATACTTCTGGACAACCTCCTCACAGGGAGATTTTCACAAGATGAAATCCTCCTTCTGCTCATCTATTCAGCTTCCTAAAACAAAGATGTGGACCAGCACGCGCCTGAGCTCTTGGCATTAACTGTGTGACCCTGGACAGTGCTCTGCTACATCCACATAAAGGAGAAGACTCAAGTCCCAGCTGAGCCGTGGAAAACGTATCCCACTTTAACATGAAGAGGAAAGCATCAACAAATACCACCCAAAATTTAGGCCTGCCATTTCTATTTGTGATGCACAAATCAATTATGCCACAAAAGTGGATCACGTTCCCACAGGATAGCCTAAGTAGCTCAAGTCAGTAACAAAGTTGACTACTTTTTTTCTCTTTTTACTTTAATTTGGGTCACTTTTTATGTCATCATTCTTGAGTGGTCTGCCTTTATTTATGAAATTTTCTACCCTGTATTAATAAATACTGCCTGAGTAAACAGTATGTTGAGAATGCAGACCACATAGAAAAAGCAATTGTATCAAAAAAATGAATCTTTTTCTGATTAGCCACTAGCTAAGCAAATTTTGAACAACATAGAATCTCTACTGTGAAGTTTCATTAAGGAAATTCACTCAAGCTTCCCCATGCTGGACCAACTAGAACTAACAATATAATAAAAAACTGAAAGGAATGCAAATATCCAAATTCAAATCTCATTTTAAAAACTTCTACCCTTTCACTGCTTCAGGGCATGGTCAGAGTCAGAAAATATGAGCTGGTTGGAGCCAAGTGGTACTTTAGGGAGGCCAAACAAAATATACTTCTCTTTTTACACAATTCTTTTTTTAAGTTTCTATTATTTTAAGAAAAGAAAAAGTCATCAGTATTTGTGAAGAAATACCAACCTCAGGCTCAACAAATCTAAGTCACAGAAGTTTGAAATTGTTTCCAGTTAACATTTTGCCAAACCAGGAATCCGTATTAAAAGACCATGTAAACAAAATAAAACAAAAAGCACTTGTAACTATGCTACAGAAAGACAATCAGAGCTTCTTTCTTTCCCTAAAAGAACAACAATTTAAAGATTAGAAGTGCTACATACTGAATCTGTTCTAACTTCTAGTTTATCAACTCTATAAGATCTTAAAATGCTCAAAAAAGTTAAACTGCAATCTAATTTTCATAAAGATTTTAATTTACTCACACATTCTCTCCCTTCCAAAATATAAATCTCTTTTCAACTCCTGGTCCCCTCTCTAGCATTTCCCCAATTATAAGGAATAAACACGCTATTATTTTCTCTATATTGGATCCCAGACAGATCTCTGTTACCAAATGATAGATGATAAGGCCTGAGTGATATAGTTTATTACAAGTAAAAAACAGTCATGCTAACATTTTCTATCATTTGGTTCATTTGAAGGAATGAGTGGTCCTAAATATCTCATGACATCTGTATCAATCACAATAAAGTTAAAGAAAGTTATTTTGTTAAACTGTTATGATCAGAGAGCTAAAGTCGATAGAAGAGAAAAAGCAGGGACACAAGGCACTGGGTTAGCGTTCTGGAAGCAGCTGATCAGTTAGTAGATGTGGAGAAGTAAAGCATTCCCAACACTCCAGACACACATGTTAGCTCAAGGCAGGGCGGGGCACAGGGGAGGCCGATATTATGTGTTGTGAGTGGTGGTATTTAGGTGTTAAGACAAATAATACAAGGAAGCCAGTGTCATGCTGGGGATGGCTTGGACCAGCTTCCATGAAGCTGGATAATGGCAAATGCTACAGATCAGCCCTCTTCCCCACCACCCCTGAGGAGCTGGTTGCTAAGCATTTACCAGTGTAGAAAACCAAGAATGAAGTTATCCAAATCAGTACATTTTAGGTAATACGGAAGGGCACTACCATGAAATCTGAAGATAGTATACTACATTTTTTATAAAGATCCAATGCTGGCCAGAGGACAACTGTTTAAAAGCAAAAGGCAAAGGCCATCTTCATATTTGAGCAATTCCTTCAAGACTCCATGGTACTAGCATTTTATTCAAAAATACACTCGCAAAACCAAACTCTGCTCTATTCTCTCATTCAGAAAGGTATACAGCCTCAGAAGATTCTTCGCTTCAGCCTCTCTGAGCATTTCTGTGGGTTACTTTTTGGTCTAACAAGTTTGTACCCCCTTAAAAATAAGCAAGAGATCCTCTAAAAGTGTGCTATTTAAAGTTTAATTTCATTTCTACTTGGAATGCTATGTAATTGGAGGTGATTAAACCAGATCCCCACCACAAAGTTATTAGTTGCTTCAAAGCAATTAAAAAGATACACCACAAAAATAAGAAATACAGTGCTCTAACAGACAAAAAAAGAAAAAACCATAGTTTTCTAAGTGCAGAACTTACTCAGCTAAAAGACTTTTGGGATTCATTTGAAACTTCCAAATACTAAGTTGCATTCTACTCATTAAGATGAACCTGACCTAATAACTGTGGCCATGAGATTCATATAGGATTAAAACCAGAGTCTTTGTCATCACTTGGGCAGCTTCTCCAGCCACATAGCCTATTAGAGTATGGTAAAATGAGAATCCTCAAGTAGGCTAGGACTGTGATAACTTTCATGGTACAGATATTTTCTCTCTTCTAAAAATCTATCGTAATCATAACTGCTACTTGCCATGGTCATTCTACTTGCCAAGTTGAATATTCAGACCATGATGATACTCAACCCTCCGATCTGACATCCAGAGTCACGATGTCCTAGAATTACAAAGCTTGGCTTTAGAAAGTTTTGGGAAAGGATGCTTCACATTAAATAAGGAGATGGTTACCATTTTACATTTTTCTTTAAAGAATCCATAACATTTATAACCCTTTTTTTTAAGTCCAAAGTTTCTTAGCATATCAACTTAGGCTCAAGCAGAACGATCTGGGGAGAGCACCTGTGAGGCGCCCCACAGTACCCTACTGTTTGAGAGTGCAAAGCAGCAGAAAAACAGGGTTATTCCATATTTGCCATCCGAAAGGGGAGACAAAACATAAACAACTTTTTCCAAAAATTAAACCAAACAATAAGCTCACTGTATAAACTTAGGGAATATCAAGCTTCGTCATAACTTTCTAACGGTCCATGTCTTTTGTATCATTCTCTCTGTTATCCTTAACTCTCTGCGATGGTGCTTTGACAGATTTTACTCCACTGATATTGATCTGTGATGGTTAATTTTATGTGTTAACTGGGCCGGTGGGTGCTCAGACATTTGGCCAAACAATATTCTGGATATGTCTGTTGGTGTTTCTGGAAGAGATACGCCGTTCAGTCAGTAGCCTGAGTTAAACAGATGGTCCTCCCCATTGTGGGTGAAAGTGAAAGTGTTAGTCGCTCAGTCGTGTCTGACTCTCTGAGACCCCACGGACTGTAGCCCTCCAGGCTCCTCTGTCCATGGGACTCTCCAGGCAAGAGTACTGGAGTGGGTGGCCATGCCCTCCCCCAAGGGGTCTTCCCGGCCCAGGCCCTCCCATGTGGGTGGGCCTCATAAAATCATTGAAGGTCAAAAATCTGCATAAGAGGGACCTGCTTTGGCCTGACTGAGTAGGAACATTGGCGTTGTCTTGAGTCTTGAGTCGTGAGCCTGCTGGGTTTGGGATTGGATCTTATGCCATCGGCATATGCACATGCCTGTGTGTGTGTGTGTGTGTGTGTGTGTGTGTGTGTGTGTGTGTGTGTGTGTGTGTGTGTGTGTTTGGGATTGGATCTTATGCCATCGGCATATGCACATGCCTGTGTGTGTGTGTGTGTGTGTGTGTGTGTGTGTGTGTGTGTGTGGGTTTGGGATTGGATCTTATGCCATCGGCATATGCACATGCCTGTGTGTGTGTGTGTGTGTGTGTGTGTGTGTGTGTGTGTGTATCTAACACAGGGTTTCTCAATATTTTCCCATCACCCCTTCAAAGGACCCAACGTGCCCGCTCAGCATGTGTCCTTTTTCCATCGCTCTCCGTCAGGTGTTTCCCTCCTTTCCCAGGCCCTGTTATCTCTCCTCCACAATCCAGTGTTATAAAGACCCCACTTATCATTTAGGGTTCGGTTCAAGTCCAATCTTCACTACGAAAACTCTGCAGGTATTCCACTTCAGAAATGCCGTTCCGCATCTATACTAGCACATGATGCCTATTCTGTGTTTTCGTGACACAAATCAGAGGCGCTGAAGTAGAAACGGCTTGGGGAGGGTGCCTAGAGGTTTTACACTGGAAGTGCATGATTCTGTGCAAATGCATGGATCTGATTTCAGTTCCGGTTCTAAGAAGAAAGCTACTTCTCTTGTGAAGGATGTTTCTAAAATGCTATCTTCATGCCCAGAGCTTATAGAGTATGTAACCACAGAAGAAGACCAGTAATCCAGCAAGAGACAAGTCTGACAGAGAGGCCGCCACAGCAGAGCACTCACAGTGGAGAAACAGAGAATGCTCTGGGTCAGCACACAGCTTTCAGGCAGAAGCAAACGCTCGAGGGCAGACTGGTCAAGAACAATACGGACAAAAGGGACAAGAACAGTAAAGTGACCCCTACTGTGACAAAATCATTTTGTTGGACCACTGTGGTTAAGGGAGATCTGCGGGCTGTTAAGAGGAGGCATGGGACACTACACTAATTCTACACTGCATCTTTGATAAATCACGGTGTATTTCCCATTAGAGTAAGGATTCAGCCATCAATAACAAATCCTTATCACTTTCATAAAAGTCTAAATTGAAACTGTTTAGTTTTTGTCCTAGATAGATTATTGCTTCTACCTAGTCATTCAAATCAAGATTTTAGTGAGCTGGGTAGGAATAGCCAGGTGAGTAGCATTCTTGACTTAAGAGTGCCATGTGCCCCAATTTATTCTATAGGTGTCTGCATAATCCATATTTTTGCTTTCCCCAAACTAAGTAATAAAACTCTAGAGATTTATAATTGTACTGCTTTTATTTTCTACACTATAAGTAATGAGCCAATTACTGAATAAATTGTGTTAATTATAATCCTAATTGTTTTTCTTCCATTTGTTATCCCATGATTATCTAAGTGGATGCCAACCACAGCCCCAGGAGCTGGACAGGACAGGTTACTAACTCTTACTCAAGAGAAAACTGAGGTTTGTAGAAGTTAGATCAGACAGTGATGGATCCAGGAATCCTGACCCACTGCAGCATAATTTCCTCAAATTCTTCAAATTAACAATGGGAAGGAAGAAAAGAATGGAGTGAAGAAGGGAGGGAGGAAGAAAAGAAAGAAGAAAGGAAGAAAGAGCAAACACTACTATGTTAAGTAACATTTGGTTTTCCTTATTAAAACTCATAATCGTCTACAGATATATTATCCCCATGAGCACATACTAATGATCAAACCCAGCCAAGAATCAGAAGCATTTTAACCAAGTCACATTTTAATACTACTGATGCATATTTCTTGCATAAATATAAAAAGTTTATATCAACACTGTAACCCAGATCCCAAATTACCCTTTTTTCCCACAGTCCTGAGAGTGTACAAAAGTTTAAGAATTATTACAGTAAGAAGAAAGAAGATATTTTCTTTCTATACTGGCCTACTTTCTTTGCTTAAATGTCTTGTTTCAAATAAGACAAGTCAAAATGTGTCCTGTCTGTTAGTTGAAAATCCTAGACTTTGGGTTCAACAAATATGTATACACAGATGTTAATCATAGTCTCACGAGGACTATCCTGCATAAAATAAAACTTGGATTAATTGCTAGGATAAAAATAATTAAGAAAATCAAGTAGTGAAACAAAATACTAATTAAAACACAGTGTGGAATTCTGAACAAGATACCTTTTCAAATGTAATTAAAAGTAGAACTATATCATCTAATCCTTAAGACTAAAGAATCAAAGATCTATAATTTAACCTACAGCTTTTTAAAAATAGTTTTATTGAGATATAACTCAGATACTATACAATTCACCCATTTGAATGGTACAATCCACTGTTTTTAGTATATATATAGGATTGTGCAACCATCACCATAATATAATTTTAAAACATTCTTTCCACCAAGAGAAACCCCACAGCTATTAGGTTGAATTAGAGGAAGACTAGGCTTCCCTTTTAAGCTCCGAGACCTATGGTGTTTAAGCATGAAGTCATGAATGTGTTTCTGGTGGGGTGTCATCTGATAAAATACCTATAATCTAATCAAAACCTATTTGTATGACTCAGCCTTGAAGGATACCAGTAATCCCAACACCTGGACTGGAACTCTTCTTCCTTGGAATGATAAAGTATACCTCATTTTCAAAAACAATCCCTCCCAATAGAGTGCAGTGGTTAAGAGACATGCTCCTAAAGTTAGAATCCTGAATTCCTCACTTGCTTACTAACACACACATTTGAAGAACCTGACTGTTGATGCAGGAGACGTAAGAGATGTGGATTCGATCTCTGGGTCAGGAAGGTACCCTGGAGGAGGACATGGCAACCCATTCCAGTATTCTTGCCTACAGAATCCCATGGACAGAGCAGCCTGGTGGGCTACGGTCCATGGGGTCACAAAGAGTCAAACACAACTGAAGTGGCCTAGTAGACGCATGCATGCATGCAGATTTCATTAAAATGTGAACAGTCATGATAATACCCACCTCATAAACTGCCATGAGGTCTAAATAAAATAATCCATGAACAAATACCTAGTGAAGTGCCTGGCACATGGATCGAGCCCAATAAACGTAGGTGTCGTCATTATTATCATCTTACCTAGAAGGCCTGATAGTCTGTTCTTACTCTGTAACTCACAATGTTAAAAGAACATTTTACTTCTCTTCTTTCATGTAAGTCAAGGACATTTTTCACCCTAGAGCTCCCCCAAAAAGCACACCAGATCTAGAATTTTGTGAAATCTCAGCCAACTTAAACCATTGGCCTTAAGTAATTAGAAGAAAAGTCTCTTCCAAATTGGAGACAGCTAAACTGTAGTACAAGCATAATCACTACCCTGTTCAAACATGTAATGTGAAAAATCCAAGACAACACATGGAATGAGAGAGGTCAAACCAGGCAAATCCTAGGAGCTACTTCCAGAGAGTGGACAGGAGGAGGAGCGAGTGGCAATGGGGAGACAGCCTGGGAGCTTGCTTGTTTGTCCAAAGCAGAGATCACTGAAAAACCAGGAATCTACAGATGACAAATTTCATTCATTCATCAAACCTGTTTTGAGAATCTTCTATACGAATAGCACTGAGGTTGAAGAGGGAGTAATTAAAAAATAAACAGAAGGACTCTAAAGGAGGGGATCCTCTGCTTGGGAAGACAAAACAAGTTAACAGCAACACCATGAGACACAGAGGTATAGGCATCATGAAACCATGCAAGGGGGACTGTGGGGACTCACTTATGCCTAGAGAGCCAAGAGCAATCCACCCACGATGTTGCCCTTCGGGGGTGTGTATGAAAGCCCCACCCTCTCAGCCACGGTAGGAGACCCCACCACACGCTCCCAGAGCACCGCTTACTGCCGTCACTGTCAGAGCTAGAAGATGTGTATTCAACTCCTCCCTGCTGAGAAGCAGGGAGACAGCACAGACTGGATCTGGATGGCCTAAGTCAAATCCAACTCTACCACACAGTAATTACAGGACCTTGGTCAGCTCACTTAGCCATACTGTGCTTCAGTTTCCTCTTCTGAAAAATGTGCTTCTGCTATTAAAAATAGCAGTTATGTACAAGGTTGCTTTGAGAATGGAAGGAATTAATCAAGTGCATAGCCACATCTAGCACATATCTAGTGGTCCACACTACATGACACTACACTGAGAGCTTGTATCATGGTTATCACAGTGGCATGCTTATAGCAGGCATTCGGAAGTGTGTTGAATGGCAAAACTAATGAAAACAAAAGGAAGATGTTGCACTTGAGAAAATAAGATGGAGCCAAATTTCATAGGCCTGAGCAGCTAAATTTGACAACCTTTCTGATACGAACCATGCCTTTTCATGCAGGTGAGTATTTGGTGATCCTATTCCATGTCAATTCTACAAATTAGTCATCACTATGGGGAAAAAACTCAATAGTATTTAATAGTTTTTGATTATATATTACATGGGAAAAAAGTTTACTCCCTTTAAACATTCTAGAGGTGAAGCAATACATCAAAAAGGGGCAGTCAAAATTTCAGGCTAGAAGAAAACCTGTTAACGGAGAAGGATGGGAGCTATGATTTTTAAAGTACAGCTATGGCAAGAGCCTCTCCCAGATGTTCTTTCAAGCTATTTTTGTTTATTGGAAGTCAGTCATTTATAAAGAAAGGATGATGGGGGGCACAGGGAGATATGCCTGCTTTCATTAAGGTATCCAGCTTAGCTAAAAATCATTAAATTCTAAATGCACAAAGCAAAGGAATCAGGCTAAAGTGATCATCTTTCAGGCCTGTCTGGTAATTCATTCCATCCTCATCTTTCATGCCACACATCTTCAAAGGGAAAGTCACCAGCAACCTGTGAGGTTAGCTGTCTCCCAACTCACACTCAATTCTCTTAACAATGCTTACAACTTTAGGCTGAAACCCCACATGGGAAGAAGACGGATGGTTAAGTTACCCACACAGTCGAGATGATGTTCACCTCTGTTTAACCATCGAAACTTTTATAAAAGCTATGAGACAGAACTTGTTCTTAAGAATACATCGTAACTCATCTTAAATAGTATTCTAAGTTCAACTTAAACTCTTCTCAAGGTTCAGGTGTTATTAATAAGAAGCTCTCTCCTGAAGCATGTCTGGCAAGTTATGACTGGAAAGAAAGGAACCTCCCCTTCCAGGTCTGCATGATAAGTTCCCGATTCCGTTCAGTTAAGGATACAAAATGAGCTAACACGTTAAGTCGCTGCACAGAGCAGAAATACATGCAGCATTATCTCAGCTTGGGTTTTTCCCTGGACCTGTGGTTTTCTAATGAGTACAGATCCCCATGACATCAGGAAACAACTGTCAGAGTTGAGAACGGAGCTGATTCTTGGTCTGCTAATGCTCTTTTACAAGCAGGCATAATACCATCAGTATTTTCCATCACCCTATGTTGGACTACCTGCACATTTCCATTCAGTAGGAAGTTTGCAAACACTCGGTGCCAGCAAAGTGACATCCTTCTCGGGAAAGAGAGCTCACAGCAACTGCCCAGCGTCCCTGCAGGGTCCCCGCGTCCTGGAGAGGCTTCCCTGCCGTCCCGCCTGACTCTGATACATCACCACTCCACCTGTGCTTTAGGGACCTAAACACAAGTCCATTCTCTTTCATCTATTCTGAGTTTCATGCTTACCACTTCTAATCTTCTCTGGGCTGAGAATTAGAGGTTTACTAAAAAAATTTTACAAAACTCAAGTCAGTAGTTTCAATGAAAGTCTGAGGGTTCCTCCCATGCATTAAAATGTATCCGTGAAATTTGTAATATCAATTTTGACCGCTTCTGAGTTCTCAGATAAGATTGCTGGAAGCTGAGTTCAGGATGAGCAAGATACACTGTGGTATTTTTGCTAGAGGGTACTTTAGGGAAGAATGGAATGCACTGAGTACTTCCCACATTCCACTCAACTCGAATGCTCTTCCCTGGTAGGGTTTATTTCTCACTTCATTTACGTCTGCGTGCATGCACAGCGTAATTTGTGAGTCCTTCCCCAGACACCTCTATAAAATAACCCTCCTCTCCTGCCTTTTCCTAGACCCCATATCCTGTGTTTCTTTAAATCAAAACTTTAATCAACTCTTCGCATGCCTGGTATTCACTTGTCCACTGGCCATCTCTTCCATCAGAATGACAGTTCTGAGGAGTAGCTGGCTGCTTGTTTAGCACAGGTGTTCAATAAGTATTTGCTGAATGAAAAAGTCAAGTACAGCTATTGTAAATATTTTGTCAACTTAATCCTCCCCACACAAGTCACGTATTTCAAGTATTTTTACAGACAGGGAAACTGTGGGTTTCTCAGTGCTTGGAGAGCATAACATGGTGGTTAGGAGCAAAGACCCTAGAATCAGACTGCATGGGTCAGAGCCCAGCTCAGACACTGCCCATCTCTAGTCCCTGGGCAAGTCACTGAACCATTCTGCACCTGAACTCTGCATATGTAAATAGCAATAGTAACAAGAGGACTGTCTTACAGAGTTGTTGTGGAGAGCTTAAACATAAAGAACTTAAACAGTTCATGGCTCCTCGTACACGCTGAACAAGAGTTAAATCAACAAAATCTTGGCTGAGAAACACCTTAATAAGAATTACTAACTTTCTCACTTTGATTTCTTACTCATAAAACCACCTCCTGATAGCAACCCGGCTTTCTGATTCATTTGTCTAAGAAGGAAGTGCAGATGTGGTTACCTGGTCTGTGCGAGAGTTACGTATTTCTCATCATAAATTAATCAATCTTTGAATCTTGTTTAATGTGCTAACAAAATCAGGGTTTTGAACCAACAAGACTAAGGCCCAAACCCGGATGGTGTCACAGACACACCTTGCGTTGTTGCTTAGCAACCGCCTCGCCACCTTCTCCAAACAATGCCACAACTTGTATTCAACTATCCACAACACAGCTAGAAGGAAGTATCATTGCCTAAGAAACCTCTTCTCTAATCAGTAGGAAATGGTGAGAGATTACAGTTCAGAGAACATCCATGCAAAGTGGGTGTTTTGCCCATCGAGTGCCCTGACCCCCATACACTGTATATACCACTTCAAAAGAAGGCAGCAACTGCTGACGGTGACAAACAGCCTGCCCAGGTTTCCCTGGAACCAGGAGATGGAATTTTTCCCCTCACAAAGGACTTTCGGCCCTCACTTGATGGGTAGAGCCAAGTGCCAAAGTCACAAGGTTGCACGGTCATGTGGCGGCTTCCCCACGGCCACGCCTACAAGTTACCTTGCCCTGATGATCGTGTTTCATTTCCCAGCCCCTTGGCAGCTCCAGCTGTTTGTTTGCAAACATGTTGAGGAATCCCACGAGGTCCCGGTTATGCTGGTAGCGTTCAAAGTGGTGGGTGTCCCGCCGGACTTTGGTGATCATGTGCTTCAAACATGTGTTGTTTGTAAACATGCGGTAGGCACTCTGGAGAGAAGGATGGGAAACCCACGTTAATCTGTTTCGTGACATGCAAAAGCCACACATAAACTCCCACGGGCATATTTAATCTTCGGATGGTATACCAGATTCAGTGTAACTCTAGACCCACACAGGAGACAGAGCAAAATAATGATTAAAGTAAAATAGACTACAGAAAGTCAGGGAGTCTTCACTAATGAATCTAGCTTTCTAAGGAACAAGAACACTGTGGAGTTTCATTCTACAGGAGATGTAAGACCTTAGAGATGGTTTTAGGCAAAACCCACACAGTCAAAATTATACCATGCAGGAAACAAATATACCACCTCACAGAGAGTCCCAATATAGCCAGCATTTCCTCCAGCACAAGATCTCTGGCTCTTTGGGTGCATGCCAATGAAACAGTTGGCATACAGTTAGGAGCCAAGTTGTATAGAAAAATGGCCATAAATCTGAATATTAGAAGTACATGCAATGAGCTGAGTAGTTCTCCCTGAGAGTCATATTCAACTGAGACCACAGTAGACTAGAGGTTTTCAGCTCACTTGTGCTTAAAAGCATAATCTCAGTGAATGGAATAGCGAGCAGAATTACCTAGACTGTATATCTCAGTATTTTTTTAATCTTTTTTCTTCTTTATTTTTCCTGTACACATACACACACACATTACCTATATATGACTAAATTTACATGATTGAAATACACATTTAGTAAAACCCCACTATACCAGCACATATAAAAAAGTGTTCTGTAAAATGATACTTAAAGAAGAGTCCAGAAAAAAAAAAAAAAAGACCATAAGCGGTGAGCTGTCTTCATGAGTCAGTCAACAGATATCCAACACAATGCCATGTGCCAAGCAGTAGAACGGGAGGAACCGTATAGGCTGTTTCCTTGAAGGAATGTGATGTTCATGAAACCGACCCACCATGAAGGATCTCTCCAGGAACACTATGCTCCTCAGGTAGATTCAAAGAGCTTTGGATTCCTCCTACCTTTAGTATCCCAGGGATATCAGACTGAGTGTGGAGGCCTATAGGCTTTACTTTACGAGTTCTGTTATTTATTTTCTTTTAGACAGACCAAGGTAAACCCGAAAGAAATCAGAATCTCTGGAAATAACTTCACCTTAATAAACATTTACTGTGCTGGTTATTGAGAATAAAAGGTGAATAAGTAAGGATAGTCTGTCAGGAGCCGGCAAGAGAAACCCCGCCTGTGACAAGGTCTGGGTCCAAGGAGCTGGCACGCAAAGGCATCCGAACCTCCGGGGGTTTCTCGGGATCGCCCCACCATCCACTCCCAGGCCTTCGTCCTTTCATCTTCTGATGCTTGGCGTTCTTCTAGGTTCCCTAAAAACTAGTCTGACTCTCACCTAAAACCCCTCCTTGAAACCTTTGCATGGCAGCAACACAGTCCCTGGGGGCACATGAGTCCCAATAAACAGGCCAGAGGTAAGGAATACATTACACAAAATACCCTGCCTGTTCTGGCTCTGTTGGAATTATGACTGCCGATTTAGAATCTGGAATGCTCAGGATTGCACAAAAACCCTTCTAGCACAAAACCAAATCTGCTATCAACAGGCCTATCTATCCCATAAGCAAAAGCAGATAAGAGTCCATTACAAGATTGAGAAGATTCCTTAGGGTGTGATCAGGAGAGAATTCATGAGACCTCAGACCCTTAGGATTACATACCAAAGCTAAGCCTGGGGCAGCTTCCCAAGATAAGGGTTGTAGATGGCTTTTCACAGTTGACTAGCTGCTGCCATTGAATTGTTTAAAAGTTATGTGTAGGTATTGATTGTTCTGGAAAGTTATTTATGATGCAACCCGTGATTATGCAGCTGATATAATCTTATCATTTCCCCCTCCTTAAACTTCTTTAAAGGATTATTGGTTTTAGGGTATATAAGCACTGATGTAAAAGAATAAAGTAGTCTTGATCCTGCACTCAACCGAGACTCGACTTGCTTTCTTTTCTTTGCTGACGCTCATCCAAAGGGAACCCCTGGACTCCGCTGGGGCTGGACCCCGGCAATAGTCAACAATGCTCCTGTCTTTCCAGAGACCCTCAGAATGTGTCACATCTGGGTCAGACGTCGGCAATTCATCGCCAACGGGAGTGCCTTCAAGAGCTTCCTTTCCTTTGACCTGGGGAGCACAGCGACTGGCCATGTCTGAAATGGTGGCTGCGCTCAGTTTGGGTTCCTGGGTTTCTGAAGGGCTCCAGGGATCAGAGAACCCTGGCAGCTCAATTTGGAATGAGAAACAGACATCGGTTAGCTTAAACCACTGAGATGTGTCGGTCACCAGGACTAATATATAACTCACACTACACAAAGTAACTTTTCTACAGTTATTCTGACTGATGTGCTATCATTAACCTTTTGCTTTGTATGGAAATTATTTTTCCCCTATGAAAATGGAAGGCAGGAAGGTCAGACACATTAAGCTCTACTCAAATACTAGTGTACTACTTCCTTAGTGCACCTGAGTAGAAAGTATTTTGAGATCACATTTCAACCTGATAGTCTAAATGAGAGGAGGTTTGACAGCTATGAGAAGTTACGAGGTTCAGAGTACAGAGCCCTGCCAAAGCAGGCAGGCCCACGCAGGGGCTCTGGACAATTAGAGCCTGAGAGAGTAAGAAAGTGATACCATGAAAGCAGAGAAGGAGGCTAATAAAAGCAGTCGGAGGCTGTCAGACACTAACATTAGCTAACTAATAGCTTAGCCCGTAGCTGACCCTGCCTTGGAGTCTTATGCACAATCAACAAGGCATCTGTTTTCTGTGTTTGGCTGCACGTTGCTGGTTTATTTTCACACAAGCCGTCGCAAGCATAGAGGCCGGAGAGAACACTAGCCTCTCTGACGGTGACAGTAATGAACTTCCAAGTCATTCTCCCTAATAAGTCTCTCTGGGAACAAATTACTGTGGGATGATTCTGTTAGAGAGATCATTGCTAAACAGGTGTACCTCTTGTCACCCTCCCTTAACCCTCCCCCCACTGAAATAAGTAAATAGGCCACATCCTGACTCTTTATCTGGGGCACCAGAAAGGCGCCTCCCTCTGCTAAAGAAAAGCAGCAGAACTGCACTAGGGCATGGAGTGGCAGTAATTAGGTGAACGGACCCACCCCGGCCTCGGCACGAAGCAAGCCCCTGCGGCCGGACAGCTCTTTAAGCACAGGAGTCTTGAGGCTGGTCTTACGATTAACTACGTCCTTTCATCTTCCCCCTCTCCACTCAGTGAGATGTGTAATATAGTGCCAAGTTCAACTGATCTTTGCAAAAAGCATCTACCAAAGTAAATTTAAGTATAAGAAAGATTTCTCTCATCAGTATCTAGCAAACAACCTTTAGAATCACGGCTTTTTCAAGTCTGAATAATATGCACATGATTATTAGGGTCCATGTAAAACACATAAGGCAAACAGGAACATCCCTCTAGACTCTGGCTACATGTTTACAAAGAAATACATATATAGTTACTCACAAATATATGTTTACTTATGTATGTTTTTATGTGTGTATGTGTAACATATTTATACATGTCTATGTTTATACACAGGCTTCCCTGGTGGCTCAGCTGGTAAAGAATTCGCCTGTAATCCGGGAGACCTGGGTTCAGTCCCTGGTTTGGGAAGGTCCCCTGGAGGAGGGCATGGTAACCCACTCCAGTATTCTTGCCTGGAGAATCCCCATGGACAGAGGAGCCTATCAGGCTACAGTCCACAGGGTCACAAAGAGTCGGACATGACTGAGCAACCAAGCATACATACATATGCTTGTATACGTATCCATCTATTCTATTTTTGAATATATATTTATGTTTATTCAATATATATAGTATTGATTTTAAAATGTACGTTATATATGTGACCAAAAGTATATTTATTCAGAAAAGATATTTATACTCCAGTTAATACAGAACTATGGTGAGGTTTCTAATCACAGCTCATGGATAGAGACAAAGAAAGTCATTTAATCTCTGCCTCAATTTGCTCAACTCTATGATGGGATAATAGTAACTGTCCTGATTTCTTCATAGGCATGTGGGATTCAAATCCGGTGGAAAAAAGGGTGTAAGAGTGCATTGAAGAG
The DNA here is from genome assembly GCF_963930625.1 of Muntiacus reevesi. NCBI lineage: Eukaryota > Metazoa > Chordata > Mammalia > Artiodactyla > Cervidae > Muntiacus > Muntiacus reevesi. Next base: position 150,772,595 of record NC_089251.1, on the reverse strand, counting down.
GTAAAAATCACTGTAAAACCATAGAGTTGAACTAAGTACAAGAATATATAAGGGATTATACCCACCATCACTGTGTCCTAACAGTTCAATGATAGTAGTAACACTGTTTTCTACTTTCAGTCTTTGAAGATCTTGGGCAAGCATTCCACTTTCTATTAAGAGAAGAAGGGTCTCATAACCTCTTATTAATTATGTGCGAAGCCCTGTTCTAAACCCTGGGCATACAGAGGCGGGCACAAGCTAATCCCTCAAAAGGATGGAGAAGGAAAGTTACAGGGGAAGGTGGGAGAAAGGGGTTCACTGGAGGCCGAAAGTGGAGCCTGGAAAACAGAGGTCACAGTAGCAGTGAAAATGCTGAAATCCACTGATAAAACTAGCAGAGCTAAGAATCAGAGGGGTCCAAAGAGCTGAGAAACACTAAACAGGTAGGGTTAGGTAGAAAGAGCCTTGTCTTCATGGAAGCTGACAGGACAAACCTGTGTGTGAAAAGAAAAGAGACATCTTTATTCTCCCTTCTGGGGTTTAGTGGGTCTAACTGGAAAGGGATCTTTTTTTGCATTTGAGTTGCTGTTTTGCTTTGGTCTGACAGAAAAAGATGCAGTAAAGGGATCTGATCTGCTACCTGAAACAAAAGTGGACTTATTTCATAGCAGTGTCATGATAAAACTTCTTGCACAGAGTGATCTCACCTTGGAAGATGCTGCATGTGGATTCACACCGGTTAAGGTGATTTGGCAACTGTTAATAGTAAGCAGAGCCCCTTTAAATGATACCTAAAGGATGCAAAGTTTTCTTGCCGTTCAATGTGAATTAAAATGTCCATTTTGGTTATCCCTTCTCTAATCCAAAACTCCCTTTCCCAATCCTCTTGGCTGTTTCTTGTCTTCTCGTTCTAGTAAAGAAATAAACACTGCATGGTTGGATGAATGATCAACTGAGTATTAACTGAATTTCTTTGTGGAATTTCATTAAAATTACACTCCTCAGAGCTTAATGTGTTTTGTATGGCTAACTGAAGAGTTAGAAGTGAAAAATATTGAGAAGAACCCAGAGGAAATTACTGCCATTTGGCAACAGAATTAGAAAATTATATGTCTTATCAATCAACTAATTTATCAATTAATTAATCACAGTCAATACAAGTAATAATTAAACCTCCTTTTCTGGGAGTAGGTTTTTTAAGTGTTACAGTGATCGTATGTCCAGCATTACCTGGCCCAGTCTTAATTTACTCTAAATCTGTTATTTCCAATAACACAGGTTAGTACATTATTGCTAAATAAAATCTTTCATTTTCCAGAAATCCTTCATCAAGAATAGGTATTCTGAATTCATGCTTGGAAAACATTATCACTGCTGCCATAGTAAATGTATACAAAGGCTCACAAGGAAGTAGATGTGAGCATCTGTATATATTATTCACTAAACAAAATTTATTATAAACAAAATCAAGTAATATTGTTTCCATAAGATATATGCTAGTATATGGAAATAGTCTTGTTTTATGCAGTTTATCTTCAAAATATTTTTAATCATAGGGACTTTATATTTTTCTCATCTGGCTAAGAAGTAAAATGGAGGGAAAATTAAACTTATTGACAAAACTAACTAAATATCAACTAATCTATTTTGCAAGAGCACAAGTTTCTGACTTATAAGAATATATATGAGTATTTTAGAACAATACTTTTCGTCATTAAGTAGAAAGGAGTTTATATGAAGGAATTAAGGTATTTCTAGACCATATTAAAAGCTAAAGTAGTAATTATTTAGAGCTTTCCTGGTGGCTCATATGGTAAAGAATCTGTTTGCAATGCAGGAGACCTGGGTTCAATCTCTGGGTTGGCAAGATTCCCTGGAGAAGGGAATGGCTACCCCCTCCAGTACAAAATAATCATTTGGCATGTATGTTGGAAAAATTATTTAGTTGCATATAATGAAATGTATGTATGTTTGACAATTATTAGACAAACACAGTAATCCCACATATCAAAGACATAACACTAAGAATTAAATCTTGAGTTACCAGAGGAAATGGTTTTAAGACAATTTTGGAAGCAATCTGATCATAACCAGCAGAGGGCAGTAGAATATATCTTAAAGCAACTACAAAGAAAAAATAGTAAAAACAAACACAGATACACAGACACAAAAACGAAAAACAGTATTTTGTTCCTCAAGTATTCCTTTAGAGTTATGGCAACTATGTATCTACTTAATTTTTGTTCTTTTCAATAAAGATGATAGGTATCCACCAAAGAACTATTAGAGCTAATAAATGAATTCAGCAAAGTCATAAGAAACAAGATTAAAATACAGAGATCTGTTGCTTTTCTATTATTCACTAATAATGAGTTAACAGAGAAAGCAAAAAAAATTACCTCAAAAAGAATAAACTTAGAATAGAATAAACTTACCTAGAATAAACTTAACCAAGGATGTGAAAGACTTATGTCCTGAAAACTATAAAACATTGATAAAGGAAACTGAAAATGTTTAGAAAAGGAAAGATCCTCTGTATCCTTGGGTTGGAAGAATTAATATTGTTAAAATGTCCATACTATTTACAATAGCCAAGATACGGAAGCAACCAATTTTCATCAACAGATGAACAGCTAAAGAAGACACAATTACCCAGCCATAATAAGTAATGAAATTCTGCCATTTGCAACAATGTGGATGGACCTAGAGAATATTATGCTTAGTGAAATAAGGCAAAGACAAACACAGTATGTTATCACACAAAACATGAAATCAAGAAAATACAAAAAATGAATATATATAACAAAACAGAAATTACACAGCAAAAAAGATGGTAGCTTGAAATGGGCCACAGTGGGAATATTAACACTATAGAAATCAGTAAGTGCAAATCAAGTCTTAATACTGTTTTATGGGCTGTCTAGACTAGAAATGAGTAAACTAGACACTTATGGACTGTCTGGCTGTGTCTGCAAACAAAGTTTTATTGGAATATAATCACATCCATTCATTTACATGCTGTCCTTGGCCCAAAAGCTGAAGAGATTTATGCTCTGGCCCTTTCCAGAAAAAGTTTGCTTGCTTCCAGTTTCTAAACATAAGTTCTAGATTTAAGAAATTGACGAAGAAAATAAAATGCTAATAATATAGAATGAAGTTCAAATTGTGCTGTTACACTGCAAATAGCACACATAAAATGAACAAAAATAAATCCAATATTCAAAAACTATTATCTGGCTCAACAAAGAAGGTGCTGACCTTATTGACACAAGTGTGTGAAAAGTATCAGCTCTTTCTCCAAGACACATTCTCACCATCTCTACTGCTACTGCACTGGTCCAAGTCCTTCCCATGTCTCACTACAGGGCCTTTCCACTTATTCCCAGACGACAAGTTTGCCTTTTAAAACCTATTTTCAACATGGCAGGTAGAAGAAACTTTAAAAAAAAAAAAAAAAAAAGAAAACTACATCCCCATATGAATTCCTTTAGGAATAAAACCCACTTAGAATGAAGCCCAAACTCCTTGCCAGATTACACAAGCCCTACATTTTGAAGCCCTAATCATCCTTCTTGACTTCCCTGGTGGCTCAGGCGGTAAAGTATCTGCCTACAACGTGGGAGACCCGGGTTCGATCCCTGGGAGGAGAAGGTCTTCTGGAGAAGGAAATGGCAACCCACTCCAGTACTCTTGCCTGGAAAATCCCATGGGAGAAGCCTGGTAGGCTACAGTCCATGGGGTTGCAAAGAGTCAGACACGACTGAGCAACTTTACTTAATCATTCTTCTGATCATACCACATACTACATCAAATTCATTCCTGTCCTCAAGCCTTTGCTCTTCCTTGGCAAGGAGAGTTCTTCCCTAAGGCCTTTACCTTCCTAGCTTCTTGAAATTTTATAAAATCTTGGAGAAGTCTTTCCATCCACCTGATCTAAACCAGCATCTCTAACAGCTTGGCCCCTTACTCACCCCAGCCCAGTCATCTATACTGTTTCAGTTTGCCTCATGACACATTTCACTGCCTGAATTATCTTTTTTTGTTCACTAGTTCATCTTTATTCTACTCTTGTCTTGTTTACCACTTTATCCTGAGAGTCTGGAATGTACTAGGCAAATTATGGGCATTTAATAAATATTGGTTGAATGAAGGCATAAACAAATGAACAAGCACAGAAAACTTGTGTTACCTGATTCCAAGTTCAAAGCTGTTCCCACCACAGCATGACTTATTGTTTTACAGTGACAACTCTCAATGTTATTCATTCTTCCTCATATGAAAGCCTTCAATCTCCTAGAATTGTTCCATACCTGAGTTTAGATTCCTGTAACCTGGCTTCTGAAAAGTGACATCATTCTGCCAGCAAAGGTCCATATAGTCAAGGCTATGGTCTTCCAGGTGGTCAGTTGTAAGAGCTGGACCATAAAGAAGGCAGAGTGCCAAAGAATTGATGCTCTGAACTCTGGTGCTAGAGAAGACTCCTGAAATTCCCTTGGACAGTGAGGTGATCAAACCAGACAATTTTAAAGGAAATCAACCCTAAATACTCATTGGAAGGACTGATGCTGAAGATGAAGCTCTGGTGTTTCGGTCACCTGATGCAAACAACTGACTCATCGGAAAAGTCCCTGATGCTGGGAGATACTGAGAGCCAAAGGAGAAGAGGGTGTCAGAGGATGAGATGTCTGGATGGCATCACCAGTGCAATGGGCATGAACTTGGGCAAACTCCAGGAGATGGTGAGGGACAAGGAGGCCTTGAGTGCTGCAGTCCATGGGGTTGCAAAAAGTCAGACACGACTGGGAGACTTAACAACAACCTGGCTTCTGCCTACCTTTCAAATCTGACTTTCGCTAGTGTCCTATGCTTTCCACATACCAGCAATACCAAACTGCTGAACTAATAATGCAGTTTCAGTAGTTCTACAAATTACTAAGACAGCTCTGCAACTTTATGAATCCCTTATTTTGTAAACGATGCTCCTTCTACATAGAGAGCTCTGGCCTGTCTTATTTCTAGGGCAAACTCCTACTCAATCTTTAAAACTATCAGTCTTTAAAACCTTCCACTATTGCCTTTCTACAGCCTCCAAATCCAAGAATGTCACTCTGATCTCAGAATAGAATCTAAATCCCCTGCCATGGCCCACAGGCAGATCTATGATCCGGATCTTGCTGACTTTCCAACGGCCAGTGTAATACCACACCACTCACTCTTTCTATCACCACACAGCAGCCCCTACGCCCCCTTCTGAGCTCTAGGGTCCGTGTACATGCTATTCCAATTGCTCCAAACACCACTACTCTCCTCCCACAGAAGAAAAACATGATCTCCATACATATTTTATATATTTTAAAATATTCCTCTACTGATTGATTTATTTTTTCAGATTACAGCAATGTAACATTTTATATTTCTTTGTTCTTTTGGAGAGCCCCTAATCATGATCTCAAAGCCCAGTCTAACCAATGCCTGTTGTCAGTGCTCAGATATTTGGTTATATTTGTGCAGGAAAAATAAAGTGGTCATTAAGAGTACAGAGAGTCAGCATCTCTGGGATTTTAACCCTAACAATCCCTTGAGAAAGTTATTTCACCCCTCTGTGCCTCGGTTTCTTCATCAGGAAAAGACAGAAGTTTTATCGAACTCATAGGTTTCTATATTTGGGCTAAATGGTTCGAGACATGGGCAGTACTTAATGCTGAGCTGGAAGACATGGCACTTGGTAAACATCAGCTATTTCCATTCTCACTGTCAATACACAAATGAAGATCATTTCCTTTGGCCTATTGCTTTTCTGCTCACACCCTCTCAGACTGGCTACTCACAGGGTTAGAATGCAGCACGGTGAAGAACTCTGGGCTGATGAGAAACTTCACGGGGGGAGACTGCAACAGCAGCGTGAGCCTGGATCTGGAGGTAGAGTGCGGCAGGACGCTCTCCCGTCGGAAATCTAGATGGGGCAGACCACAAAGGCTTTCAGGGAGACCTTCGCACCTGGTGGAGACATACTCATTCACTTGCATCTTTTTTTTTAAAAGAACACCTATATCATTTACTGTTATTTTAATCCTCAAGATAATTTTTTATATCTGTAAATTCATGTGTAAAACCCAACTGCTCTTCATCACACTAAAATGGAACTCAGTAATGTTCATAGTCATTATTAACATTTTAATGCATCCTGAGATGTTTCAGGTGATCAGATTCTTTCTTTATTCACTACTGCACAGATCCAGAGATTTAAAGTAATTTATATTCTATTTGGTTTTGTGATTCTTAGTACTAAATAAAAAGTCAAAAATTAGAAGAGGTGTCTGGTGAATCTGACTTTTTGAGTTGGATTACCAGATCTTAATGAAGATCAGAAATCCTTTTAAAGAAGGCCTCATTTCTTGGAAACTCTTGTTTGTTTTCTACTTTTGTGAGATTACAAAACAAACCAACCTGCAGGCTCTTACCTGCACTGGCTTGGTGAAAGTCGGCTTCCTCCCCAGCCCCATCAATAGCATTGCTATTTTCCTCAGGCCTCTCATTGGTCATGGTTCTGCGGATACTCTGGTATCTAAAATCAGGAGCCTAGAGTTAGATCACAGCAGCCTGGAAAACATGGGGCTCACCACTGCCCCAGAACTCAGACATTTTCACCATCTTCCCAGGCTGGGTCATTTCCTCCCCCAAACTCACTCCCCTACCTTCTGGGCCATCAGTTAAGTAAATCACTGAATTTAATGTCTTCTGTTCAAAGTTTGTGGAACATTTTCCTAACAAATTAATAAAACTTTTTTTTTTAATTGTGGCCTTTAATCAAAGAAAACTAAATTCCCATATTGTTAAGAACAACTTTTGTTCCATAGCAATTCATTTTTGAAAAAGAAGGATAGATTTTAAAAGCTTAGGCAAATAATAAAGATGCATCACAAATGAAGATTCTAGATATTTAAAAAGCTATTTGGCTTCAAATGACAAATATATATGCTCCGTTGTACTAAAAATCAATGCCTTGGGTTGATCATTACTTATTTCCTCTCTATAGTTTCCAAGCAAGCTGTGGATTTGCGCGCTTAATACTTTTCAACCAAGAGACAGACAGTCAATGAAGTCTATGAATCAAGAGAGGCCACAGCTCCGCGTTAATGACAGGACACCCAAAGATGAAAGAGGCAACCGCGTTTCCCATCCCGCACATGTAAAAGCTAGCCCAACCACGAAACTGCCCGTCCTCACCGCCGGTTGAGCTGCTCCATCTGCTGTATGGAGTTGGACCTCTGCAGCACCTGCGGGGCAGGGGGGGCTGTGGGCCGCTGCCACGTCGTGGTTCTGTTTACATGGTCCACGTAGAAGATCCTGCCGTGGCTGTCAATGCGCGCCTCCCAGTCTAAACAGCAGTAACGCAGGCAGAGGGGTCAGGAGGAGCAACCGAAGCCACTAGTGTGGCTCATTAAGCAGCACGTGTTTATCTCTGCGACATGCTATAATCTGGGGCTAATAACACATACCCGGCTGCACAATCCAGCAACCCCTACCCCTAGTCCACACCAGAATGTGTTTCACCAGTCAGAAAACAGCTCCTGAGTGCATTACCAACCCCTTAAAAATTCCTGATCATGGGGGATCCCCCTCAATCTGCCTCCAACACTCATCCTTTACATATGAGTACTAGCATTTAAAAAATACTAGTTGGTATCATAATATTTTAGATATTCACATCAAAATTGGTATTGATGTTTATTTTCACCAAAAAAAAAAAAAAGATTTTTCTGTTTTTTCCCCAACTTGCAAGAAAGATTCATAGCTGGAAATTTCCACATGCACATTTATACACAATTTTAGCAGATGTAGTCTTCAGAAGAAATTGCTATCCTAGTCATCAAATAGTATCATTATCTATGAATTTCCATTTGCACTTTTCCAAAGAGGAATACATTTCCAGAGCAAGGTTAATGACTTGTTTCCAACCTCAAATAAATACCATGTTTCAAAAGATTATTTAATTTTATGTTTAAGCAATCTCATTAAATGTATTAATCTTTGTTAATAAACATATAAGAGCATGCTCAATAAACACAGCAACCAGACTGGTCTTCAGGGCCAGACATCCCACCTCTGTGAATTCTCTAAGAGGCTATCTCCCTATTAAAATAAGCAGATCATGAGTTGATTTTTACAAAAGGCAACATTTTTAAGTTGACTGCAGTTGGGAAGGGTAATTTATATAGGAATATATGAAAACAGCAGAGATCTACTCTTTAACCAGGAAAGTTCTTTATATAATGCTACTTCTATGGCAAATATGTTTTGAAATGAATAAGCACCTTTCTCTTGAACAGCTCTGTTAATATCAAAACTCTCCATGTGATCACATAGTTTATCAACAGGAAACATGGGTCTAAAACTAGACACCAAGGGGAAAGTATGCTTGTTCCTGACCAGCTATGGAATTTACTCTGTAGGTGAGCGGACCATGTATTCCAACAAAGTCTTTAGGATTGCAAAGACCGGCATGGTGGACCAGCCAGCACCAGAAGATCACTGAGGGCTGCCTCAGCTGGAATGGGAAAGATTTCCTTTTGTTGCTCTCAGCCTGTCGTAACTTACGACATATGGCAAGGGAAAGAAAACTCGGGCTGAGGAAAAGTAGATCACAAGACAACAAACAACTCCATGTCACTCGTGCTCCAAGGTGACAAAGACTCATGACGAAGCAGGTTGCCAAACCTGAATTATCTGGGGACAGCTACAATCTCATCAGTAGGACAGCTGCAAAAGACCGCATGCTCAGCCTTCCATGTGCGGTCAAACAGTTAAAGACATAAAAGCATGTTCAGGAACCATTTTTCAAACCCTTTGATCCATTCCATTGTTTTGCTCTGCTCTTCACATAGTTTCCCATCTCCAAGATTCTGAGAACAAGTATTCCCACTGCATTCCTCTCTCATCAGAGCCAGAATGATTCAAGCACATGCTGTATGTCAAATCAAATGCACATGGAAACAAATGGCCGTGCCTTCCCCCCAAGAATGTTTACAGTAGCTTCCAATTTTAAAAAAATGCAAAATAGGTCAATCAGGAATAAAAACAGAACAGAAACCAACTAAAGGAAGCAGAGAGAGAGAGGAAGATGCTGCCAAGCTCCCAAGATAAGGTTGTAACTAAAATTTGGCTCCAAGTTTTCTGGCATTTGAGTCAGAAAAGAAAACACACTGTTGCATACTTTCCATTTTCTGACAAAAGAAAATAAAAAATTAACTTCAAAGGTGGAACTTTTCCCTTGAATAAACTACATAAGAATTTACCCCATGAAACATGACCTGTATGAGGCCCACATGGGTAGCAAAATAGAGGGGAATGGCTTTGAGGGAAAGGGGTAATCTCCAAATATATTCACCACTGTACCTTGCACACAGCATGTCATAAATGAACAAATAATTTAAATAAAGTATAGCTATAAAAAAGAATGAATCTTGTATTCACTTTCCACAAAGACCAGGAATAACCTTAATTTGTATTTCAGTAAAGATATTTCTATACAAAGGGAAGAAGGACTCTGTGGGAGAGGGCAAGGGTGGGATGATTTGGGAGAAAAGCACTGAAACATGTGCGTTATCGTATATGAAAGGGACCGTCAGTCCAGGTTCGACACATGAGACAGGGTGCTTGGGGCTGGTGCACTGGGATGACCCAGAGGGATGGGATGAGGAGGGAGATGGGAGGGGGGGTTCAGGATGGGGACACATGTACACCCGTGGCGGATTCATGTCAATGTATGGCAAAACCAATACAATATTGTAAAGTAATTAGCCTCCAATTAAAATAAACAAATTTATGTAAAAAAAGAAAATTTCCAAAAGTTTGCTTTCTCAGAATATGTAATGCCGGATGCACATTATGCCTCTCCCTACCAAACATCGTATCTTTACACTGAGGTTGTTACCTAAATCCCCATAAAGAGAAATGCTATCTTACTGGTCTTAAGTGGACTCTTGGCACTGAATTGGGAAAGACTGTCATGCTATTGGCATATTCATGAACTACACATCCACGGTCACCCAAGTAGCCGATACCCTTCCATCCAGGCAAAGATAGCTGAGGTGCCTACAGGAAGGTCAGTCCTCTCTCATTATATATCAAAGTTACTTTTCAGGAGGCAGGGGCATGGTTGCTTTAATGTTAAGTTTTCACATGAGGCCTGGCTTGTTCTTGGTTAAGAAAGCAAATGAGAACATACTGCCCGACATAAGTTTCGTTCACAGCTGATGCTAAAATCAGACGGGCAGGGTTAGAAGACTGGGGTCTTAGCGTTCACTTCCTTGTCTTGCCACACTGTAAACTGGGGTATGTAATCAGTATGCTGTGTATGTTTGTGTGTGCACACGCATGTGTTGAACTAGATTAGTAAACAGAAAGCCTGCATCTAGCCATGGCTTTGTCACACTTCTGCTACATGATGTTCAACAAGTTACGACACCTCTATGGACCACAGTTTCTTTACCTGAAAAATTAGAGGACAGAAGCAAGCATTGCTAAGGTCCCTTTCATATCTAAAATAACATGAGCCGGCAAATGACATGCATTTTACTACATTAGGTTCAGTAAGGACCTAGCGCCATCTTATGTCTGGGCCAAAATTTCCAACATAGACCCTAAACCCATTCATACTTTTGGTCCAGAGGCTCTGGGGTCCTGAAAACCACCTGCTAACTGCACTTCGGTCACTGCAGCTCCAATATTATCTTCTGTGCATTTGGTCTTCCACATAAGACTTCATTTCCATAAAGAGCTTCTTGGCAATAAAAAGGTTTGAAAACTATGATGTAGAGAAATGTATCTCAAGGTATGAGGCTCTGAAAGTATGTGTCAGAATCACTGTGAGGATCAATGTAAATGCAGATCCCCAGGAGATACTCCAGCTCTTCAGAATCAGACTATCTGAAGCCAGCATTCAGTTACCTACATTTTTAACCTTCCCAGGTGATTCCTAAGCACGCTAAAATTTAAGAACACCCACACAAATTAATAAGAACTTAAAAATGTAGCTAATTCACTGTACAAACCCATGGAGCTAAGGCAAGGCTTCTCAGAGGTCCTGAAGTACAGGCTCACAAGAGACCATTTCAGTCTAAATTCTCCAAACTGGAATCAACGGAGCAACGGGACACTTAGATACCCTGAAATTCAACTATATTAATAATATCCCCCTTTAAATAGCTGGACAATAAGGGGAAGCTGCAGAATTAGAAAGCGTCAAAATCTGCGCCAAGCCACTGTCAGTGTCTATCCCAGGGGCAGGAAGGTGAGGTCTTAGATAGTTTCAACTTTTGGAATCAGCCCATACGGGCATGGAGCAGGGGTCAACCCTAAGGCCCCTCTTCATCTCATCATTCTTCTTTCTCACGCCCTTCACACAGACCTTGGTCTCCACTGGACCACCCAGGTGATGAGACAAAGACGTGAACCCATCTCAGCGAGTGCTGAGGCTGGGAAGAATCGATGTCTAGACAGGGTGAGTCACACCTCAGGGAAGCCAGTACTGAACTGTCTACATGCACCAACGTGGTGAGAGGACTGTGAGCGGGGCCTGGCTTCATTATAACTGGGTTTAGAAAAATGAAACACCTGAGTGTTGTGAAGTAAACTTACAGGCTCAGTATGAGAATGATAATAATCATGGTATCCTCACCAAAGTGGTGAGATGACGAAGTTATAATGAACTAAAGGTACTCTCAAGGAAATAAGCTTTGTAATAGATACTACAAATCTTTCCTTATTGAAACAATCAAGGAATTATGATACCATTTGTATAAAGTACAAAAGTAAGTTAAACTTGTCTATGCCTTTGGGAGTCAGGACAGTAGGTCCCCCTGCCCTCTGGCAGTGAGAGTGGGAGACGGCAGGGGCCACAAGGAACAAGTGAGGTGGGGCTGGCTGCCCACGGGGGCTCAGTTTGTGGGAATGTAGCAGGCGGAACAGGCTCTTTTCTGCATGCATGTTATGTTCAAATAAAAAGTTTTAAAAAAATTAAAAATCTCAAATCTCTTAATATTCAGTTTGTAAGGAAGAAGCTTTTTAGATTAAAAGCATGAATTTTTTTCCTTAAAAATAACTTTAAGGTTCTAGAGACTAACAGCCCCGAGCTTTAAACAGAGTAGAAATTCTATAAGATTAGTTGTACTTTTTAGATTCACTGCCTTCTTTTAAACCTTTATTTCAAAGGATGTTCTAATAACAAAAGTGCACAACCACAAAAAAAAAAAACATGGTAACCATTCCCCTGCATCTTTCCAGGGCTATCCATTTGAACCCACCATATAAGTAATACACTAATCTAGATTCTATAAGAGTCCACTGTTCATCAGTGAATTATTCATCCTGAATCTATTCCTATTCCTACCCTTTTGGGGGAAAAATATTTTTCAACAGCATCCTATCGTCTCCAGTGCAGCCATGGGTTAAGTCACAATTATACTGGAGGCAATAAGAGAAAAATAAAATAGCTTTTCAGAAGGGACTGAGCTGACCATTCTTTTTTTCTCACTCATCTTAATGCTAAAAAGACCAAGATTCGTCATGCTGATAACATCTGAGTGGGCTTCAGCCCTGAATGGCCTCCAGCTGCCAACCTATCAATCATCTCAGAATAAGACAGCAGATTCTTAAGGCACTCAGTACATATTCAACTCAACCAGCTTCCCTGCAAGGCTCTCAAGAGAGCCATGCCGCTTTTAAGAACCAGAGCTTTCTTATTTTGTATGGCTCATTGAAATGTCTCTCAGTCAGTAGTTGGGGTTATATAGCCTGCAAGGTCACAGTACAGGGTCCATGGCCTAAAGCAAAAATAAGAGTTTGAGAACCAATCGGCAGATCATCATTACAGCCGAAGCAGTCTTTGTACTAAGTCCAAGATCTGCTCCCCGATCCTGAGATAGGAGGAATGAGGCTGGAAGAAGCAAACAAAGCAGGAAAACTGCTTTACATAAAATGAGATCAAACAGATGTTCGGGGACTAAGTTATAACCCTGAATATAGATGACCACACCGTCAGCTCTAAGAGTGAAGAAGCGTAGCAAGGACATCCCTGTGTCCCCTCAAATGAGTTTGCAAATCTTCAGAGAGAAGCAAGTATTGGATGGCTTCCTCACTGTATGTTAGTACACATATATTTTTAAGGCAAATATAAGCTAAAATAACAACAGTAATAATAAGGAAGAAGAAAAAGAAGAGTCAAGAATGGGGGGATCATGCTTCAGTATCCCATTCTGCAGGTGTGGGGATAATGACATACACAGAGGAAAAGATGCTTCTGAGTCCAACACAGATGCTTAACAGACCAAACCCACTGCACCAAAAGATGGTGTTAATACTGTCACCGCTCTTCTTCTATTCGAGGGCCTCCCAGGGAGAGGTTCTGCTAAGTAACTTTAACCTGGAAAGAAGAGACAGCTGAGCATCTTCTCAGTCTTCCTAGGTCTGCCCTCAAAACACAATGTAATAAAGTTTCAGAGCACTGCCCAAACTCTCTAATTTCAGTTGCTGCCTGGCCCTAATACCAAAATATGTCACCACTTTGCCACTAGCCAAGCTTTCAGAATTTACTTTCATCTACCTACACAACAGTCCCTATCATTATAATCTTAAATCATAGAGGAGGAAAAAATGTTTGAGATTCTGTCTCAACTTTTGTGTGTTCGTTGCTCAGTCGTGTCTGGCTCTTTGTGATCCATGGACAGGGGCTCGCTAGGCTCCTCTGTCCATAGAATTCTCCAGGCAAGAATACCGGAGTGGGTTGCTATTCCCTTCTCCAGGGGATCTTCCCAACCTAGGGATCAAACCAGGGTCTCCTGCATTGCAGGCAGATTTTTCACACTCTGAGCCACCAGGGAAGCCCATCTCAACTTTTACTAGTATAAAATCTTAAGTTACTTAACTTATCTGGGCTTTGCTTTCTCCATCTATAAAGAATCAGATCAGTTGATTTCTACCCATCTATCTATAAGCTACAGATAAGACTTTCTTGACCTACTTCACAAAATCGTTACAAAGAATTTTTTAAAAATATTTAAGATGCATTTTAAACTGTAAAGCACTACATAAGTTCTAGGTATTATAATGCATGCACATATTCTAAGTTGCTTCAATCATGACCAAATCTCTGTGACCCTGTGGACTGTAGCCCACCAGGCTCCTCTGTCTGTGGGGATTCTCCAGGCAAGAATATTGGAGTGGGTTGACATGCCCTCCTCTGGGATCGTCCCAACCCAGGGATTGAACCCATGTGTCTCTCACAAGTCCTACATTAGCAGGCAAGTTTGCAAATCTTTACCACTAGTAAAGTAGTACCACTACTAGCTAGTTCTTTACCACTAGCGCCACCTGTGAAACCCGCAGGTACTACAGTAAGTAATGTTGAAAGTATAACCCCAACCTTAAAATAATTCAGCCAGGTCATTTAAGAGACCGACCAACCTATACACTCCAAGTGGATCCCCTTAGCTGAGGCTTTTATGAGACAATGTGTGAACGCAGAATGCCATGGCTCTAAGTTAGAAGCACAGCCAGAGACTGCTACCTGCACAGTGCCCAGTGAGGAAAAGAAGGCAGAGAACTGGCCGGGACAGGACAGGACAAATAACACAGGCAGCCAAGTGATTAAATAAACTGTCAACAGATGAGACAGACTGGGAATAGGAGAGAGCGAAGCAGTGTGGGGACACAGTTTGAACAGTAATCAGGTATGCTCAGACATAATCTGTAACTGATCCATAATAATATAAAACCCCAAATTTGTAAGTTAATAGTACATAAGAAGGAACAACTCAAGAATTTTCCTCCTGTTCATCAGTTACTCATTAAATTGAATATACTACTAAGGTGCATTTCTCATTTTGGATATATTAAGTTGTTAAAATGAACAGCCAATTGTTAATTTTTTTAAATCTTAAAATTTTAGTATTACAAAATACCAGTGTTGAAACAAATGCATGGAAACAGCACAAAGAGTGGACATAATTTCAGCAGGAAAGTACCCGTCTTTCTTAAATACAATCTAGAGACCAAATTATGAGTCCAACAGAATTCAGATGTAGCCAGCAGGCTACAGCCATACAACCCTGAATGCACCCGATCTCATCAGAGGTGGCCAAGAGGATGCCATTTATCCATACACTGACACAATGCCATGCCTCATGTCCAGGTGCCTGAAACTCCAATTACTTATTATTAATCCACATATGCATGTAAACAAGCTCTCCCACAATTCTCTCCTGATGTTTCTAATTCAATTTTCTCCAATTATATCTATATATCACCCAGGAATATTTTTCTTTTCTGTCCCTAATGTTTTCTGCAAGGGTAAGTAATAAGGAAGCTTCCCTTCCCCACCTCCAACCTGCTTAAGATGACACAATGGTTAATCTATCTCTTGGCTTATTTTTTAAAACTGCTTAAAATGTTTCCTATGAATAATCACCCCCAGTTATCCAAATATATGAACAAGGGGAGGATTTGTGCACAACAGTATTTCCAAATGACTCAATATTTTGACAAACTGCACATAGCATCCTTCAGCTCTTTTGTCAGAATTCACCTGAACTAACCACTCAGCATTTTAGCCTTTTAAATGCATACTATCTCTCCCCTCTTATGTCCTACCATTTTTTAAACACAGAGGGCCAAAGCGATCAGCTTCTTGCCATGATCACATATAAGAGAGTGAACAGAGAGGTGAATCAGAATGAAAAGCAATAAGGCAGAAAGGTGTATTTTCCAGTATGTTCTTAAATGCAGTATTTACTATTATTAATATCATTGTTTACCAAAATGCTTTGTTCTCACACAGTAATATTGCTTTAAGGGATTCTAGAAACTTAAAAAGAGTTTAAATTACATCCAGCCGATGATTGGCCATGGGCATCACTCAGTTCTCTGAATTTAGGCTGCATAACTTTCCTAGCATCCCTAGTCCTCACCCATGTCTCCTTTAAGTGCTATGTGTTTCTTGAAAGTGAAGGAAATAACCACTACAATACTGTTAAGTAATTAGCCTCCAACTAATAAAAATAAATGAAAAAAAAAAGATAAAATAAAATCAAGGACTTTTTTTAAGTCCAAAAAAAAAAAAAAGAAAGTGAAGGAAATGAAATGTCTTTCAAATCCCCAGATAATCCACTTCTCTGGATATCCCTAAGAGAAAAACCAGGACTCTGTACTTAATGACTTAAAATGTTACAAATAAATTAAAAAAAATATAATACATGAAGCTAAAGCTTTTCCAAGAGATTCTACCTATTTGTTACAATCTCTATATGTGTAACAATTGAAATATTTGTGTAATAATTAATTACACAATAATTGAGTATTCATGTAATAATTGAAAACTCATGCTGTCATTAGGCAAATTTAAAGCTTTTCTATTGTATACCCAGTTGTCCATAACATCTGGACTTCTTTCCCTTTATATACTTTCCCCAGCTGCCCTTTCATCTGATGGAACAGTTCCAGCCAGGAGCCGACAGCTAAGCGCTTCCCAGACTATCCGCTCAGTCGAGTGGCAGCTGCCAGCTCCCTTCTTCTGGGGTCCTGGGCATCCATCCTCTAAGTCCCGTGGATCCTGTCTCCCTTGCACCCTGGGATCAAGGTGAGCCCTTTAGGGAGCAGTTCCTCACTTGGTGGGAGAGCCTCGTCCACCCTCTGGTACCGGCTAACGTCCTGGCGAACCGAAGGCAGCGATCGCAGTGGCTGGTGGCCGTTGGACTGACAACCTAGGATTAAAGGTAAACAGTTACCTGGGTCTTGTTTTCCCCTTCAGTGTCAAAACAGCCTTTGTATAAAAAAAAAAAAAAAAAAAAAAAAAAACAACTTTACATAAATCCTGGGGCCAGTCACATTTCCCACCCCTCCCCTCCTCTTCCTGTTCCCACGATGGCCTCGGTCCTAGTCATGCACCAACGCTTCAGGGTCGCACCGTGACCTCAAGATAATGAATGGAGGAAAAAAATATGGAGGAAGAAAAAAGGGGATGCTTTAGGTAGCAAATAAATTACAGAATAAGAAAATCATTTCTATTTCTGAGTCTGTGCTATTTAGGCATATGAAATTATCCTCAGGCTTTTTGATGCATCTATAATAGAAGAGTTTGAAGGAATCATTCTACCAGTCCACATTCACTGAGAGAGAAAGCAAAGTTCACATGTAAATTTGCATCCTCAGACACTCAAACAGCATATTTCCAAGTGTCAGAACACGTCACCTGACTTAGCTGACGTTTCTTATACTGCAGAAGGCAAAAAACGACTTTAGACGCAAAGCACACATGAGCCGTCTGTGTTGAAGCTTCGTGCAATGAGGAGTTGACCTAAGTTGTTCCAGAAAACCTCACAGATAATACTGGTAGATGCTGCCAGCCTGTGTGGTTCTGTATCTACATACCTAGAGATTCCTTATGAAATGCTTCTTCGCACTGCCCAGATGAGAGAACCGAGCCCTGGGCGCGTGAATGCAATGGTACACAGCACACACACAGGCGGTTTGCTCCTGGACATCTGCCCCGAGGCACTCCAGGCCTCCAGGGTTGCAAGGACCACAGGCCTGCCCTCCCACCAGGCCACTTTCCTAGAGAAAGCAGGTGCCCACATTGATACAGAGCCTTGAAGTTCATTATTTGACAGCCCTCTTACTTCAGCAATAGAAGATCCATTTAAAAAACAAAACAAAAGCAGCTGTTGAACCCAAGGGTGAAGAATTCCGCTAATATCTGACCTGCAGCATAATTTACATTGAGGGGCAGCCCTCTGAGCAGGTATGCCTGAGACATGGGCCACACTGTCTTCTCCATCCTACCTCCAATCGCGCCCTCCTCCTGGGCAGTGGCCCCTTCACAAGCCCCTGGGGTATCCCGAGCAGCACCCTCTTCCTGGGGCTGGCTCTCAGCAGCGGCAGCAGCTCCCTCCAGGCTCCCCCGCCGCTGCCAGACCGCCCCCACCTCCTCCTGGTCGGGTACAGGGGCCGATTCTGACCCTGGCCCTTCCTCCTCTCCGCTGGGCGCCTGCACCACAGGTAAGGACCCAGGAGTGCATGTGGGATCCTGGGACCCTTCAGCAGGGCCACTGCTGGCGGGCTCTGCTGCACAGGTTCCGTCTTCCTCCTCCTGAGAAGAAAAGGCTGGCGTTTCAGGAAATCGTGCGCTCTCCAGGGATGAGCACCGTGTCTCCACCGAGGAGAGCTGCGTGGTAACGCTCTCATTGCAGGAGCTGTCGGCCCCTTCCAGGTCACTCTCTCCCTCGGGCCTGGTGCTGGCCTCGCTCACGCTCTCTGTTCTGGCAGGGTCGCTGGGTTCTGTCTCTGAGGACACCTGGGAAGGCTCAGAGCCCTGATCGAGGGACTCCGTCTCACTGACGGCTCTTCGGCTCCCCCCCGACGTGTCAGAAGTGCCCGTGTCGGCCCCACTTGTGGGCTGATCCGCCTCCTGAGAGCCACACAAGTCAGTGCTGCCCTGGTCCACGCTCGGTTGAGACTCTGGGCCATTCTCGATTTCATCTGGGCCCGGGCCTGAGGGTAAAGAGGCCTCCGCAAGCTCTGGAAGATTTCCCGGCTTATCCTCGAAGGAAGCAGCTTCGTTAAGGGAGGCTTCCTCGGCCTCCACTGGGTTGTCTTCTAGCTTGGTCTGAGAAGTCAGGCTCCCATCATCAGGTCTCGATGCCCTGCTAAACATGATCAGCCCTCCCTCCTCCTCCAAGGAGGATGGATAGCCCAGGTCTTGCTGGAACTCGTGGTCTTCTTCATCTGAGTCGATATGAAGCATTGCATTGAGTCTTGTGTCAGTGGGAAAACTACTCCTTAGCTTTGGAGAGGCTCCCACAGACCTCTCCGAGCAAGTAGCTGCACCTGACCTAGAATGGCCACTGTGTTCAATAGCATCTAAATAATCATTGAGTGAATCCTGACGTCCTCTGGGAGGTGAGGTCCTTGAAGACGTAGAAGTTAATTCCTCTGTGTCTATTTCCAGAGTAGAACTAGTCCTGAGAGAATGCTTGGGGGTCCCGTCAGCACTATCCTCAGAAACTGGGCCATTGGAACAAACTGGGCTGTCGTGATGGCCCCCTGGCATGTCCTCCTCATCGGAAGGGCTTCCTAGGTCTCCATTCACAGAACTGACTCCAAGTATTGTGCCAACAGCTTCTGGAGAGGCATCTGAAGGAGAAAACAGCATTTATAAAAACAAAGGCGTTATTACGAATTAACTTTTAATATCCCAATCCTTTGCCGCCAATCTGTTCAAAGAATTCAGTCATCCCACGGAGGGCTCTTCACAGCAAGGGTCCCCAACCCCAGGGGCACACACTGGAAAAGCCCACACAGCCGAAGGAGAGCCGCAGGCAAGGGAGTGAAGGCCCGTCTGCACTCACAGCCTCTCCACATCACTCACGTGGCGCCTGAGCCCCGCTTCCTATCCGTGGCAGCATGACGAATGGAACGCACTTGGATGACCAGCTACCCCCCACATCCCTGGTCTGTGGAAAAGCTGTCTTCCATGAGACCAGTCCCTGGTGCCCAAAAGGCTGGAGACTGCTTTACAGTTATCACCAACGTCCTGAGATTCACTGCTCACTACTAAGCAGGTACATACACTGCCGGCCAGCCTGACACATGAGGTTTTATATGTTCACTACTGCTGAAAATGCCACATCCCAGTTTCCAAACACAGATAAAAACCTAAGTGAGATTTTATTTTATATATAAACAGGGTTTCATACCTGCCTGGAGAACTTCAGCAGGTAATCAATCGATAGCTATTTTATGTTCAGAACAGGACACAAACAATTCTATTCAAATGTAAACTGGCAACAGAGTAAGATGTAACAAGTTCTTCGACAGTGGTGTATTTACACAGATATCTCACCTTCGTGCACAGAAGATGTGACCTCCACTCTGAACTGGAGGTACCCACTCACATGGTCAGCTGGGAGCCTTCTGCCAAGGTTGTAGCTGAGCATCTGATCACTGCAAGAATAGAAATGGTCTTTTCATCCTGCTTCTCTGCTGTAGGCTTCATCTCCTTCCTGCAGGTCACCCCCTAAACCCTACATATGTCTCTTAAAACTCTCACTCATGAGAAAATGAAAAGGTATGTTAGAGTCAACGTAATATTATTCATTTGTACAAATGAATACTTAAAAACCCACGGATAAAAGGGAATCTTGTCACAAGGAAAATTATTAGTAAATGCAATACGATACAAAATGCAATACAATGTTGTTATGATTTTTTAAAGGGCACTGATTTGTTCTCTCACTGCTAAGACTGATCAGGAAAAGGACATTTTAAAAGCCATTAAGGAGTTGGAAAAGGCCTAAAATTTTGAGTGATTCCTGACTCAAGTATAAATGAATAGAGGGCCTGGTTCCTTAGCATTTAGCATGAAGCAAGAATACTGGAGTGGGTAGCCATTCCCTTCTCCAGGGGGTCCTCCAGACCCAGGGATTGAACCGGGTCTCCCACACTGCAGGCAGACTCTTTACCAGGGAAGCCCCTCTAAAAAGACAGGCATAGTGAATTCCCTGGTAGTCCAGTGGTTACAACTCCGTGCTTCCAATGTAAGGGGCGGGGGTTTGATCCCTGGTTGGGGAACTAAGATACGTCATGTGGCATGGACAAAAGGGAAGACAGATGAGCTAAGGGTCATCACGTGGAGGGCACAGAGCTGCTATAGCCTGAAGAACAGGAGTGGGGAGCTAGGGGAGAGTCGAGTGAGAAGAGGCCAGGCTCTGATAGCTGCTCCGGTGTGTGAGGGGCAGGGGCTGCAGCATCTCCCCTTTCTCGTTTGTAGAATGAGGGGCTCGCTCTGGGCCCTCACTTGGTGGGGGTGACTATCACTGATTCTCTGCGCAACTCATGAGGGATACTGATGGGACGGCTGGAGAAGCGGGCTGCACCCCCTGGAGGGGTCTTGTTGCCACACTGGCCGGCGGGCGGGAGGGGCCCACACAGCTGGCCCTGCCTAGCTTCTGCTCCATCTTAGCTCCAGGCTCAGGCCACCGGCTTCCTGGAGGATGAAATAGCTGATATTTTTCAACTCTGTGTTTATTTATCAAAGTCAAATACAATCACATCATTTCCTTGTATGCAAGCAACTCTTAATTAAGGAAAATAATCAGAGGGACAGGACCAGATCACCCATCTCCGCTCTCACACTGCCCTCTATTGGCAACTTCGGGAGGAAACACAAGGCCTCCACCTAAACACTAGCACCACTGTAGACTTCAGAGCCTCCAGTCCTTACTGATTACTCATCTACACACGATTTCCCTTCTTCTCTACCTCCTTGGCATAATTTTAAATAGATGCTACCTGTTTAAAAGAACACAAGCTAATGTAAAGTCCCAGTTCAGCTCTTATGAATTTCTTTGGCTTCATACAAAGAATTTCTTAAAACAATAAAATCATTTCTTTTTCTTCCCTATAAATTTTGTAATAAATATTTGATTGATGCTCTTAAAATGCTTTGTTTCCCCCATCTGAGTGCTAACACCCTAATAAGGGCTTTGCATGCATCATCATCCCCCTGTGAGCCAGGCGGTGGCCCTGTTTTTTAGAGGAGGAAGCTAAGGCAGAGAGAGGATAGGTAACTTGCCCAAGGCCAGACAACAATTAAGTGACAGAACCAGGATTAGAACACAGATATCTATGACACAGATGCCCCTGCTCTGTTAGGCCTCAGATCATATCTCATTTTATGAGCACTTTCCGTAATCCTTGGCTGCTTTAAGTAGCATGAATTTTAATGATATTTACTCATGGCTCATCCCAATGCAGTTGATATCACGATGTTTTGTGTACTTAAGCTGATATTTTAAGAAACTTTTTTTTTGTAAAGGGATGTTTTGGCATTAACTATTAGATGTATGTTAAATGCTAGTACATTAGAGTGTTCCAATAATTCTACAATGACTGCAACCTGCATAACAGAAGTGATATCTCTTTCCTTGACTGCTGTCTTCCAGCATTTGGACAGTGCCTGACATGCAGAGATGCTCCACTTTTGTCCACTAATGCATGAAGCCAGCAGCAAACTACCTGAACCTGCTCTCAGTACTGTGGTCCTCATCCATCTCTTTGGACATTCAGTCTTGGAATAATAAAATCTTCCCTTCTTTGCTAAAATCAAATTGACTCTCCTCTCCTCCTCTTTGGGCAATAAAAGTAAAGTGTTGGTGTTGATGATGAAGACTTTAAAAAGTAATGAATTTTAGCTAGGAAGTAAATGTTTAGCAGGGATTCTAAGAATGGGATCCATTCGTTTGCTCATTATCATATTCCCAATACCCAAAACAGTGCTTAACATTTAGTAGATACTATACGTATACACATCCACATATTTGTTGAATAAATTTAACAAATGAGACTCTTTACATTGAAAAAAGATTTTTAATAGGTATTAGTGCTGTTTTTAACCCAAACTGACAAGATACTCAACTCTACCATCTGTAAGTACAGGAAAGACTCCCTATTCAGAAATTTCAAGTCAAGGGGGTTTCATCCTTGCTGAGGACTGCCAGGGGATTCACCTGCTTCTTATTCTTAGTTTCATCTGACTCATCCTGCCTCTTTCCTGTGATAGATAATTGTGTACCCTATATTATATATTATTATGGTATATAATTATAAAGAATAAGTGCCAAAGAACTCCCACTGCCTGATTGAGACATTTTCTCACTAGTGTAATCAGAGCAAACGACAAAGCATGGGAAAGTGATGTGCTTTTTGGACAGAATGCAAGCCACTTTCTGAAAAAAAGGTCACATTCAAACCAATACTCTTGAAATAGGTAATCAGTAAGGAGTTTCAGCTCATCCTATAAAATTTCACCATATGAAACTTCAATTACTTCAGAGAGTTGCAGTCTACAAACACATAAGTAAAGAAAACTCATTATTTTTCAAGATGTATCAATTACTTGATAGAAAGTAATAATCAGATTAAAAATATATTTAGATGCTAAGAGCAGACACACTAATATGTAGTATCATATTTATTTAATAAAGCAAATCTATAAGTATCAGGCAATGCTTTTGATATATTTGTGTGGAAATATTTCATAATTCTGGCATATCGCAAATTCATGCTGGACTTCCTTCCACTATACACAGAATCTATGCTAGGCAGTATTATGTGTCCATTCTTTAAAAGACTGAATGAAAGTCAGCAAGTTAACAGGAGAGTCAAGCACTAATAAGGCTTTATTTTTCCTTGATCATTCTTATGGGTATTCATAAATGGACACTTCTGTCAAAAGTCACAGATATTATATAAATTATATGATTATACTTATGTAAATTAAATTATAAACATACTATATTTCCAATAGTTAATTCTCACCAATCATAATTTTTCATTTTTTATCAATCCTACAAATAATTTTTAAAAACTTCCCAAAGCTGAAGCTCCAACACTTTGGCCACCTGATGCTAAGAGCCAACTCATTGGAAAAGACCCTGATGCTGGGAAAGACTGAAGGCAAAGGTAGAAGGGGCCACAGAGGATGAGATGGTTAGATAGTATCACTGACTCAGTGGACATGAATTTGAGCAAACTCCAGAAGATAGTAGAGGACAGAGGAGCCTGGCGTGCTACAGTCCATGGTGTAGCAAAGAGTTGGACATGACTTAACGACTGAACAACATCATCAAAAGAGTATTATCTCCACTAGAAGCAGTAGTTGCTATCCTTAAAAATAACGTTAATTTCCCTGTTTTATTAAATTAAACCAGGCTGCTAGAATTTCAGCATAATATTTCTACTTTATGTGGTCTTGCTCAACCATTGCCTCTAATGGACAGAGAATTAAATTCCATTAGAATCTCTTAATTTCAGATTTCAAAGGGGTCTTTCAGATCATCTGGTCTAAAGACTTTATTTTTCAAATGAGGAAACTAATGTCTGAAAAAATCATGGCTTGTCAAAATGCTAAGAGGACAGTTAATTAGCTGCAAAGTGCCTGTGAATGATCAACCTCTCAGTTAGCTGGACGTGTATTCCATCACCGCCAGCCTTAAAGTGTGGCAGGGAAGTCGAGATTCTGGAACAGACTGATCTGCTCAAATCCCAGCTCCACCACTGGCTTGCTAGCCTTAGCTTCCTCATCTCTGAGAGGGGTACAACAACATTGTTCACCTTGCAGAGTTATTGAGATTATAGAAGCAGATGAGAGTAATTTACTGAACTCCTGACATAGAATAGGGCCATACTGTTCATCACTGATACTGCTGACTACCACCACTGTTATCACACATTCATAATGTTCCCCTAAAATGAAAAGGATGCCCCCTAGTGCTACCTCAGAGCAGCTGTGTTACTGAGTTTGCTGGTACTTACCGTGTGAAAATATATCCACCATTTATAATAAGGAAGGGAGGCATGTTATGATTTCTCAACTACTTGATTCACAGCTTACAAGAAGCTGACAGAAAGGAGACAGACGTCAAACCACATTTTAAAATTCTCTCAATGAGTAATTTCTAGTTGTCTAAATGAATGTCTTAGAGCTCTAAGTACATGTCTTAGAGCTCCATACCATCTCTGAGTCCAGGCTCTGTTTTAAATGGCCCTAAAATAAGGTGGCTTTGGTATCTCAGGCATAACAAACATCTCTGGATAGGGTTAATCAGGATTGGGAGGTGTCAACCTGATCCTGGGATCCTGTTCTAAGGAGAGGCTGTTATAGCAAGACTTCAATATACTCAAAAATCAATTAAACACTGTGACATTTTACGCTGAAATGCTGATAGTAGGTACATCTTGGAAAAGATAGATAACTCAAAAAAGGTACATGGAAATAAAGTCCTTTTTGTCCTGCACATTTTAAGGCATATACCAGCACTTTCATTTTTAAAAGAAGTATGTTATCACTTCTTATCAGTGAGAAAAGTCCTAGGACTTCAAAGTATCATTTCAGTTGCTTCCATGGAAACTACTTGCAACAGGATCCCTGATTACCCAATGGCTTGCCGCTCCAGTAGCCTCTGGACTGGAATGGTGAGCTTCCCCAGGAAACGCTTAATGATAGGCCGGCTCTTAGCAAACTTGTCTTTAATTTCAATCTCTAAGACATCAGTAAGGAGTGCAAAAAAGGAGTATTTCTGAAAACAAAACATAACACAAGTCAAAAAAGAAATATGAAATTATGTATATCATTTTATTAATGTAAATGACTATAAGAAAAAATAGTATCTCTTAAAATCTAATGACATAGAGAGTCTACATTGCCAGAAATATCTGCAACAACTGTCAATCTTTTGTTCAGTCAGAATCATGAACAGTCACAAAATTAAAAAGCAACAGTTAGGATCTAGATGACAAAGGAAGCATCTTCAGTCATCCATCTCTTCTGGGTTGAATACTTTGAGGAGATACTATCAAATATTAAATTATGTACAATACAATTGTAGTGCTCACCACATTTACTGCATTTTAACTCTTTAATATTTAATAGCCTGTTATATGGTGGCTTAGAATCAACCAATACTCAGGTTAACAGCAAACTTAATTCCTGATCCCATGGTATTTTGAAGTTGCACATCATCGTCCTTCACTTAGTGGTTAAAATAGAAGCACCTAAGGAATATTATGATTTCCCTGGTTTATAGCAAAATAAAACGATGTTCAAATAGAAGTTACAAAATTTAAAAGGCACACAGAGACATTTCTCTTGGGATAGAAAAATAAAAGTATGAGGTTAAGATAAGCTTTGTTGTTTTCAGAACGCCATTGGGAAAAACTGGATCAGATATTATTAAGGATATAAAAGAAAAATAACCAACTTTACTCACTTACAAACACTTTCACATATATTACAAAGATAAGGTGTTCCTTTTTATGATGAGGGTCTCAGAAAAAGTGAATGATGGAGCCAGAAATCTAATCTGAACCATTTGTCTCTGTCCCTGGTAGTATCTAGGCAACAACAAGGATGTCTGACTAGTGCCAGCCAACTTTACACTCAGGGGTCACTAAGTTTATATAGTCATAACAATTTAATTTCCCCAAAGGGCCATGAAGTTTAGCAATCTGCTTAATGGAAAAAGCACTTGCTTAGAGTAAGACAGCAGAGTTTAAGCTCTACTTCTGCCCCTGAATAGCAGTTACATGACCATTTTAAGCTTTTGTTCATTAATCACAAAAATAGAGAGATGAGAATATCATCCCTTACATATCCTTTATCATGCCTGTACTGGGAACATGGCTAAGAACTCTGTAAATATTAAATGTTAGAAAAATAAAGTTATTGCTAGTATCAATACTACTTCCACTCTTTGCCTTCTAAGTGATCATCTTGCCATCATCTAGGCTTCTAATGTGTTAAATTAAGTGGTATTTCTTTAAGAGTTATTCACTATTTGGAGACAGTATTTCACACCAGGAATAAAAAAACTGGCAATATTTAGCCACTAAAATAACCACGAAAACTGCCCAAGAAAAACATCTTGCTGTGCTGGTAAGTTTCAAACAGCCATAGCTTTTCTCCAATTGGTTTTGCGACTCTTGGAATTCTCTCTCCAGTGAAATACTGCTCAGCATTGTTAGAACGTATTATTGTCATTAAACATTTAGGGAGTGATTTAATTAACTGTGCAACTCCCATGCCAATATACATTTGTCTTAGCTCAGCTGGTAAAGAATCCACCTGCAATGCAAGAGACCCCAGTTCGATTCCTGGGTCAGGAAGATCTGCTGGAGAAGGAATAAGCTACCCACCCCAGGATTCATGGGCTTTCCTTATGGCTCATCTGGTAAAGAATCAGCCTGCAATGCGGGAGACCTGGGTTCGATCCCTGGGTTGGGAAGATCCCCTGGAGAAGGGAAAGGCTACCCACTCCAGGATTCTGGCCTGGAGAATTCCATGGACTGTATAGCCCATGGGGTCGCAAAGAGTCAGACACGACTGAGCGACTTGCACTTGCACTTTCAGAAACACTCATTAAAATTAGTATGTGAACTGTGTCTTGATTCCCTGAGAAATGTTAGGAGAACTCACGCTTTGCTCCCTAGAAGAGAATCAATGTCTCTGTTCAGTCTGTGACAAAATAATATTTCCAGTGGGAAAACCCTGGGCTTGATTTCACTGATATGGCACAGTGCCATGACTGGTAGCGTATTGTAGCTATGAGGAAGTCTGAAGTACCATCAACACGGTCTGCCTTCCCTCAGGATGACAACTCCTCAACTGCCTCGCGTAATTAACCAAAATCTAGAAATCAAAAAAACATTTGCCAAAGACTGTAGGGAGAGAAATTCCTTTAATTTATATTGAGTATGTGCTAGAACAAAATATAAAAATGTTAAATAAAAACGGGATCAATATTACTGACTTTTCCTCCTGCCTCAGGCTCCCATACGGCCGTGCAAGGCTGTGCAAGGCTGTGCAAGGCCGTATGTTACTGATGCTGTCCTTACAAAATTTTGACATCTTGTCCATCATTAATTTTTGCCTTTATTTTTAATTTCTTTAAAAAATATTGCAAAAATATTGCATTGAAATATTAATTTTGATCATTGAGTCTTTTGAACCCTATAAATAACGCATCTGAGGGAAGTCCCTCATTTGCTTAACCCTAGACCCACCCCTGGTTAGAAGGGAATTTCTCATTGTACCCTTTTTCTAACAATTTCCAGACACCTCAGCCATCTTACCACACCCATGGGCAGCTCAGTGATACAGAGACCAGTGGAGAGAGATGGAGCTGGCCAACTTCTCGTCAAGCAGAAGGTCCCTGACGATCATCTTACCTCTCGGTGCCAAATTGG
This sequence comes from Muntiacus reevesi, assembly GCF_963930625.1. NCBI lineage: Eukaryota > Metazoa > Chordata > Mammalia > Artiodactyla > Cervidae > Muntiacus > Muntiacus reevesi. Next base: position 150,744,818 of record NC_089251.1, on the reverse strand, counting down.
ATTGGTGGTGTTACTGATGATGGTAGACCTCCTCTCCTGCCCGTGGTGAGTACAGGTAGGGAAGCTGCTCTTCTTCCCTGGCTGAATGGACATCTTAAGGTAAGGGTCAGGGTTGAAGAACATGCCTTTCTTTAGCCCAACTGCCCTAAGGTCTGTAAAGAAAGAAAGAGAGGAGGAAGAAGGGAAGGAAAGCGAGAGGGAGAGGAAAGGGACAGAAGATAAGAGAGTCATATATTCTGATTAGGACAAGCGGGTCAATGGTAATTTGTTCTTAAATAATTACACAGGAAACTCTAAACAGAAACTATTCAGCAAACAATAACAAAATCACTCACTCTATGATTGCTTAGATAAGTGAGGGCAAGTAGGTTATGACTAACTCCAGCAAAGGGTCCTCTAATAGGCTGCAGAATGAAGCCAAATTTGTATCACCCCCTTATATACCTCCAATGACTTTCCCGGGTACCATTTTGGTTCTAACGTATGCATCCTCACCACCTTTATCTGTGTAGCTTGGCAAGCAGCACTTCACACAATGTCTTAAGAGAAATCCTTAGTAAATACTGTATTTAAAAAGAAAACCAATATGTTCTTTCATGAGATAAAAGTGGATCTTCTGCATAAACATACAAAACGCAGAGACTTAAGTTTAATTGGGGATGAAACTTCAGAGCACACATTCAGCTGTACCATATGTAAAATGTTATATATATTCTACAAATGAATGTTAGACGAAAAAGGGAGACCAGAAATATTTCTAAAATTTGATTGCTATTTGCTGTATTAAATAACTGTAAGGTTATTTTTTCAGCAGCCTGTTAAGTAACTCAAATATTTGTTAAAAGCCCCATAAAAAGTCCCATCTTAGACTCACCAGTTGTTATTTCACACAATATGAGCTGCTAAAATTTCTGGCTAACGTCTGGTTAGTGAAGAGACTAACACTTTTTAAAATGGTCAAGCTTCAGGATGCAAAAACGTCAGGATACAGCTGACTTCACAGGGTCGCCAGTGCCTTTCTGAGAATATCGTTAGCGTAAGGCTGGCTTGAGAGCCAAGTGATCTTGGAAGCTTCTGGAGAACAGACAGTTTGTAGGTCACTTTATACAGTTATGATCAGTGTAGGGAGGTCCTGACCACTGATTCAGACAAAGAATTCTGTGGATAGGCTCTGAACCCTCAAAGACCTTGTGTGTGTGTGCTAAGTCGCTTCAGTGGTATCTGATACTTTGCGACCCTATGGACTGTAGCCTGCTGGGTTCCTATGTCCATGGGATTCTCCAGGAAAGAATACTGGAGGGGGTTGCCATGCCCTCCTCCAGAGCATTTTCCCAGCCCAAGGATCAAACCCAGATGTCCTGCATTGCAGGTAAATTCTTCACCATTTGAGCTACCAGGGAAGCCCCCCGGGTACGTCTTCTGCATTGACAGGTGGGTTCTTGACCACTGAGCCGCCTAGGAAGCCCCTCAAAGACCTCTGAATGACCCGAATCAGCTGGGGAAGAGTCCCTGTAGAGTAACCCCACATTTTTTAAAAGGTCACCAGGGTCATCCTACTCAAGTCCACCATTCCCGAAACACAAAGTCTTTCTCAGAAGGACAGAATTGGCCTGGGGTTGCCCATAGCACCATATTCTCTAAGGAGTGCTCCCTGGAAGAAGTTCACCAATGTCCAAAAAAAAACCTGTGGCCTAGATAACGTGTAATGAAAACAGACCAGGACTGTTTACTGTCTCATAACCGGCAGCAGAGGGAGGCAGTCTAACACATTAGAAAAGACTGAAAAACTCAACCAAGAGGACCTATGTTAAGAACACTGCATGGAAGACAGTAAGATCTTTCATCTAAAAGCCTGTGGGAGAAGGGAAAGATTGAGCAAAGAACTAGACAGGCACTTCAGAGAAACTGCTATAATCTCATTAGCCTCACGGATCCCATCTCTGGCAAGTCCTACTATGGAATCATTATTAATACAGCACTTGCATTTTACTGTCGATTTAATAATGCTACATGTTTTCACTTGGTTTTATTTGGTAACTTTGAGAAAAAATACAATTTGAATATTTTCTTAACCTTATTGTTGGGCTTGCCTCTGACTCAAAGACAAAGGAATGATATTCTTCAGCTGTTAAAGGGATTTTTTACTTCTCAAGAAGGGATTTCTTTGCAGTAAACAAGTACATGTACAGAAATGGCTGTCATGAAGTCTGACAGAGCTAAATTATTCATGCAAAACACTCCTTTGAAAAAACAGCATCCACCAGAAGATTAAGCCACAGCGATGAAAGATGTCACTGTTAACCCTTTCTACAAGAGACACTACACAAGTCAGTCTCCATTAATAAATACAATAAACTACCAGTTATTTGTACTCTGATTATACAGTTCACTTTATCCATACCTTGACTTCCTCTTTTATGTTTTACATATTTTATTGCTCATAAATATGTATAACACCTAATAGGCTAAAGAAGGACTCATAGTCACAAAGGAACGACAGGTTAAATATCTTTAACTTCTTACTTGGAGAAGAGGTTTAAGATTTTCATCAAAAAACAGTTTTTGTTTTATCTGTAGAGTTCAATTATTTGTGTCCCTACTTATTCACAGATAATCAACAGCAGAATATTTGCAGATAGATATTCTACAGAGCTTAAATGTTCTCCATAAATACTGTCATCCACTGTCAATATGCTACACCAGATGAATTATTTAGAATTACCATTATAAAATTGCTTTCATCTTCTATACTTTCTAGGCATTTCTGTATATCATCTGCAAATATACCTGATCACACAGTAGGAAATAAAACAGATTTTTAGATAGCCAGCCTCCGTGTGTACTGAGGTGGATACTGGAAAACGTTGTATATAAAGAAAAAGCATCTGGCTATGCCCCAAAACTTTATTTTCTGCTTTTCAGGAAAATGTCTTGGGATGTTCAGCTCTCATCTGGTCGTTCTCGAACGGTGGGTTAATTAACATCCCCTCTGAGGTCAAAATCAATATGTGTCTGTCGTGTTTAGAAAAATATTGATCACTCGAAAGCTCAGAGCAGTTCTTCTAAAATAAGAAAACTGTGGTATGGGCAAACTAAGTTTTCTGGGCCATGGACGTTTGCCAAGTGTTCCTTATCTGTAAAGGAAGGGTCCATTTCTGTTCCTGCAGCCCACCCTGCCCCCCTCCGCGCCACCCACCCACAACCCTGAAGCACAGGTAGTTCCACTGAAATATTTTCAGAAGAAAGACAGATAAGGGGGGTGAGGAGTTTATCACAGGCTGTGGTACTAAGTATTTTTAAATACTTAGATTTTAAAACCCCGAGGGTTCCAACCAAAATATATCTATTGGTCAAATCTGAACTATTTATAGCCTCTGAGATTTGCCAGAGAACCGAAGCAAAAAGGTAGTCATGGTAAGTAACTTCATATGGGGAGGGGAAGGAAGATGCTAGACCAGAAATGGATACTACAGTGACCTTGGGCCAGAAATGAGCTAACACATGAGCTTCCATCATACATGGTAATCATGCATCCATGGATGTGTGTTTTCAAGATCAGCCTCCTAACTTTCAGTATTAAAAATGTCAATTTTCATGAATAACATTTTCTGCAGTGAAGAAAAAGTGAATCTATCAATAATTTAAGTTTCAGAAGTACTATACCAATGGAAAAAATGAAAACATCTTATGGTGACAGACATCTGTTAGAATTTATCTTACATGTGCTGCAGTACAGTTGTCTGTTTCAAAAGTCCATTTCAAATACTGATCTCCTTAGAGAAATCAGTGGTCATGTATGGGTATGAGAATTGAACTATAAAGAAGGCTGAGTGCTGAAGAATTGATGCTTTTGAACTGTGGTGTTGGAGAAGACTCTTGAGAGTCCCTTGGACTGCAAGGAGATCCAACCAGTCCATCATAAAGGAGATGAGTCCTGGGTGTTCATTGGAAGGACTGATGCTGAAGCCGCAACTCCAATATTTTGGCACTTGATATGAAGAACTTACTCATTTGAAAAGATCCTGATGCTGGGAAAGATTTAAGGTGGGAAGACAAGGGGACGACAGAGGATGAGATGGTTGGAGATGGCATCACTGACTCAACAGAGAAGAGTCTGAGTAAACTCCAGGAGTTGTTGATGAACAGGGAGGCCTGGCATGCTGCAGTCCATGGGGTTGCAAAGTATCGGACATGACTGAGCAACTGAACTGAACTGACGGGACTAGATGCCATGATCTTAGTTTTTTGAGTGCTGAGTTTCAAGCCAGCTTTTTCCTCTCTCCTGTTTCACCTTCTTTCATCAAAAGGTTCTTCAGTTTTTCTTCACTTCCTGCCATAAGAATGGTGTTATCTGCATATTTGAGGATGTTCATATTTCTCCCAGCAATCTAAATTCCAGCTTGTTACTCATCCAGCTCAGTATTTTGAATGATGTACTCTGCATATAAGTTAAATAAGCAAGGTGACAATATATAGCTTTGTCATAATCCTTTCCCAATTTTGAACCAGTCCATTTTTCTATGTCTGGTTTTAACTGTTGCTTCTTTACCTGCATACATGTTTCCTAGGAGACAGGTAAGGTGGTCTGGTATTCCCATCTTTTTAATAATTTTCCACAGTTTCTCATGATCCACATAGTCAAAGGTTTTAGTGTAGTCAGTGAAGCAGAAATAGATGTTTTTCTAGAACTTCCTTGCTTTGTCCATGATCTAATGAATGTTGGCAAGCTGATCTCTGGTTCCTCTGTCTTTTTGAAACCCAGGTTGTACATCTGGAAGTTCTCAGTTCATGCATTGCTGAAGCCTAGCTTGAAGGATTTTGAGCATAACCTTGCTAGCATGTGAAATGAGTGCAATTGTATGGTACTTCAAACATTCTTTGGCATGGCCCTTATTTGGGATTGGAATGAAAACATCTTTTCCAGTCCTGTGGCTACTGCTGAATTTTCCAAATTTGTTAACATACTGAGTGCAGCACTTTAACAGCATCATCTTTTAGGATTTGAAATAGCTCAACTGGAATTCCATCATCTCCACTAGCTTTGTTTGCAGTAACGCTTCCTAAGGCCCATTTGTCTTCACACTCCAGGATGTCCAGCTTTAGGTGCGTGACCACACTGTCGTGGTTATCTGGGTCATTAGGACCTTTTTTGTATATTCTTGCAACCTCTTCTTCTTTTCTGCCTTTTAGGTTCTTGCTGTTTCTGTCCTTTATTGTACCCATCTCTGCATGAAATGTTCCCTTGGTATTTCCAATTTTCTTGAAGAGATCACTAGTCTTTCCCATTCTTCTGTTTTCCTTTATTTATTTGCATTGTTCATTTAAGAAGGCTTTCATGTCTCTCCTTGATATTCTCTAGAACTCTGCAGTCAGATGGGTTATCTTTCCCTTTCTCCCTTGCCTTTTGCTTTTCTTCCTTCCTCAGCTATTTGTAAAGCATCCTTAGACAACCACTTTGCCTTTTTCCATTTCTTTTTCTTTGGGATGGTTTTGGCCACTGCCACCTGTACTATGTTACACACATGCATCCGTGGTTCTCTGGGCACTCTGTCTACTGGATCTAATCCCTTGAATCTGTTTGTCAGCTCCACTATATGATCATAAGGGATTTGATTTAGGTCATACCTGAGTAGCCTCGTGGTTTTCCCTACTTTCTGCAATTTAAGGCTGAATTTTGCAATAAGGAGCTTAAGATTGGAGGTACAGTCAGATCCAGGTCTTGTTTTTGCTGACTGTATAGAGCTTCTCCAACTTCAGCTGCAAAGAACACAAATATCTGATTTCAGTATTGACCATCTGGTGATATCCATGTATAGAGTTTCTCTTGGATGATTGGAAAAGGGTGTTTGCTATGATCAGCATGTTTTCTTGACAAAACTCTGTTAGCCTTTGCCCTGGTTCATTTTGTACTCCAAGCCCAAACTTGCCTGTTTTTCCAGGTATCTCCTAACTTTTGCACTCCAATCCCTTATGATGAAAAGGACATCTTTCTTTGGTGTTAGTTCTAGAAGGTCTTGTAGGTCTTCATAGAACTGGTCAACTTCAACTTCTTTGGCATCAGTGGTTGGGGCACAGACTTGAATTACTGTGATGTTGAATATTTTGATTTGGAAACGAACTGAGATCATGCTGCTGTTTTTGAAGTTGCACCCAAGTACTGCATTTTGAATTCTTTTGTTGACCATGAGGGTTACTCCATTTCTTCTAAGGGATTCTTGCCCACAGTAGTAGATATAATGGTCATCTGATTAAATTTGCCCGTTCCCATCCACTTTAGTTCACTGATTCCTAAGCTGCTGATGTTCACTTTTGCCATCTCTTGCTTGACTATGCCCAATTTACCTTGATACATGGATCTAACATTCCAGATTCCTGTGCAATACTGTTCTTCACAGCATCAGACTTTACTTTCACTACCAGACACATCCCCAAATGAGCACCATTTCTGCTTTGTCCCCAGCCACTTCATTCTTTACTGAGCTCTTAGTAATTGCCGTCTGCTCTTCTCCAGGAGCATATTGGACATCTTCTGACCTGGAGGCGGGGGGGCTCATCTTCCAGTGTTGTATCTTTTTGTCTTTTCATCCTGTCCATGGGGTTCTCATGGCAAGAACACTGGAGTGGGTTGCTGTTTCCTCCTCCACTGGACCACGTTTGGTCAGAGCTCTTCACTGTGACCCGTGCATCTTTGGTGGCCCTGCATGGCATGGCTCATAGCTTCACTTCACAAGCCCTTTTGCCACAACAAGGCTGTGATCCGTGAAGGGGGTTCTTGGCCTTTTAAAACTGCCAATCATTTTTTTTTTTTTAAATCATTGGCTTTCAAACTTCTTTTGACAGTGACATCTGTATGAAATCCATTATACTGAAACTCATTTTACACATATACAGGTGTGTATTTTTTATGTGTGAAGATTTTCAGTTTGTATAAACTGGTGTTCTATGAGAAACATTTCCCTTTAGTGTTTAAACTCTATTTTTTTCCTATTCTTTTTTTAATTGCTAGTTTCAACTAAATTAATCTTATAAACCACAAATGAATTCCAACTCACAAGCTGAAAAGTAGCGCTTTAGTTGTATGATAAATATACAACAATCAGAATATCTTATTAATCAGAAAATAAACAACAAAATATTGTCTTCTCCATTTTCCAATATTTATATGTATTTCTCCATAGAAACAGGATATCTCTTGGGTTTTTTAATCCTTTGTCTCTAAATTTTTCCTTTCTCTAAATGAGGTAAGCACAAATTGTTTTCAATTATCAAATCTCTATAGTGGGATTACCACATTGCATTACAGTTTTTCTTAAGTAACAGTCTTTTTATCACCAGAAAACTTCCTAGAAGAAATAATTTCTGAATATATACTAATAATTTAATTTTACCTTGGTAAGAAATATGCTTGAATCCAGAAATATTACAAAAAAATACTTTGCATATCCTATTTAAGAATCTATGGAAAGAAACAACTGTTCCTAAGTTTGACTTGCACACTTTCAAACTGAACATAGTGTTTAAAGATATCCTTACCTGACAAAGTAAAGCTAACAAGCTTCCGAGAATGCTGATTTCCTGAAGCCCCTCCTTCCATGCCTTCTGCCCCCATCTGCAGAGAAAAAACACATATCTGAAGTTTCAAAGGAATATAATACCTTCCTAGGGAACCACATATGTTTGCAAATATGATGGTTTTTGTATCAAACATGTGTTGTAGTACATGACTTCATTTGCTACAAAACTTGGAATCGACACACAGAAGCGGATTCTCAAAAGATGACAGAAAAGGTCATACCTAAATTTAACCTTTGCCCAAAATATAACCAACATGAACTTTTAAATTCCCTGGGATAGGAATCAACCTACTTTATGTCTTTTTATTTCTTTGATAAGAATATAGTTGATATGTAGTAAATGTACTTATAGTATTAAAACATGCCCTTAAGTTAAAAATCAAACATCAAATTTCTTCCAATTAGGAAAGCCTAGGATAAACTAAACATGTGATTTATATTAAATTCATTCATATATAGATAGAATTATCTCCTGTTAAATATTTGTGAGTGACCATGTGGATGTCCCCTCGCCCTCATAGGCTTCTATTTTATTGTGCTGCTGGCATATGACACATGCTATTACAATTAGCAACAATAAGAACTTGCAATCCTATTGTATTATTATCGCATTGTAAAGCTTTTCCTAAAAGCTTCTGAGTAAGTTATATCTCACTCATTTATAGACCATGGAGCAGATTAAGTCTTTCTTTCAATTAATGTATAATTAGTGCTCAACTCGTGGTTAAAAAAAACAAAGGAAAAAATTTTTTAGGAAAAAACGTTTTTGTGGTTCGTTAAAATAGAAGTCTGCAATACTGTAAGAAACAGAACTGAAGGCAGAATATATTTTGAATAGTTAAGAAGTAGAAACCACGTTTTAATTCTGAAGGTTAGATTAAACCCTTCCATCTTATCTTTATGGCACTCCCCACCTCCTTTAAAAATCGTACATTACCAAGAAATAAAACTTTCACTAATCTAAGCAAAGTTGAGGAACTTGAAACTAAATTCCATTCAAATAATGAAAAATAAATTTCTACTTTCTGAGTGTTTTATGTACTTAGTCACTCAGTCTGGTCCAACTTCTTATGACCCCATAGACTGCAGCCCGCCAGGCTCCTCTGTCCATGGGATATCCCAAGCAAGAATACTGGAGTGGGCTGCCATTCCCTTCTCCAGGGGATCTTCCCGACCCAGGGATCAAACCCGGGTCTCCTGCACTACAGGAAGATTCTTTACCGTCTGAGCCACCAGGGGAGCTTCAAATATAATTAAAAACTCTCCACCCTGCTGGGTAATTCTAGCCAGGCAGTTTCACCTCCGACTTTCTTTCTCTTTTGGGGGCTGTGGTGGGCCTCCCTTGTGGCCACAGGCTTGTCCTGTTGGGAAACACAGGCTCTTGAGCTCATGGGCTCAGGAGTTGTGACTCGTGGGATCTTAGTTCCCCAACCAGACACTGAACCTGCATCCTCTCCATTGGAAGGCAGATTCTCAAACCCTGGACCACCAGGGAAGCCCCTCCCGACTAGTTTCTGTACCTTAGTCAAGACTCCCCTGTATGACACTTAACTACTTCCTGATTGCGTCACATGTCATTGGTAACAGACTAGAGTACCACCCAGACATCTTTACTTCGTTCCATCCAATTGCAAATAGTCCTGAAAGAAGTAACTGAGAAACTCTACAGGGGAGGAAACGAGCTGCCATCCTAATCATAGGGTCTCCTTTATCACATATCCTTTTGCAATGAACCAAGAATGTTTTAAAAAATTGTGTCTTCTCCGTCATGTGTACTTTGACATCATTTTCACTCATCGGAGTACACAGTGATGTCTGTCACCTGCAACAGGAAATCCTTCACTTCAGGAACAGATAAAGGCGACCATCACTCGCTACCACGCATTGCTTCAACAGAATTAACAGTGTTGCTTATGAGCTTTCCTGGATTAAATCTACAAAGGGAGTTTATTTAACATCCTCTCTCTAAACAGAGTGCAGATGTGCTTATTATTACTGATGTCACTATATCTGGTGGTCAGCTTTGGTCTTTCCTGGCTTTATTGTCATGAATGATAAAGTTGGATTCTCTGAATATTAGCTCATATGAGCATTCACCAGAGTCTTGGTAAAGGACACTGTTTACCTATGAATTATGTGAGAATTATTTCATATTAGTCTTTTGCCAGATAGAGAACATATTTAAAAGGAGAATTTGAGGGCATTTTCCTTAGTTTCGATAACATCTTACAACATTTTGAGTAGGCTTTGAATGAGGAGACTATGAATCTTTCCAGAGTCCCATTGATCTCACTTGGCATGAAAAGACATCATGTCTTCAGAGGGGGCGCATCCCCCTGGGCAGTGTGGTCCACTTGAGGGAAGCCCATGATCTGTGAGATGCCCGGCACAGGAGGCACGCGTGTTGCTGGGTCTGTCTCAGCTGCAGTCCGTACTACCTTGCTATTCACGACCTTGTAGTCCAGCAGTGCGGGGACAGTGAAGGCAGGGAGAAGCAGACAGTGATGCTGTCTGGCCAGTTTGGTGCTGTCTTTGCTCTATTTAACCTGGGAATGATGAGTCAGACGGGTATAACACAATATAATAAACCACAGATACTTGCTGAGAGCCAATCAAGCTCCCAATTTTAGCACCACCAAGAATTAAAATGTGGTTTCTATTGCCCAACTATTCTTTGCATCTTATTGTGGAATCACCACACTGAAAGGGGTTTGTGAATATCAATGTTGTCAGTCAATCACAATACCGACACACAGGTCATACACCTAGGTGACCATCATGCTGTCATAGAGACCCAGTGCTCAGCCCACAATGAAATGCCCATTGACACAGCCTCTCAGTAATGGATACAGACCCAACATCTCAAGCGTGGTCAGAAATCTATTGACCATCAATTCCATTAGTCAGTCTTCGAACCAAAATGTTCTATTATGGTTGTGAGTGTTGTATCTGTGAAGCTTTTAAGCTGGTCTAAAATCTGTCTGAGGCAAATTAATTATCTCCAACTGTCCACAGGCTTTGACAGAATAATCTCAATGCAAAATCAATGAAATGAGATCAATGCTCACCAGGCTGTAAGCTCTCCCTGCCATCAGTGATATCTGATCATGGAAATTGCTCAAGTCTAAGAAAATCTGAATCCAGAAAGTCATGTTTGGAAGCTGTTATTTAATTTCACACACAGTTAAGCTTTCAAAAGTTTTATTATAAACAGCCCCACTTTTCCAGTTTTGTGATTTTTTTTTAGAATATTAATTATAGCTTGTTCCCGTGCACATGACTACAGATTTTCTAGTCAACAATTGTTATTCTCTCTGTGAACCTTCAAAGTCTCATATAGTAAGTGTGGGTTATTTTTAATGTTCTATACTTTGGTCACTTCAATAGAAACTCAAATATAATTCAAATGTGAGCAGAGGACTTAGATACTGAAAATTATACACATATTGTTCCCTCTATCTCAAATGCTCTTCCCTCCCCCTTTTCATCTAAGCAACTTCTATGCATCCTTCAGATTGCCCTGTAAACATGCCTTCTTCAGGGAAACCTTCCAAGACCTTCCAGATCAGGATGAATCTTGCTAGTATATGCTCTCATAGCGTCATTTTACTGTTACTCGTAGTAATTATCACTCATATAAATACAATTTAACTGATGTGTCTCTCAAGCCCTACCAAACAAGAAAGCTGTGTTTTTGCTTATCATTTCACTCTTAGTGGTGAGTATAAGCCTGACATTTAGAGCCACCCAGTGAATATCTGTTTGATGAATTAATGAAAGGGAAAGATTGCTTGATATAGCTTTGGTGGGTCAGATAATTTCAAAATGCCATCTGCAGAAATTACTTTCTGAATTTCAGGGAGTAAACCTGTCTACTTACCTATTTCCAAAAACACATACATCTGTAAATGTGTACACACACACATATAATATTATGACGATCTTATACTATGGGAATTGATATTTTTCTTCTGAATTTTCTTGACCTGATTTTTATTAATGACTTATAAGAACTGCAATAATTTACATATCTTGGACTCTCAGAATCTCCCCAAACTATCTAAGTCCATGTCTGCTCAGTCGCTTCAGTCATGTCCAATTCTTTGTGACCCTAAGGATTGTAGCCTGCCAAGCTCCTCTGTCCAAGGGATTCTCTAGGCAAGAATAATGGAATGGGTTGTCATTTCCTCCCCCAGGTGATCTTCCAGACCCAGGGATCAAATCCATGTCTCTTATGTCTCCTATAATGGCAGGCGGGTTCCTTACTACTAGTACCACCTGGGACAGCTATCTAAAACCAACCATCCATATACAATGGAATGCATTTTGTGAAACTGTTAGATTCTAAAGTTAGTTGGTGAAGTGAAAAATCACAAAATTGTGAAAAGTAATTCTTAAAAAAGTACCATACTGGAAATGGACATACTCTCCTTCAAAAGTCCAACACAATCAGTTTCCTCCAAAGCTAAACTAGACATCTGCTTCCTTAATTGAGGACCTGGTAATGAGGTTGGCTTCTGCTGAGTAGCCATACCAAAAATGTGTGTGCTATCTGTAGGCACTAGAGCTCAACTCAGCATCAAGAGGGATTCAGCACTAAGAACTTCCAAAGGAGTAGCACATTCACAATCATATCTCACACTCTCTTTGGGTGAAAGCTTGCTAAGTGGACTGGAAGGTAGACTCACTCACTATTTAAATTGCTTTTTTTCCCCCTTTCTTTTAGCCACTGAGTTCATGTAAACTAAATTCACAAAAGGTGCAATGCCACCATTTCCTACCAACCAGCCACCCCAGCAGAGTTTAAAAAACTTTCCATGATGGCCACTCACTAATTTCTTTCATGAGAAGATTCCCTAGAGAGTTGACTAAACACAGAATTATTAATCAAGCCATGTTTTCCCACTGATTTGTGTTATGGATTTAGTTAAGCCATCCTGTAAGTTATTTCCTTTCCCAAAACGGCACGCACGCTGTTATGTGTTTCCTTTCTCATTGTTTCCCATAACCTTGCCAGAGCTGCAGAGGCAAAAATAGAAACCAAGGCCTCTGGAACTGAGGCTGGAGGGAGTGGGCAGAGGGGCACTCACCATCACAGCAGGGTTCTTCACCGTGATGCACGGGGTCGTGGCGCGCAGGGCTCCACTGATGCCGTGGTAGTATTTGAAACAGATCTTTATCTCGGCTGCAAGTTGATTGGAGAAAAACAATAATTTAAACATAAAAACAAGTCCTTGGGTCCTCACCTGAAGAAATCCAACAGGCTGCTTCTAGGTAAATCACACTCAGGACTCTGAATGACCCCTCCTTTTCCAGTCAGAGACAATAGATTATACCGAGGCTTGTTGGATTTTATAGGCTTCTCTGAAATTTTCTAAGAACAGCTCAAATATATTAGAAAAACAGTGCATAAAAACAACATGCCAAATACAGTGTAGAGAGGAGCTCCTGATGGACAAAACAGAGGTTGGACCTCTGCGTCCATTATTATTTACCCCTCACATCAGGAGGCAGAAATTTCTGTCCCCAGAGTACAGATCAGGTAACTCAAACCAGGGCTCTGCAACAGCCTAGAGGTGTGGGATGGGGAGGGAGGTGGGAGAGAGGCTCAGGAGGGAGGGGGCATAGGTGTATCTATGGCTGATTCATGTGGATGTTTGGCATAAATCAACACAATACAGAAAAGCAATTATCATTCAATTAAAAATAGATTAATTTTTTAAAACAGTGTTGAGGTTTGCTAATGGTCAAAGAGAAAATGATAGAGACAGGATTCAAACCCCATCTGTTCCATTACAAAGCCTTCACTCCTATCCTCTGCAACAAAGACAGACAGCAGCCGTCAGTGGAGACAGACAGGAGCAGACAAAGAAGTATGAGGGAAACCTGCTGGTGACTCTGCAGTGAGAAAGTCTGAAACCTGGATTAGTTCAACCTTCTGGGACTTCCCTGGTGGTCCAGTGGTTACGACTGTGTACTCCCAAGGCAAGGGTCCTGGGTTCTATCCCTGGTCAGGGAACACGATCCCACATGCCACAACTAAGTCCCGGCACATTTCAGTTCAGTCACTCAGCCGTGTCCAACTCTTTGTGACGCCATGGACTGCAGCACACCCGGCTTCCCTGTCCATCACCAACTCCCAGAGCTTACTCAAACTCATGTCCATTGAGTCACTGATGCCATCCAACCATCTCTCTGCCGTCCCCTTCTCCTCCTGCCTTCAATCGTTCCCAGCATCAGGGTCTTTTCCAATGAGGCAGTTCTTCACATCAGGTGGTCAAAGTATTAGAATTTCAGCTTCAGCATCAGTCCTTCCAATGAATATTCAGGACTGAGCTCCTTTAGGATGGACTGGTTAGATCTCCTTGCAGTCCAAGAGACTCTCAAGAGTCTTCTCCAACACCACAGTTCAAAAGCATCAATTCTCTAGCACTTAGCTTTCTTTATGGTCCAACTCTCACATCCATATATGACTACTGGAAAAACCCTAGCTTTCACCAGATGGATCTTTGTTGGCAAAGAAATGTCTCTGCTTTTTAATATGCTGTCTAGGTGGGTCATAGCTTTTCTTCCAAGCAGCAAGCATCTTTTAATTTCATGGCGGCAGTCACCAACTGCAGTGATTTTGGAGCCCCCCAAAGTGAGGTCTGTCCTGTTTCCATTGTTTCCCCATCTATTTGCTGTGAAGTGATGGAACCAGATGCCATGATCTTAGTTTTCTGAATGTTGAGTTTTAAGTCAACTTTTTCACTGTCCTCTTTCACTTTCATCAAGAGGCTCTTTAGTTCTTCTTTGCTTTCTGCCATAAGGGTGGTGTCATCTGCATATCTGAGCTTATTGATATTTCTCCTGGCAATCTTAATTCCAGCTTGTGCTTCATCCAGCCCGGCATTTCTCATGATATACTCTGCATATAAGTTAAATAAGCAGGGTGACAATATACAGACTTGACGTACTCCTTTCTCTATTTGGAACCAGTCGTTGTCCCATGTCTGGTTCTAACTGTTGCTTCTTGACCTGCATACAGATTTCTCAGGAGGCAGGTCTGGTATTTTCATCTCTTGAAGAATTTTCCACAGTTTGTTGTGATCCACACAGTCAAAGGTTTGGCATAGTCAGTAAAGCAGAAGTAGATGTTTTCCTGGAACTCTCTTGCTTTTTCTACAATCCAACGGATGTTGGCAATTTGATCTCTGATTCCTCTGCCTTTTCTAAATCTAGCTTGAACATCTGGAAGTTCTCGGTTCATTTATTGCTGAAGCCTCGCTTGGTGAATTTTGAGCATTATTTTGCTAGTGTGTGTGAGATAAGTGCAATGGTGTGGTAGTTTGAACATTCTTTGGCATTGCTTTTCTTTGGGACTGGAATGAAAACTGATCTTTTCCAGTCCTGTGGCCACTGCTGTGTTTTCCAAATTTGATGGCATATTGAGCACAGCAGCATCATCTTTTATGATTTGAAATAGCTCAACTGGAATTTCATCACTTCCACCAGCCAACCAAAAAAACCATCTTTTCCCCAAGTGAGTTCAATGCAGTCACTAGACAAGGATCAGACTGAGGAACCAGCAGTAAATATACATCTATATCTCCAGAGGTATGTATGTGTATGTATATATACGTTAGATATAACTACAGATATATACATATATATGTGCATGTATATACATATATGTATTTTTATATTATATAATTTGAACTTGATAACAAGACTACAAATGCCAATTATTGTTTTTGGAAACTAAGTACAATTACCAGGAAACCAATGTATGTCAAGGAGTAAAGCCGAGAGTCAGTGAAATTTTCTGTATACAGAGCATGTGATACACTGAAGTTCAACTGTGAGCTGTCTTTTTCCCAAGGTTTTGTCTAACAGAGGCGACAGTGCTGACAGGCGGAGCCCAGAGGAGAGTCCTACCCCACCCGAGTGGGATTCCTCTCTCAGCTGAGTCCCCCAGATTATTAAACAGGGGCTGCTCAGTGTGATTCCCCAAGGAAGTTAATCTTGCACTGACTTTCCTAATTGCACCAAATGTCCTCGTACAGGGTATTTGGTTTGCTTGTTTTAAGAAAAAGATACAATAATTAAAGAAAAATCCTATTTTAGGTCTATATAGGAATACTATATATAAAAATCAAATACTATATGTCCCATCAGTTAAAAAAACACTA
The DNA here is from genome assembly GCF_963930625.1 of Muntiacus reevesi. Lineage (NCBI taxonomy): Eukaryota > Metazoa > Chordata > Mammalia > Artiodactyla > Cervidae > Muntiacus > Muntiacus reevesi. Next base: position 150,729,073 of record NC_089251.1, on the reverse strand, counting down.
AATCTCAAAAAAAAGAAAGGTTTATCATGGGGTAAAATATAGACTGTTTCCATTATGTGCGCTAATCACAAAGAAGTAATTCAGAACGCAGCTGGCATTATCAAGCGAAAGCTTTTAACCATGCCCAGCACTATGTGAGACGGTGTGAAGGAATCAGAGAAAGGAGTCTGGTCTAGAGGGTGTTTTATGGTGCAGCTGTTGAGATGACAAAATCCAGAAGACAACCACTGAGAAGGCAGAGCGCTGGGGTACAAGGGTGCAGGTGGTGGAGAAGATCCGTGAGGGCGTGGTGGGGTCAGAAAGGCCTCACAGAAGAAACAGAATCAAACCTTCAGCTGGGAAAAACGAGGTGAGAAAGAGAGAGTGCAGAGCAGCAAGAGCAGGGATTCACGGATGACATGCTGACTGGAAGGCCAGCGAGACGACCTCGGCAGGAATTCCCCGGGAACCCTAAAGGACTTGACCAGGCACGAACACTGGGTTTTGATGATTACAGAAACAGTAATAATCGTGTCCAGTTCAGTTTAGTCACTCAGTCATGTTCAAATCTTTGCGACCCCATGGACTGCAGCTTGCCAGGCTTCCCTGTCCATCGCCAACTCCCGGAGCTTGCTCAAACTCATGACCGTAGATTCAGGGATGCCATCCAATCATCACATCCTCTGTCGTCCCCTTCTCCTCCTGCCCTCAATCTTTCCCAGCATCAGGGTCTTTTCTAAGAAGTCAGCTGTTCTCATCAGGTGGCCAAAATATAGGAGCTTCAGTTTCAGCATCAGTCCTTGCAATGAATATTCAGGACTGATTTCCTTTAGGACAGACTGGTTGGATTTCCTTGCAGTCCAAGGGACTCTCAAGAGTCTTCTCCAACATCACAGTTCAGCAAATCACCGTCCCACTTGTTTTCTCCAAGAATGACAGCATGTATTCTACAAGAACAAAGCTAAGTCATACACACAAGGCCTGTCAAAGTGAAACAAGCTCGACAAAAGGTGGGAATTCTGTGGGCATGAGCTCATTAGTATCACGTTCTACATGCTGGGAAACAGCAGCATGTGAATATGCCTGCAGCAGTGCCTCATAGATCCAATCAATAGCCAGTGAGTGAGCAGCTCGTTTTTCAATAAAGAAAAGTGCATTTTTATAAGATATCTTCCCCCTTCCTCTCAAGTTAGGACACCACCTCCTCTTTTGTAAAGTTTTAATAGTCAGCTAGGTAACAGAGCTCCAGAAAAACATCTATTTCTGCTTTATTGGCTACGCCAAAGCATTTGACTGTGTGGATCACAACAAACTGTTGAAAACTCTTCAAGAGATGGAAATACCAGACCACCTGACCTGCCTCCTGGAAATCTGTATGCAGGTCAAGAAGCAACAGTTAGAACCACACATGGAACAACAGACTGGTTCCAAATTGGGAAAGCAGTACGTCAAGGCTGTATATTGTCACCCTGCTCATTTAACTTATATGCAGAGTATATCATGAGAAACGCTGGGCTAGATGAAACACAAGTTGAAATCAAAATTGCCAGGAGAACTATCAATAACCTCAGATATGCAGATGACACCACCCTTATGGCAGAAAGCAAAGAAGAACTAAAGAGCCTCTTGATGAAAGTGAAAGAGGACAGTGAAAAAGTTGGCTTAAAGCTCAACATTCAGAAAACTAAGATCATGGCATCTGGTCCCATCACTTCATAGCAAATAGATGGGGGAACAATGGAAACAGGACAGACCTCACTTTGGGGGGCTCCAAAATCACTGCAGTTGGTGACTGCCGCCATGAAATTAAAAGATGCTTGCTGCTTGGAAGAAAAGGTATGACCCACCTAGACAGCATATTAAAAAGCAGAGACACTTCTTTGCCAACAAAGATCCATCTGGTGAAAGCTAGGGTTTTTCCAGTAGTCATGTATGGATGTGAGAGTTGAACCATAGAGAAAGCTGAGTGCTAAAGAATTGATGCTTTTGAACTGTGGTGTTGGAGAAGACTCTTGAGAGTCTCTTGGACTGCAAGGAGATCCAACAAGTCCATCCTAAAGGAAATCAGTGCTGAATACTCACTGAAAGGACTGATGCTGAAGCTGAAACTCCAACACTTTGGCCACCTGATGTGAAGAACTGACTCATTGGAAAAGACCCTAAATGCTGGGAAAGATTGAAGGTGGCAGGAGAAGGGAACAACAGAGAATGAGATGGTTGGATGGCATCACTGACTCAATGGACACGAGTTTGAGTAAGCTCTGGGAGTTGGTGATGGACAGGGAGGTCTGGTGTACTGCAGTCCATGGGGCCGCAAAGAGTCAGACACGACTGAGCTATTGAATCAAACTAAGGTAAGAGACTAGGAAACTAACAGACAAAAAAAGTAGCTGCTTATTTTTATCTGTAGAAAGTTGATAACCAAACCAGCTTTGCTAGCTACTTGTTTTAAGTGCTATTTTATTCCTCACTAAAACAACAAGCTCCAACCCCTGAGATAAATTAGAATCCCTGAAACTATAAGATAAACTCATTCTGAACTGTGTACAACAGATTTTGTGGACACAGTCACCAAAAACCACAGAACTGCTTTAAGATTCGGTGTAAAGACATGGGGACTTAAACAGATCACTAGTTACAAAACCAAATGCAAAAGCTGATTACCAGGGAGAAAAACCCAGTACCAGACAGAACTAGCTGTTTGCACCTGGACTGAAACTAACCACCTCCTTCAGCAGGACAGCAGTGAAGCTTTCTGCCCCTAAAATACAGGAACGTTTCACGCTGAGTGGGAGGTTTCACCTTCACATGTTAGGTAGTGTTTGAGGAGGTCATTCAAGATTACAAAAAATGATGTAACTAAACAACATCCCCTCTTGAGGAAGTGAGAGCAGCATTTTGATAAATGTCTCCGAACATTTTGGTTATGAGAAGAGGTAACTGGGGAGAAAACTCAAGAGGGTGGATGAGAGAAGCTGGTGTTCATGTTTCTATTTTAGCTACTATTTTTAATCTCCAACTGCAAGAGGAAACAGAAAGTTACTCCCGAGAAACAGAGGCAAGAACAGGTGAAAGCAAATCCAGGCACAATGACAGAGCCACTGGTCACGGGGCCAGCCCAGCTCACAGGCAGTAGAGCTGCAGGATGGGAACTAAGGAGCATTCTACCTGAGAAGGGTTTCTCCATGGCCTGATGTGGCAGCTTCATCGCCCCTGCACGCTAAGTTACCTCCTTCATGTCTGACTCTCTGCGAACCCATGGACTGTGGCCTGCCAGGCTCCTCTGTACATGGGATTCTCCAGGCAAGAATATTGGAGCGGGTTACCATGTCTTCCTCCAGGGGATCCTCCTGACCTGAGGATCGAACCCTCATCTCTTGTGTCTCCTGCATTGCGTGTGGATTCTTTACCACTAGTGCCATCATCTGGGAAGCCCAACATCACCCCTACTTGCCTCAAACTCTGGAGAGGGAAATACACACATATCTATGTATACATATTTTACGTGGTTCCTTTGGATTATAAAAAGCAAAAATATTTTCTTCCCCAAAATCGCGTCATTAAACATGTTGTCTCAGAGACAGTAAGGCAGGAGAAGATTGAGGCCTCCCACTTTAACCTGTAAGGACCTACAGTCAGGGGCGCCAGCTTTCACCTCAGAGAAAAGTGGCATTTTCCTCTCTCTCACGTCGCCTCTGAACAGCTGAAGCCAGTCATGGATCATGGAAACATATTTTGGCCCCTTTTAAAAATCTTCTGGACATGTTTATTTGTAAAGTTGTGAAAATAAGGTTTAGCAACCTCTAAGTGCTGATAAGACAAAGAAGCCCTCTTATTTTCAAAATTTTAATTTACCAGCTTCCATAAATACAAATGAAGATGTCCCTCAGAGCAAGGACATCTCAACTCCATGTCCACCACAGACGGAAGGGTGATCACTGTCCAAAGACGACACTATGTACTTGTTGGGAGTGATTGGGAAAGCAGAAAGAACTTAAACCTGTTCCCAAGTAAAGGAGTTTGTATAATCGTGTCATGATGACATTGCATTTTAAAGCAATCATTCTACCATTTGTTTAAAGAAAGAATATACTTCTGAGTTTATATATAAATGAAGCATTTTTAGAAAGATCAGATAAAACTGGTAAAAGTGGTTGTCTTTGGGAAGGGGAAATTGGTGACTGGGGCATGAAGTTGGGGAGCTATTACTTTCATTTTTTGTATGTATACTCTTTTCATCTGTTATCTGTTCAAAATTTATTTTTTAAAAGAAATCTCAACTCAGCTACATTAACTCTAGGCATTAGTGTAAGATTCCACTTCAAGCCCTCTTTGAAAAAAAGGTTCTACAGGCCACTTTCTGCAAGAAATGGTTTTGCTTCAAAGACTAGGATCTTTGAAACATCATCTACCACATTAAATATCTTCAAGATTCCCTTAGGCAGTAATTAATAGCTTGCTCCTTTTTAGAAAACCTGGGAAAAAAAATAGAAAACCTGGATTTCTCTCAAGTTTTAGAAGTTGACTATTTCAAACCATAAATGTCCTTCATTTAGCCATTTCTAGCTCATTAAAATAGAATAATTTTTAAAAATCAAGCTAATTGCAATAAATTTTAAAAAAAGATTTTAACCACTGCCTTTGTGCTTTTAATAAATTCTTTAATATTATGATTCCTATTGATAGGCTCTTTTATTCAGAGGTCACAAGTTGAAAAAGAGTAAACACATTCCAATTCTCATGCTTTTGATGAAATTCACCCTTAGTTCCAGTGACATGCTCACTTGGCTAGATGTTACCGCATCATCGTCTCTTTAATGAGAGCAAATGCAGCCAGAAGGCTCCCCTTGTGGCTCAGCAGCAAAGAGTTCTAGGTGTGGAAGATGTCCTGGAAAAGGAAATGAAGACCCACTCCACTACTCCTGCCTGGGAAATCCTGTGGACAGAGGAGCCTGGCAGGTTACAGTCCATGCGGTCACAAAACAGTCAGACTGGACTTAGTGACTGAGCAACAACATGCAGCCTGGAAGAACCAGAGCCTCCCCTGCTTAAGCTCGGAAAAACAATCTTGACTATCAAAGACAGACTGCATCAGTGAAATGTGGCCCATCCTAACAGGGCGAGAGGAGTCACTGGAGCCAAAACATAAAGCATGCTCATAGAGCGTGAAAAGAGCCAAGTCCCTCCAAGGGGCAGAAAGGCACTTCTGATGGGGGCTGGACAGGGCTGAGCAATGGAGAAAGCTAGAGCAGGGGCTCTGACAACACAAATAAAAGCTGAGGCTCTCCCCCCACCCATTAAAAAATCACCCACAAAGGTTCTGCTTCAAACTTGAGTGCCAATCAGAGGTGAGGCTGTCACCTACACAAGCCACATGCATCCATAATGCACAGCTTCCGAATCCTATCTACTTCCCAGGGCTGAGGCAGATAAGATATGTGAAAACACTAGGTAACTTATACACATAGCAAAGTTCTGTTATCACCATTAAGGATCACAAGGCAGTTCAGTTCAGTACAGAGCAATGAAGTTGCAGTTTCTAAACTCATACTGATTCAGGATTTAGTGAGTTCTTGAATGGTGCCTGGCACAAGGTTGGACTTAACCAAATACTTCATGATGGCCGGGAACAAACATGAATAAATAAATGGAAGGGATGAAGGAAGGACAAAAAGCAGGTCTGAATGAATGAATGACCAAAGTCTATGAAAGACTACATAGAATAAAATAGATGTTCTAACATGCCAAGACAATTTTTGAAACCTCTTAGATGTCAAAACTCAAGAATATACACTGCACAGGTGATCTATTCATTTTCCATGAGCATAACCTCATTTGAGGAATTTTGACAGTCTTGTGACAAGTGAGTGCACATGAAGCTGATCCTCCTCTCCAACATTTAGGAAGGACATTTACCTAAAATTAAACCTGTCTTTGTCCTTCAAATTCATCCCAGTGGGCCCTGTAATAATATAAGTCTGAGTCACCTGCCTCCTCTGGAGGTTTATCCAGATAAACAAAAGCCATCTTTACTTTCAGAAACAGCCTAAATAGTGCTCAAATCCAGGTTTGCCCACAAACTTAAGTCAATTTTCAGAGAATTTTACTTTACTTGGACTTCTGATTAGCTAAAGATAAATGTTCTCTCTGAAGATGAAAGCAAAAGTTTTTAACGTCATAAATTTTCAAGATCAGAGGCTGAAAACGTAGACGTGGTTAACCCATTCCCCAATCCCAATTTTTTTTAGGTTTCACACCATTATCTCCAGAATCAAGCAAAAAACTTCATTATGCTGGGAAGTCCCCTTAGATCTGCTCTAACCAGACATGGAATTTAAAAAAAAAAAAAATGATGTCTAAAAGACATCGACTACACTTCTAAGCACTGATATAAATACCACCTGAGGTTTTTACACTGAATGGATTTCAAAGGGATAGAAACGTGTCCTGGGGGAGACCCCATTCTGATGAATGAAGATAAGTTTATTCTAAAGCCAAATCTTTCTGTACTTCCTATTCACTTTCACTTTAACTTATACAGCTTTACTCAGTCCTTAAAAAGGTATTACTGAATATTTCTAGTTTCACAATCATGCTGCACAATACCCTCACTGTGTGAAGAATTAAGGTGGAAATGCTAAAGTAGAGGAGAAAACCAAAAGCATTCCCAATTCCTAACTTCAACGTCAAGCCCACTTCTGCTAAACATTAACAGTGAGATGTAAAGAAATATATTTGTCAAGACAGAGATGCTCACTATATCCTAATCAGCCAGGACATTACAAATCTTTAATTCACACTTCATGGAGAAAGAAAGAAAATCAATCATGGCAAGTGGGATACTCTGTAAATGGGTTTTTTTTAATTCATAATGTTCCAAATTACAGCAGCATGTGGTACTGACCTCACCCAGGTGTTCACTGAGCCCCATAATGTGAATCTGCACACTCCATCAAAAGGCAATCATTCCTAGAAGTCTTCAGCAGTTTAGAGCAAACAGGAAGGTTTTACCTGAAGTTCAACTGGCAATATTTCTCAGCTGGATCAGCCTCTTAAACCCAGGGATCTTTCCAAAGGAGGAATCACATTGAAAGTAAACCCAACTACTTCCCATTCCATTTTTTACCAGGTTCTTTTGTCACTTATGCTTCTCATTACTTAGACACAGCAGTTAGACCAGGGTCGGAAAGTAAAGATGAGAAACAGGCAATAAAAAAAATCGCCCATAATCTCACCTCCCAGATACAACCATTGTTCACATTTTGGCGAATCTCCGAGACTTTTTCGTACATGTGTGTTAGCTAGGAGAGGATGAGATGGTTGGATGGCATCACCAATGCAATGGACATAAGTTTGAGTAGGCTCCGGGAGTTGGTTATAGACAAGGAAGACTGGCGTGCTGCAGTCCATGGAGTCGCAAAGAGTTGGACACGACTGAGCAACTGAACTAATGCTTTATATCTCTGCTTCCTGCTCCCCGCACTTACTGTTACATGATGAGCATTTTCTCTTAACAACCACATTAGATGTAAGGTTTAAAGACAAACCAGAAATTGAACTCTGACAAAAAAGACACTCCTTAGAGGGCACAAGTGGGATTAGAGAAAGCTACGAAAGGCTGCCCGGCCAGTAAAACGGTCAAATTATCTGATGTCTTTAACGGCAATTCAAAAACAATAGCTGCTAATATTTTAAATGACTTTTTATATTACAGAAGTTTTACATGCTTCAAAAAAGATATGCTAAAAAAAAAAAAAAAGATATGCTTACAGCAGGTTTCCATTTTTAATCAAACTGAGATCCAACTAGTCCATCCTAAAGGAAATCAGTCCTGAATATTCATTGGAAGGACTGATGCTGAAGCTGAAAATCCAATACTTTGGCCACCTGATTCGAAGAACTGACTCATTTCAAAAGACCCTGATGCCAGGGAAGATTGAAGGCAGGAGGAGAAGAGGACGACAGAGGGGCATGGTTGGTTGGTTGGCATCACTGACTCTATGGACATGAGTTTGGGTAAGCTCTGGGAGTTGGTAATGGACAGGGAAGCCTGGCATGCTGAGGTCCATGGGGTCGCAGAGTCAGACATGACTGAGTGACTTAACTGAACTGAGCTACCATTCTTGAGTATCAGTATCTCTGGTACCAGTATATTCTCTCTCTTTCTTATATTAAATTCCTTGCATACAGAAAACTTAATTCTTACTATGGAGTTAAACAGCTCAGAAACATTTTAAAGAGCTCAGTTTTCTGTATATTGCAGAAAAATAAATTCTGTAAATGTAGAAGTTAACCTGGACAGACCAGTAAATCATTTGTATGTATACATGTGTGTGTATACATACATACATATATATATATATGTATATATATATATATATAAAACTATATAGAAGTACAGCATATAGGCATGTGTGTTTATAAATAAATATAACATCAAATAAACTGGGTAATGGTTATTTGCAGCCAATCCTGATCCCTAGTAAATGACCTCTACGGTAAAGTGCCCCAGATTATCTCATCTACACTTGGAGAGACCAAGAGCCAAAAGCAAAACTTATTCTTCTGCTGGGAAAAATAATAGTGAAGTATCCCAGAAGCAAAAAGTTCTTAAATTAACTGAAATCTTGAACAATACTTTCTGCCCTTTGAAATTAATACAGTAGTAATTATAAATTAAGAACAAGGGTATATAAAATACGCAACATATTAAAATAACCACAGAATTTATATACCATTCATTCATCAGATATATGTTATACACACACACCTAGAGACATACAAACACTTTTTTCAAACCATACTAACATTCTCTAATGAACATTTCCCAAAAGAATATATTTTACAGTTTGGGGTGACATGGCATACATTGATAAATAAGAATCAAAAACTTTTACAATAAAACTCATAAAAGACTTCATAGATTTTTGCATATTTCTACAATGTTCAAATACAAACTTATGTTGACACTTAGGTACTTACGTTCCATGAAATAGGGCCCAGGCTCAATTCTCCACACAATTTGTCCTTTTTGTGTTCCAGTCACACCCCTGTTTTTAGAATCCCAGAAGTTGGCTGGAGAATTCTCATCTGGAAAAACCAAATAAACACTTTTTAAGCTTATAATTATAACCTCATTGTCTTTCCTTAGCTCAAAGCCATAGTATGAGTTCTAAAATAAATGGAAAAAAATAAAGAGGGAAATATTAATGAACATTATTGTTAATGACGGTTGGTTATTTAAGATGGCAGAGTAGAAGGACATGAGCTTACCTTCTCCTCTGAGAACTCCAAAATTACAACTCACTGCTGAACAATCGTCAACAGGAGAATGTTGGATCCCAACAAATAAATATACCCACATCCAAGGGCAAAGGAGAAGCCCAAGCAAAATGGTAGGAGGGGAGAAACTGCATTTAGAATCAAACCCCATACCCAACAGAAACACTCAGAGAGCTCAAACTAAAATCTTGTGCACACCAGGAGACTCCACAGAGACTGAGCCAGACCTGACTTTGAGGGTCTGAGTGTCTCCTGTGGAGCTATGGGTCAGCAGTGCCTTACAGGGGACTGGAATGCAAAAGTAGGAAATCAAGAGATACCTGGAGTAACAGGCAAATCTGGCCTTGGAGTACAGAATGAAGCAGGGCAAAGGCTAACAGAGTTTTGCCAAGAGAAGGCACAGGTCTTAACAAACACCCTCTTCCAATAACACAAAACAAGACTCTACACATGGACATTACCAGATGGTCAATACCAAAATCAGACTGATTATATCTTTTGGAGGCAAAGATAGAGAAGCTCTATACAGTCAGCAAAAACAAGTCCAGGAGCTGACTGTGGCTCAGATCATAAACTCCTTATTGCCAAATTCAAACTTAAATTGAAGAAAGTAGGGAAAACCACTAGACCATTCAGGTATGACCTAAATCAAATCCCTTATAATTTGACAGTGGAAATGACAAACAGATTCAAGGGATTAGATCCGACAGACAGAGCGCCTGAAGAACTATGGATGGAGGTTCACGACATTGTACAGGAGACAGTGATCAAGACCATGCCCAAGAAAAAGAAATGCAAAAAAGCAAAATGGTTGTCTGAGGAGGCCTTACAAAGACCTGAGAAAATAAGAGAAGCTAAAGGCAAAGGAGAAAAGGAAAGATATACCCATGTGAATGCAATTCCAAAGAATAGCAAGGAGAGATAAGAAAACCTTCCTCAGGGATCAATGCAAAGAAACAGAGGAAAACAATAGAATGGGAAAGACTAGAGATCTCTTCAAGAAAATAAGAGATACCAACGGAACATTCCATGCAAAGATGGGCACAATAAAGGACAGAAATGGTATGGCCCTAACAGGAGCAGAAGATGTTAAAAAGACGTGGCAAGAATACACAGAAGAACTATACAAAAAGGATCCTCATGACCCAGATAATCACAATGGTGTGAAAACTGACCTACAGCCAGGCATCCGGGAATGCAAAGTCAAATGGGTCTTAGGAAGCATCACTACGAACAAAGCTAGTGCAGGTGATGGAATTCCAGTTGAGCTATTTCAAATCTTCAAAGATGATGCTGTGAAAGTGCTGAAGTCAACATGCCAGCAAATTTGGAAAACTCAGCCGTGGCCACAGGACTGGAAAAGGTCAGTTTTCATTCCAATCCCAAAGAAAGACAATGCCAAAGAATGTTCAAACTACCACACAACTGCGCTCATCTCACATGCTAGCAAAGGAATGCTCAAAATCCTCCAAGCCAGGCTTCAACAGTTCGTGAACCCTGAACTTCCAGATATTCAAGCTGGATTTAGAAAAAGCAGAGGAACCAGAGATCAAATTGGCAACATCCACTGGATCATCAAAAAAGCAAGAGAGTTCCAGAAAAATATCTATTTCTGCTTTATTGACTATGCCAAAGCCTTTGACTGTGAGGATCAGAACAAACTGTGGAAAATTCTTCAAGAGATGGGAATATCAGACCACCTGACCTGCCTCCTGAGAAATCTGTATGCAGGTCAAGAAGCAACAGTTAGAACTGGACATGGAACAATAGACTGGTTCCAAATCAGGAAAAGGGGTATGTCAAGGCTGTATGTTGTCACCCTGCTTATTTAACTGATATGCAGAGTACATCATGCGATATGCCAGGTTGGATGAGGAACAAGTTGGAATCAAGATTGCCGGGGGAAATATCAGTAACCTCAGATATGCAGATGACACCACCCTTATGGCAGAAAGCGAAGAACGAAAGAGCCTCTTGATGAAAGTGGAAGAGGAGAGTGAAAAACCACGTTTAAAACTCAACATTCAGAAAACTAAGATCATGGCATCTGGTCCCATCTCTTCATGGCAAATAGATGGGGAAACAATGGAAACAGTGACAGACTTTATTTTCTTGGCTTCCAAAATCACTGCAAATGGTGACTGCAGTCATGAAATTAAAAGACGCTTGTTCCTTGGAAGAAAAGCTATGACCAACCTAGTCAGCATATTAAAAAGCAGAGACATTACTTTACCAACAAAGGTGCATCTGGTCAAAGCTATGGTTTTTCCAGTAGTCATGTAAGGACGAGAGTTGGACTATAAAGAAAGCTGAGTGCCCAAGAATTGATGCTTTTGAACTGTGGTGTTGGAGAAGACTCTTGAGAGTCCCTTGGACAGCAAGGAGATCCAACCAGTCCATCCTAAAGGAAATAAATCCTGAATATTCATTGGAAGGACTGATGCTGAAGATGAAATTCCAATACTTTGGCCACCCGATGTGAAGAGCTGACTCATTGGAAAGGACCCTAATGCTGGGAAAGATTGGAAGCAGAAGGGGACAACAAAGGATGAGATGGTTGGATGGCATTCACCGACTCGATGGACATGAGTTTGAGTAAGCTCCAGGAGTTGGTGATGGCAGGGAAGCCTGACATGCTTCAGTCCATGGGGTCACAAAGAGTAGGACACGACTGAGTGACTGAACTGAACTGATTGTTAATGAGTTACTTAATGACTTGCATTTACAAGGAGAACTAGAGAGAAGAGTGGGCAGGTGGAAAGAAAATGGCATGCCTGGGTTTAGCCAGGTTGGTCACTAAACTGTCAAAAGACAAAACTGCAAAGAATAAAGAGTATGATTGTTCATCAACCAGCAATGAGATGACACACAAAAAGAGAGTGTGTGAGCTCCTGTCTATAAAATCCTTTATAAAAAAAAAAAGATGAAGAGCTAAGCTGATAGAATATAAGAGAATCAAGATGGGGTTAAGAGAGGGGATGTTAAGCTAGGAAACTGAGTCAAGACACAGCACAGGTTTGCCATGGACAGTGTTCAGGAAATACCAAGCGAGTCAGCGCGCTGGCTGGGATAATTGTTCCCAACGGTCAGCAGTGGGTTACCTTGACACCATGGAAGAGAAGGAAAGAGGAAGAAGGATAGAAAGGACAGATCCAAAGAAGAGGCCTGAAAGCAGCATCCTGTCTAAGCTCTCTGACCTCAGGGCATTAAGAAAGTGGTCATATTTGTAAAGGGTACAAATGTACCCTTCATGGCGTACATGAAGGAGACAGTGACCACGTAAGCTGACAATACTGCTCTGGCTGCCCCGGGCTCTGCCCCACCCTGAAGGCAGAGGGATTCATGTTCTTTATCTTGCTCACTTCGCACTAGTCTGAAGCTCGGTTCTAAGGTCCTGGAATAGGAAGTGAAACTAAGGATGTGACAAAGGGACCATCCAGAGTTTTACAGGTACACAAGTGAGTGTGCAGAGACCCTGGCTCTTAAAGTCAGATGCACCTCATTTTCATCCCCAAACCTCTTTCCTAGGAGGGAAGATTAGGCATACACTTTAACTGAGAGCTGGAGTTAAGCAGATAGGGTGAAGTCAGTGAGCTGCTAAAACAGGAAAGGTAGAGAACAGGTTCAAAGTCCAAGGGAGTAGTCCTGAAAATAAAATCCTCAATTCTTAAGAACATAAAAGAAACAGAAAGTGGCCCACGTGAGGGGCCGGATGATCCAGCTCTGAGGGATTCCTGTCTGTGGCTTCCCTCGGGGCCCACTGGCTTTATGACATTGAGAGGTCAAAGAGGTCTGGGAGGAGTGGTCCTTTCTGCTGTCTGTAATCAACACAGCGTAAGTCAAAGATGCTTTATAGTTAAAGGCCAATAAGCAGGGTCACCTCCTCTTAGAAAAACAACACAAGCCAATCCACTCCATTCCATCACAGAAACACAACCCCAGTGATATTTAGAAGGCACTCAAGGATCACCTAAAACTGGATTTGAAAGATGGTATGTGGCTCCTTGGGGCAGATGCTGCTCACTGCCTCTCCCCTGAGCCTCTTCCTTGTCATCTGAACCCCAATTCTATCCAAGGTAGCAATGTACCCAGTTAAAAGAGTTACCCTTAAATGCAGCTAAGGATGTCACGTGGCCAGGGAATGTGGGTTGAATTCTACTGGGTGGGACTTCTGGGGGAGCTATTACTTTTAAGACTGATACAAGGACACTCAATAATCTTTTTGCTCTCCCCCCGCCACCTCCTCTCTCCTTAGATGAGAGCCACAAGCTAAGGATGACAGAGAAAGAAGCTAGAAACATCCATGATGATCATTTGAACCCTAAATGGCCCTCAGACTTCTTGCTATTGAGGCAAAAATAAATTCATACTTGTTTAAGCCCCTGTGGTTGGGTTTCTGTTACTTGTGGGTGAACACAATTCCTAACAGACACAATTACCATCCTAAAAGTCATTCAGTGATTTAGACCCATGAGGCCTGACTTGAACCAGAATCACTGACTGTATCACTTCTCCAGTTTAGACAAGGGTAGCTTCTTCTTCTCTAAAACATACTTTAATGGGCAAAGCTGCTTACATAGGAACGGAGATGCTCATGTTTTCACAAACAGATGTATTGTACTAGCTGTTGGTCACGTGGAAGGCTACAGGAAGCTGGACCCTGCAGGGCAGAGAACACAGGCACGGGGAGCAGAAGGTGTCGGTCCGGCTGTTCTAAACGCCAGACAGCTGTGCAGGTGAGAAGGCTTCTGAACATACTGTGGAGCCAGTTTCCACCTGAGGCCTCAGGAAAGACAGGCAATAACAAATCTCATTTTAGGATCCCAGTGATAAAATGCAACATTCACAAAATTATACTTCTTAAAGTGTGACCTCACCATAAGAGGGTTGGCACTTCTACTATTACTAAACTTTTTCTCCCCAAGCCATCAGTCAAGCCAAATCAAGTACACACTTCTGACACATCAAGCCTTGGGAGATGGAGTGCTGAGGAGCAGAGACAGAGCGGAGGGTGGAGGTAATGCGACGAGAATTGTCATAAGAGGAATTATCCCCACACAGAAGTGGTTCCTGGGGCTCCACACAACCCTCTACATGTGCCCTGGAGGAGAAACGTGTCAGAGAACCAGTGCCAGCCCTCCTGTTCCAAGAAGAGCCACCAGCAACTTTTTCTTTGCCTATTATATTCACTTCGAGGTAGAAATACTGCACTGCGTGACTATCCTCCCTTGGTCTCAGAAGTCAGAAATAAGGGAGAACGAGTTATGGGGGCTTCCTCCTCAGACCCTCTACCAAGAAACAGACCTAGAGTAAGGTGTTCAAATCACCTACCAGCTCATGGGGTTAGCATAAACCATATATCTCTGACTTTAGCTCCTATCATTGGTTTATAGGCAATGTGGACAACTCCATTTGGCTAAATTTATGATATTTAAAGAAATAAAGGCTAGTCTCTGGAAGAAAAATGTTGAAAATGTACCGTGATCATTCAGATTCATAAGGAGCTCAAATGTCCCATATATGATGAGAAATGAATCAGAATTAGGATGAAAAGCAGAGCAGATGCTTGATGGGTCTGCTCTTTTTTTTTTTAAGCAAAATGTCACGGTGAGAAACAATCCTGTAAACCTTCCTGGGGAAGGTCTTATTCCCCGCCACGCATAGTGTCTGTCATGGAGAAGTCACCCAAGTTGGTTAATATTCTGGCTATTCTATGTGGAAATTTTTCTCTGATGAGATAGTATTTCTGATAGTTCATTATCCCTGACAGATAGTAGCACTCTTGGCATTGAGTGACAGCTACTCTTAACTGAGATATAAAATTCCTAGAAATAAACCAGCGTAGGGTCACAGTATTTTACAGAGGTGTTCACAGCCTCCACGGCTCCAGCTCCCACCGCACAAGCCAGCAGAGTTCTGGGCAGCCTTGGCGGCACCATTCTAAAACTAAACAGAATGACTCATCCTTTGTCTTTCTTTCAAGAAGACTGATTTTAATCTGTCCTTCAGACTAAAACTCTTTAAAGTAGGTAAACACCTTTCAATTAGGTTGGAATCCATTCTCATCTGGCCAAAGAACACCTTCTGAGTGACTGTGTTTCTCTGCTCAGATCTACTTTTCATGGATATTTGAGGACAGAATATTTTTTCCCAGATTGTGTAACTTGTTTTTCTTTACCCTCATTTAACATCTATTTTAGGCAATTCAATCTTTCTCAAATGCTCCTGCTCCAAAGGAGAAAAATAATTGAGTATAAAATACTATACCAAAGAAAGGGTTCTGAACTCCCTAGATGTATCATATAGACATAAAATATGCATCTATTTCTTCCATTAATTGAACAAAGATTCTGATAGATCAAATAAATGTCATTGCTCTTTAAAGTCAATTATCAATTGTTCTGTTTATACTTGGCCACTTCCCTTCCTCATTTCTCTTTAGCATAGCGCAGATCTGAGGATATCTGTCCTCATGCCCTCTAATTTCTACCCTCTGACTTACAGCAAGGTGCCGGGCATTCTGTGACATCCAGAACATGGACAATATGAGGCCCCATCTCCCTGGTTTCTCCATTCCCTACTGCCATCTTTTCTGTACCCATGTCTATTTCTTGCCTTCTTGCCCAGAGTTCTAGGCAATAACGTGGTGCCCTTGACTCCAACACTTCTATCAGTACCTTCTCTCACTTTGACCATTAGATTCTTCCTCCCAACCTAGAAACATATCAGCTTCCAGGAGGTATATTCTCCTGCTTTTGCTCCTTGACCACTGCCTTCCCTTGCCCCTTTTCTCATTCACATTCTTATTTGCCTTCCGACCAAGATTAAAGTGTCTGTTACAGTTATAATGGAGTTTACAATCTGGGAGTGTATATTCTAGATATTTAGGTAACTTTCTAGCTGGAATATAATCATAAAAACATTGGAGATGTTTAATGCATGTGCCTAAATATCTTCTCTAAATGTAATTTTGTTTGGCAGCGTTTTATATAAAGCTTGTCCACTCATGTCTCTTACATATTCTTTGTTCTCTTATAAATCTACTTGGCAGTACATTTTCTCTAAATATAAAGGCACAGCACACACCCCCAAAACCCTAAAATCCTTCTAATAAAACTTTCATACCTGTTTGTGAATATTGTGGGATCATAATCAAGAAAACTCTTGAAAATCTTTACTCTTGCCTTATTTTAGCAATCCATGATGCCTTCCCAAACTGATTTCATTTAGTGCTTTTTAAAATTACAGTTAGCCCTTCAACAAAAGCAGGGGTTAGGCAAACTGCCCCTCTCTGCAGTTAAAAATCAACCTATAGTCAGCCCTCTGCATTCAATGTGTTCCTCCTTATCCACAGGTAGTTTCACATCCACAGATTCAACCAACCGTGGATCATGTGGAGCTACAGTATTTATACTGAAAAAACTGAGTATTAGTAGACCTGAGTAATTCAAACCCATGCTGTTCAAAGATCAGCTCTACTCTTTAGGGCTACTCCAGTTAATTTTGTTTTTAATACGAGAACTACTTATGTTAAGTCTGCTTCTCCAAGGGAAAAACAAAGTATTTGGACCCAGGAATAAAGGAGCAGGTGTATAAGATTACACCACACAAAACTAACTCTTTTTTATTAACTATAGAGTACAATAGCTCAGAGAACTTTCTCAGATTTGGTTGATTAGATGAGAAACAGTCTCTTTCCCTTAATGAAAACCAAGTGTCTTAAACAAAATCTCTGTATAAGCTGATTCACCAACATCTCCTACACATTTGCTTCCCCAGTGGCTCAGGGGTAAAGAACCCACTGCCAATGCAGGAGCCACGGGAGACGTGAGTTCAACCCCTGGGTCGGGAAGATCCCCAGAGGAGGAAATGGTAACCCACTCCACTATTCTTGCCTGGAAAATGCCACGGACAGAGCAGGCTGCAAAGAGTCGGACACGACTGAGCATGCCTGCACCTTCTTCCCCTTTAGCTAACTGATCCTCCCGGGCAAGGATCGCCTGACTCCACAGCTCACAGTGAATACCCTGGGATTCTGCAAAACACAGATTTCTAGTTAGTAGGTTTGAGTCAGGATGCAGGAATCTGAATTTTAGCAAACACCTCATTCAGTTGATTCTGATACAGTACTAATAAAATTCCTCACGTGGAAAAAACGTGTTCATATAATCTCCAGGGAAACAGAGCAATCACATCCGCCATGCACATCTCATTAATCACTTACCTCTCATTGGTCAGTTTGTTCCTTCCTCCTTCTTTTCTTCCTTCACCTGAAAGGTTTTTATTGACCGACTACTATGAAAGTCAACACCCCATCGCCTGCCATAAGGAGATGGCAGTGTAGTAGGAAAAGACTGGCACGTAAGGTACAACGCAATACTAGAACTGCTAGGATAGAGGTGTGCACACTTTATAAAGTACTAAAGGAGAACCAAAGAGGAATGATCAGCATCCCCTGTGACTGTGTATAATGAATGTGGTGCTGGTCTATCAAGTCTGAAACATCTCTGGGAGATGAATATGGACCTATACTTTTGGAGATCTACACATTTAAGCCAGTTATTATGGTATTTCAATCCATTTCTCCTTTTCTTCCTTAGAAAGGAAGGTTAATTATATAAACTTACTATATGATTATAAAGATTAATTTTAAAAAATAAATTCTTCTAAAATGCCACTGAGACATAAAATAACATAAGCATAAAGTCTTTCATGCACCAAACTCTTCCTTTCCCATAATATTTCACACAGAGAGATCTGTGTGAAAGTAATCTTTTAAAGATTAATTTTTTCTGTATGATTTTTAGATTCCAGAAAATGTCCTATGAATAGGTTTTGAAGATAATAAAAATATCTATAGGAGATATGACCAGACATATCAAACATATCCAAATATAATTTGGATTTGAAAATGTTTCTATGTCTATATTAATATTTCTAAAACCATACAGTACTGGAGATAAAACAGGAACAAAAAAAGTATTCAAAGTCCTCACACTTCTATCAGCCAACCTAGGGGAATTGAAAAAAGATGAGAAATTTTGCGAGAAAGATGCCATGTAACAGACTGTGCCAGAGATGAAAAATGATGCTTACAAAGTTTCTTTTGCTCTAAAGCAATTGCTCCCTATATTTTCTCATAAAATGGCATAAACATCTAAATTGATTTAAAATTACTTTGGGATACAAATTGAATATCCCTACATCCTGAGATAAGATCATAAAGGAGCCTCAATTTATTCCAGCTACACTCAGAAATTAGATGCCTTGTCTAGGATTTGGGATTTAGAAAGCAATCCTAAGCTATTAATATAATTTGAATCGAAACAATCATTCCAGACCTGGGCAAAAACACACCTTCACAGGTGCTGCGTGACTGTTAAAACTCTGCAAATTTACCTGCAAGTGCTAGGCAAGTTATGTGAGAGGAAAACTCTGATAATGACTGAGATTTGAACTAAACTGCAGGGAAGGGGTGACTCTTTACCACTGATTGTACCAAAGAAAGCACCAATCTTATTAGTGTTACGAGAATTGCCTAACAAACTGCCTCATGAATCGGCACACTTTACATTTGTCCCTAGATTCCCAGTTCTGTACACCAACACCCTCTCTGAGTGGGGAAAAAATAAAAAAGAGTATGCATATCAGACATATTTAGAGATTGCAATGATGACACATGTTATCAAATGAGAATGTCCCCACTGGTGACTATGGCTTTGGAACCACTTGAATGGCATTTTTCTTATGCCAGAAAGTTTTGCTGATTAAAATGTGCTGGAGATGAAAGAAAAAGACAGTGGCACATTACAGTGCAGAAAAAGCAACAGGGCTGAGAAGATAGCTTGTAAGAGGGAAGGTCTGCCCTTGGGGATGTTTGCACTGAAGTCCGTGTCTCACTGCCTGCAAGGGAGCAAGACAGCATTTGGCATGGGATGGGGGGGTGGGTGGAGTGGGGGGCATATACTGATTCAATGCCATACACACCCGCAGTATGAGAGAGGTGTGTTACCGCTGTCTCTAAAGGAGGCCTCACCAGGAGTGGGAGAGCTCAATGCAAATTAGGTTTCAGTAGCTCCATGCTGGGTGACATAATTTATAACCAAGTCCTAACCAAACCCCTGAGGTCTCCCCAACACTCAGACCTCCCTACATGCTGGGCAGAGGCTGGAGGCTCTGCTAAGCCACTTCCTATATAAAACACCTGACCCTTCACTAGTCAGTTAAACCCTCATTTTGACAAGGAAGGAGTGGGGGAACCACCAACAGATCAGTGAGAACTACTTGCACTCATTTCAGTAAATACCTCCCAAGAGTTTCAGTCAGAGAGGGTTTACAGAGGAATTCATTCTAAACACAGGCATCCCAGGTGGCGCAGCAGTTAAAGACTTGCCTGCCAGTGCAGGACACACAGAAACCACAGGTTCGATCCCTGGGCCGGGAAGATGCCCTGGAGAAGGACACGGCAACCCACTCCAGTCTTCTTGCCTGGACAGTCCCAAGGACAGGGGAGCCTGGCGGGCTACAGTCCATGGGGTCGCAAAGAGTCGGACACGCATGCCTGCATGATGTTGACAAGTGAAAAAGGGATCCCTATTTCCTTCAGAGTAAAACTCAAAGTCTTTACAGAGGTGAACAGTGTCCTACAGGACCTGGCAGCCCCATCTCCACCCCTCAAAAAATTACAGCTCTGAGTTCACGTTTCCCTACGCTGCCCCTGTCCCCACCCTATCCTCGCCAGCCACAACGGGCTCCCTGACCGGGAAGGGGATCGGAGTACACCACGCCAAAATATGCCACTTTGGGCTGAAAGTCATTAGTTTTCAGCTCTCGCCTTTAAATCTAAAAGCAAGACCCAAATTTTCATCTGTAAAGTCTCCCTATTCCGTACTAGAAAGAGTAAAATGACTCAATCGCCACTCACCAAAGGAGAAGGAACTAGCTTCAGTCTGCATAGCAAACCTTCCTAAAACACCCTTATCTTCCAGTAGCTCCCCCCATATGTTCACCTTCCCAAAATTTCCCACCCTAGAAGCCAACTCCCTTTGTCTGGTTACTTCTCCACAATTTATTGCCCTTTGTTAAAGTAGCATATAAGCCCAAGTTTAATCACTCTTTCTGGTCTTCATATCCAAAAAGGCTTCACGTAAGTAGAAATAAAAATTTTAACAATTACTAAAATTTGTATATCCTTTTTCCTCTTAATCTGTCTTCTGTCAGTCTAATTTGCAGGCCTGGTAGCCAAACCTAAGAGAATAGAGGAAAGTCTTTTTTCCTCCTCTACAATATCCTCAAAGTTCTGTTAAGGATTCTGCCTCAGGATCTATTTGTCTGAAACTTTCCCCCCATATATCCATATGGATCAGTCCTCTCCTTAAATCATTTTTCTTTTTTGCTTGCACAAAACCATCTCAATGAAATCTACCCTGACTGCCTCTAGCATTCCTAGAGTATCTTACCCTACTCAATTTCCTTTCCAAAACCCTATCACTATCTAACACACTATATAATCTACTTATATTTGTATACTGTCTTTCTCCTCAAGAGGTAAATCCCAAGGGGTCAAGAACTTTTTGTCTATTCTGTTCACTGATTTATATTAAGTAACTGGAACAATATCTGGCACATGGTAGGTGCTCATGTTTAGTTGAATAAGAGATGTCTTCATATATTCTTTGAATTATGATGATATACCATTAAGTGAATATCAGTATTACACTGTTAAAATATACAAAGGAGGAAATAAAATTCTCACCAAGGAATGCATAAAACCTTTTTTAAAGACATCTCTGTCTTTTTCAAAATAGAGAAAAACAAGGACAATAATGCTAAGTCCTATCACACTAACTAAACAAGATCAATTTATTTAAACTCTCAATCTTTGTAACAATAATTTTGTATTAATTCAATCACACTGATACCCCTAGCTGACATTCAACTCTGTTTATATCTTATAGTCTGTCACACCAATGCACAAAAAGATGAATTAGCTTTCCTCAGAACACATGATCAACCTCTCATAAAGGTCTTTGAAACATATTAAACAAGATTTTTTCCTGATGAAGACTTTTAGAGCATTTCTAAATTAAGATTTATCTTTTACCTCAACTGAATGTTTTCCTATAGGAAAACATTTGTATTATCAAATTTCTTGATAATACATCAAATGGAAAAATCACTAAAAGTTTACTTACATCAAATACTCTATTTTATTTGACTATTATAAAAATTTATAATAAATATCATTGTGAAAAAAGAATATTTGTAATAGTTTCAGTCAATTTCATGTTAGAAATATAAGCAGGAATTAGATGCTCTTTGTAAAATTTGAGACTTAAAAATGAAGTATACACTGCTGTCAGTACATAATTTTCCCCAACAGTTTGCGTGGCTATATTTCCTCTAGCAATTATACTCTTACAATGAGAATGTAAGCCTAAGCTCCTTTAAAAGGTCAAGCAGGTCAGCATATGGTATCTTGGTAAACACCTTGGCACAAGATCCACTTTAGGAATATTATGTAACAATGACACTGAAATATCACAATTCCCATCCTGGTACCAAAGCTGACAGGTTAAAACAAGACTTCCTATTATTAAAGAACTTTCATGAGAAAGAGTAGGTAAATGATATTTTTCTAAAGGTCTATAATTTGAGGTAAGATGATGACAGGTTAACAAAAGTTAGAAGAGAGACTTTAAGGCCTAAAAACAGAAAGAAAACAATTACAGAAGTGATGGTGGAAATGAAATTCAAAATTAATTCAACACATATTTACTGAAAGAAAGCTGAGCACTGAAGAATTGATGCTTTTGAACTGTGGTGTTGGAGAAGACTATTGAGAGTCCCTTGGACTGCAAGGAGATCCAACCAGTACATCCTAAAGCAGGTCAGTCCTGGGTGTTCATTGGAAGGACTGGTGTTGAAGCTGAAAGTCCAATACTTTGGCCACCGGATACGGAAAGCTGACTCATTTGAAAAGACTCTGTTGCTGGGAAAGATTGAGGGCTGGAGGAGAAGGGAACGACAGAGGATGAGATGGTTGGATGGCATCACCGACTCAATGGACATGGGTTTGGGTGGACTCTGGGAGTTGGTGATGGGCAGGGAGGCCTGGTGTGCTGAGGTTCATGGGGTCGCAAAGAGTCGGACACAACTGAGCCACTGAACTGAACTGATTATTTACTGAGCAAGTCCTCTCTGGCAGGCCATATTCTAACTGACTGGGATGTGAGGTGGAATAGAAGAGTCAAAGTCCCTGTCCTTGTGGAGACTTTGGTCCAGTGGGGAAAGCGATGAATAATCAAACACAGAATAATGTACATGCCAGGTGGTGTAGTAGATATAATGTAAAGTCAGGTGGTGGTAACATGACTTAAAGAAATACAGCCAGGGAGCATGAGGGGAGTGAGGCTGGCGGAAGAATACTATTTTCCTTAGGCTGTTGAGGGAAACTTTTGAACAGGGCCATGAATGAAGTGAGAATGTTTGCAACTGGGAGATTTGGGAAAAGGCAACAAAGGAAAATCCAAGCACCCTGAAACAGGACAAGCCCTCCACGTTCCCAGGAACAATAAAGCGATGCAGACTGAATGATGAGGCAAAGCGTAGGAGAAGATGAGATGGGAGAGGTAGGCAGGGCCAGCTTGCAGACATGAACAGTAATAAACACCAGAGAAGCTTACCCTGCCCTGGGCACTGTTCTACTGTGTTGCCTTTATTAACTCATTGCAACCTCTAACAGTCCTTTGAGGTATCATTATGAGATTTTTTACAATGGGGAGACTAAGGCACAAAGAAGTTAATAAATGCACGACAAGTCCAAAACTAGCATGTGCAGCGTGAACCCAGGCTGGCTTGTTCCAGAAGCCACGCGTCTCAGTCCTATAACACACCATCTATCTAGACCACAGAGAAGCGTCTGGATTTCACTTGGAGGACAATGGAAAGTCACTGGGGAATTCCAAGCAGGGAAGTGACATGATCTGCATCTAAAAACAAAACAAAACAAAAAAACCCTTCTGGCTGCAGTGTACAGAGTACATTGTGCAAGGATAGAGAGGATGGTGCACTGTGACGCTTCAGGCCCAGGCCCAGCACCAGCCTTGCAGCCATAACCTAAACATGACCCTCCTCCATCGCCATCTTTCCTGTGCAGACAGAGCCGCCGAAGCTATAAATATCCACCTTAGTGCACAAGGCTCTGAACCAATTCCAGGCTCTTCAGTCCAGTGGCCCTGGGAGGTGACTCATCTGCCTCTAAACCCTCTCCAAGCCCAACCATCACCTTCACTAAGTCCACCATTCTCCTCCTTTCCTGCTCTTATTCAAGTAACTCCTGAAACTCCAACTATCGCCACATTCAACCTTAATCAGCCAACACAGGAAGTTCTGATTCTCCATCACTTAGTGATTCAATAAAAGCCTTCCTGCAGCATATTTAAAATGTCACTAGCAGTTAGTTGACAAGGACACTCTATTCCCCAACAGAAATATGCTTTTTGTTTTTAGGTACATACCACTTATTACAGGTGCAATGCAAGTAGTATACTGCCTGATAACCATGTTACCAGCTGTGGCTGCTAGGTGATGCTAAGATCCTAGAACTTCATAAAATGGCAGACCTAAGTCTAAAGTCCATTTTTTCCAATTTACTGTATGACTTAGGGCGAGTCTTAAAACTGCAAATACTCCATTTCTTTCTTCCATAAAATGATAGCAGCACTCGTAGCTCAGAACACTGCAGGGAGGACGTGTGTACAGAATGTATTCTGGTACATACTAGGAGTTGCATATCCAGGTTTTTAAATCTATTTCATCCTTTTTAAAAAGAGCTATGTCTTTAATACTCAGAAAGCACAGTTTCCCAACTTCTTTACTTAGTTTTAACTTTTTAAATGTATTTCCTTTAAAGAAACTATTTTATTCTGATTTTTCAAAAATACCCTATAAAAAAGCATACTTATTTATATGTTTTTGGAAATTTTTCTTTCTTAGGCAAAGGATGCCAAATAATCAGGCAGCAAAAGTGCAGGCCATAGGTACAGTGATAGTAATAATAGCACATTATGCCATGTACTATGCTCTGTAGCACATTCTCCCACATAGAGTATCTGCCTAGTTCTCAGACAGAGGGTCACTCAAAGCTGAAAGCTCTTTCAATGAGCTTTAAGCCTGGCTTAAAAAAAAAAGTCAGGTAGGGACTTCCCTGGTGGTCCAGCGACTGACTCTGTACTCTCAACGCAAGGGGTCCATGTTTGATCTCTGATCAGGGAACTAGTTCCCACAGGCTACAACCAAAAGACCCAGCACAGCCAATTAAGTATTAAAAGAAAGAAAGAAAGAAAGAAACAGGCAGAGCCGCCCTCATCTCTATACATAGTAAATCCAAGACAGAATACAGTTTCCACTTAGGAATCTGTCACCCACTGTGTGCATAAAAAGTCACCAGAAATTGCACTGTTTTGACTACATATCCTCCTTTTCTTTCCTCTGATTATTTTATGTGAATACACTAAGCTCTCACTCATAGATAATTCCTTCTAATACTAAATGAAGTTTAAAAGCAACCTCCAGATCATCCAGGATGTCTCTTTTACACTGGACATGGTAACTGAAGACCCTGGGAAACATACCATCATAAAATATAATATTTAGCAGCAAACCATCCTTTGGTTCAGTAATCCTTTGGTTACTGCTTTGATCTTAAGAAGCTCAGTAAAAAGGACTTATAATAAGAATTGGAAACTGTAATAGATAACCTTATTTAAAGAACGCTATTGCCCTTATTGAAGTGAACCAGATGCTTGTCGGAGTTAATCCAAATGAGTTCTGAAAATATGAATTAGAAACACGTGGGAGCAATCTTTCTGGAACAGTTATTGCTACTGATTCTAAAGAATAATTTTGTGGAAGGGGCTACTCCCTTGGGTCCTGCCCCAAAATGGCTTTATCAGAAGATTGATAACCTTCCCAGAAATCAGATTGCTCACCTGAATCTTTACTACATCATCAATTTCCTTTTCATTAAACTGAGCATGTTATTCAATAAGGATCCTCCTGGCATTCCAGTGGATAATTCTTTGTATCTGTCCAGTACATTACAGAAATAGTTAAGGATCCCTGGCTCTCAGGCACTAAATGCCAAGTATGCTATATGCCAATAAAAAATAACATCCCCGACCTCTTTGAGAACCATTTTTGGCACACAGTCAAAAAAATAAATTTTTTCATTTGAAAATACTAATTTGAAAAAATTAAAATAGAATTGAAATTTTGCCCTGCCTTCATCCCAGTTTCTAAACAATTAAAGCAGATTCAGAAGGTCTATAGAAAACTGGGACAGTTTGCCACAGATGCCACAAGAAAATATTTTTTAAAAACATGGTTTTATTCTTGAGTTAAAATTTTCTGGTAAGATTGTTAAATCATCACTCTCTAGAATGTGAATTCATATGAATGAATACTTTCCCACAAAAATATTACATTACAAATAAATCAGTTTTAACATCTCATTCCCAGAGAGAACAGTTTTTAAATCCATCAAAAACACTATTATTCCAGAGGCAGATGACCTGTCATGAAATCTATTTTGACTCAACCTAATGCCATTTTCAAAGCATTCTTGTAGGTAGAACCTGTACTTAACATGGACAGTAAAATAATTCATCTAAAACCAGTGCAACTCTAGAAATTCACAGTGAGGGGACTGTATAAGTAAGTAAAGTCGCTCAGTCATGTCCTACACTTTGGGATCCCATGGACTGTAGCCTACCTGGCTCCTCCCATGGGATTTTCTAGGTAAGAATGAATACTGGAGTGGGTTGCCATTTCCTTCTCCAGAGGATCTTCCCCACCCAGGGACTGAACTCGGGTCTCCCGCATTGTAGGCAGACGTTTTACAGTCTGAGTCGTAAAAGTTTCACAAAACCTTTAATCCCAGCATGGATCTCTTATGTCAAGATGTCAAATGACTAAACATGATAAATGCATCAGATAATTTGTTAATAATTGTTCCTAACCAAGCCGAGAGCGGACAGTATTAAGAATTTTTCAAAGAGAAAGGCAGAGAGAACTGTAAATTCCAAGCAACTGGGCATGGAAACCAGAGAGTGGAATTCATTTTACAGAACTTTCTAATAGCTTACCTCAAAAAATTTCAAAGAGTTCATCTCTGCTTTCACCAGGGCAGAATCCATCATTTCAAATCGGATTTAGGAAGCAGCAGGAAGAAACATTTCATTTTCCTTAAAACAATGCACCTAGCCTACCCATTGGAAATTTCATTCATAGGAGTGGCCGGAACCGAAGTCTAAGAGGGTCCGCAGTCCTAATGTGGTGGGGAGAGAGCTGCGGGTCCACTCCTGAAGCTCTTGCTGCTCCTCTTCCCCCGAAGTTCTAGAAATGAAATACTGAGTGGGATTCGGGCAGGCCGCTAAAGAGACTTCTGTCCAGCGATGAACTGAGAGCTGCCCCTGCCTTTCATCAAGACTTATCACTGTCCAGGCCTCCGAAGTGAAGAAACAATCCTGTACCAGTGTCCCTGAGGCTGAGGCGGCCGTGGCCACGCCCCCGTCAAGCACCGGATGCGATCGCCCCATCCTCCCCTCACTTCCTTCCTTCGCTTCTCCATGGGAGAATTCCAAAGACGAGTTCTGTGGGTACACACACACACACACACACACACACACACTCGCACACACAGTGGGCTGATGTCAATAAGCTGTTATCACAGAGAGACGGGCTTTCTGTTTGATTTGCTCAGAACAGAGTGGCCACTATACGGGGAACTCTAATTTACTGTTATCATTAATCAGACACAGCCTTCATTTAAGTTACTGAAATAGGCTCACGGCATCCTAGCCAACCCAGAAGGGAGTTTGTGGATTTGTGATTTCAAATTGTAAACAAGTATTAAAACTTTTTCATATATCAAATTGCTTTCATGAAAACCCCCACATGTGGTTATCAATCCAGAGGTTATTTTCAGACCCTACTTCTAAAGCAAAAATAGATACAGTCGCCAGTTTAGCTGGTGATGCTATCTTACTCTAGGAAGCAGTTGTGGTAGGAGACTCTCTAGTCAGCTGTGCTGTTCTTCAGTGGAGAAATGGGCTTCATAAAACTGCCCACTGGGCAGTCGTTGCAACTTTGAAATGCTGGCTGAAATGGGTGAGTGCAATCAAAGGCTATAAGACCATCTCTTCCCAACAAAACTTGGAAAGCAAGATGAGATGCCTCATTTGTCACATGCTTTGCTATGAAGTGGGGCAGACTAGATTTAAGCTCCATGCTACTATTGGTGACTGTAATTTCCTTTCCACTGTTCTCTTAACTGAGACTTCATTTGCCATGAAGCTTCAGAACTTTGGACTGATTCTGGAATAGACTGAGTGACCACAGCAAGCTTGGCATTCCAGAACCGCCACCACCCTGTTCAGGCTCTATTGAACATGCAAACCCAGTCACGTCTTAAGACAAATCATTGTGGATTTCTGGGTGTGTCCTAGCAAACAACAATAATAGCAAGCAGGTATGGAATGCCTACTCTGTACCAGGAACCATAGTAAATGCTTAAAAAAAATAGTCTCTAACGAATGCTCTAAATCATGCTCTAAAACTGAGGTTGGTGGTGTTATTGGGTCCATTTTACAGATGAGGAAGAGCTTCCCTGTTGGCTCAGACGGTAAAGACTCCACCTGCAATGCAGGAGACCCAAGTTCAATCTCTGGGTCAGGGAAGACCCCTGGAGAAGGGAATGAATGGCTAACCACTCCAGTATTCCTGCCCGGAGAAATCCATGGACAGAGAAGGATGACAGGCTACAGTCCACGGGGTTGAAAGCAGCTGGACACAACTGAAGTGACTGACTCTTCACTTTTCACAGATGAGGAAACTGAAACTCACAGAAAGGAAGTGATAACAGCCAGGATTAAAGTCAGATCTGAATATATATCCAAACCCAAGCTCTTTTACAATACACTGCCTCCCTCAAATAACACTGAAAATGCCAGCGTCCTCACTGATTAATAGGTGGCCAATAGGCCCACCCAGTCACCAGGCAGCCTCAGTCACCATTAGGAGATTAAAAAAAATAAGCTAGAAAAGATGAATATGTTTCCTATTGTTGGCATGAAAGACGGCTACAGCCTATGAACAAGTCTTCCCAACAATGTCAGCATTTTTGTTTTCATCCCAAGTCTGTCTAACCCTTACCTCCACTCACCCTCAGGCCCCTGGACCCACCTGATGCTCCCATCACTCTGGCCTTCCAAGCCATTATTCTTTGCCTTCCCAAGATTGTAACAGTGGCCAGATATGCCACTTAAGCTGAACTCTAGGTTCTGGCCCATCCACGTGTCACCGACATTCACAGGTGACAGGCTATTTTCCTACATAAAGGAAATCTTCCTCACAGCACAAGCCTTTGTCATAATGGAACACAGATCTCCCCAAGTTGATCAAGAAAGAAACTTACAGAGTGGAGCAAGGGAGATAAGATGACTGTTACAGCTTAGCCTTAAGGCCATCAGATACCCGCACCCCTTCATAGCCAGTACCCCTTCACTCACAGTAATCTACTGTAATAAGAAGATACAAGCAAAGGAGAACAGTGTTAGACCTTGAAGGTTACATATGCCTTTCTTTCCTCTAAACCACACCTTTGAAGAAAACACCAAAAAATAAAAAATAAAAAAACAACAGCAACAAATAAAATGGTAAAGCACCTTAGTGTCAATTTTGTATCCACATGATACCTTACCATTTTTGCCTGTTAGGTTATCGTAGGGCACCAGGAGCTGGGAAACATATGTGAACAAGGCAAACAGCTCCTGCTCTCTCTTGCAGAGCTTCTATTTTAGAAAGAGAGAGACACATAAAGTAACAAACACAATTCTTCAGTTGTTATTATGAGACACGCTACTAAGGCAAAAGAGAAGGTGGTAATGAAATGGCTGAGCTGGGGACATGACCCAGGTCAGAGAATAAGAGGAAGCTTCCTCCAGGAGCGGGTGTGTGGACTAAGTCTTGAAGGATGACTAGGAATGGGGGCGGGGATGGGAGAGGAGAGACAGCTCTTTCCAGACAGTCAAGAGCTTTGGAGAGGCTGTCAGATGGGAAGCAACATGACCTTCTCTTTTTCTGCAATTTGTTTATTCATTTCTTTTCTCCCTTCCCCCCCACCCAAGCTTTAAACTTTTTATTTTGTATTGGGGTACAGCCTGTTAATAATGTTGTGGTAGGTTCAGGTTCAGGTGAGCAGCAAAGGGACTCAGCCATACATATATGTGAGTTTAGTTGCTCAGTTGTGTCCGACTCTTTGCAACCCCATGGACTATAGCCAACCAGGCTCCTCTGTCCATGGGGATTCTCCAGGCAAGAATACTGGAGTGGGTTGACACCCCCTCCTCCAGGGGATTTTCCTGACCCAGGAATCGAACCCAGGTCTCCCACATTGCAGGCAGATTCTTTACCATCTGAGCCAACCAGGAAAGAGCCAGCCATACATATATATGTATCCATCTTCCCCTGCAAACCCTCCTCCCATCCAGGCTGGCACATAACATTGAGCAGAGTTCCATGTGCTATACAATAGGTCCTTGCTGGCTATCCACTTTAAATATAGCAGTGTGTACATGAACTTCTCAAAGTCCCCATCCCTCCCCACCCTAGCAACCATAAGTTCATTTCAAAGTCTCTGAGTTTCTTTCTGTTTTGTAAGAAACTTTTTAGATACTACATATAAGGATGTCACATGATACTGCTCCTTCTTTGTCTGACTCACTTCACTCAGTATGACACTCTTCAGGTCCATCCAACAACATAACCTTTTCAAAGACGAGGAAGACCAGTGTGGCTAGAGCACGTAGGATGGGGGAAAGGTGAGGCCATGGGAAGAGAACAGACTGGACATTTTCAGCATCAGTGTATCAAGAGAGAAAAGGAAGCTTAAGAATAAGGGAATGGAAACTGTCCTTTCCCCTTTCCTAAGCTCTTGTTCTGAAAGGACAATTGATTGCAGTTCTGAACATTCTAAGCAAGGATGCTGTGGGTGGAACTGTGATTTGTGGCTGCTGAATGAATTAATCACATAAATTAAATTAAGTGATTAAAGACATTACTTAACTAAAGTAGCTTACTTCCCCAAAGTTCACAGAATATTTATTAAGAGTAAAGTAGAGAAGAGCAAAACGCAATTCTTAGATTATAATACAAATTGGCAGTGGAAAAATTCAACAGTGTCTCTGCCAGCTATCTCTATGCTGGCACCAAGGCACGAAACCGAAGCCAGGTTAGCCCATCAAGAAGCAACAACCCCTTTCCTGAAAAGCCCATTACGATCTTCCTTTGTGTTTATGCCTTTTGCATGCCTGAGTCTGACATCACTCACATGCATTATTGAAGTCTTGCAGCAAGTGTCTGCTATCTGCTACAGGTTGAACTGCCTGCTTTCTCTTCAACACTGTGTTCATAAAGCAGCCAGATGAATGCTCATTTCATCATCATTCTGTTTTCGAATTCCCAAAATCTTCCAATGGAAATACACATTGGCTTGTGTATAAATCAGAAAGCTTTTGAAAATAAATCTTAAAGTGAGACAGCTGCTAAAAGATCAGGGGGAGAACCCTTAAATCTAAACTCAAGTAGACACATGTATATGAAACATGTTTTCACTCTATATATTTTTAATTTAGCTTAGAAAGTGGTAGCAATCAAATACAATAAAAAATAATAATGGCTATCATCTGTTATCTATTAAGAAACTTCTATGTGCCAGGCACACACTCCCTCATTTAATCCTCAAAATAATCTTCTGGAATTGTCACTACAATGCCTATTTCACAAATTAAATGGAGGATAGACAGATTGAATTACTTGCTGTTATTTACATAGCAAGAAACCAGCTGAATTTCAAAGCCAGGGTTTACATGACATCAAAGCTCATCCATTCTGCACTGCTGTATAATTCCCAGCAATAGCTATCTACCACTCACCAATGCCAAGAACTGTGCTGGTATTTCAGAATCATTAACTGATAAGAGTTCTCCCAGCCATCCTGAGAGGTGTTGCTATCCTTAACATGAGGAAACAGTTTGGAGAGGTGGAGTAATTTGATCAAGGGCACACATGGCGAGGTTGAAAGGTTCAAGGGAAGACTTTCCAATAACCTGCATAACTTCACATCCACAGCACTGCTGGGTTACTCACGGTTCAGTAAAATAAGTATGGGTCTGTTACTTTCTTGGGGTTTTGCAGTTTTACCTGGGAAATCAATATGCTTAGGAAAAGCATAAAGTCCCCAAAGAACTGATTTTCTTATCCTAAATGAATAAGGAAATCTCTTTATCAATGCCCATTCAAGTCAAAATACCAGGATTCTGATTCTCTGCTTCCACAAACAGGAATAAATGACCCTTACTTTGCTGACAAATAAACACACACAATATAATGTGCCAAAAACCCTGAAAGGCATAAAAAAATAAGTGGTTCTTTTTTTTTTTTAAAGTAATTTCCACTAATGAACTAAAGATATAGCTATAGTGGAATCTCTTTTATTTGACTGATGTGTACTTTGGAGCTCTAAGAATATACTATTTCTCCTTATGGGTTAATTTGGTAATAATACCTAAAAATGTAGTATTTTTCCTTATCAATACATTTTGTTTTAAGTTCAGATTAATGTAAAGACACGTGTTTTTAAAAGAAATATTAACATATTGCATGCAATTATATACAATCCCACAAGCCTCATTCAATTCATAATAACCATTTAATTACATTTTTAATGGATTCTGTAGCTATGCTAGTTCTTATTCCAAATAAAATTGTATTATTATAAAGCAAGGTGAATTAAAGAATAGATTTTAGGCATGTAAGCTCTGAAAATAAAATGAAAAAGATGCAAAATGACTACAATAGAGAAGGATGCAGAATTATTTTCTTTGTGTATGTGTGTTCTGTGTTTCTGTCTGTAAAATGAGAACATGTGCCTTTCCAATAAGGCTTTGTTAATGCCTGCGACTGGAGAAGGGAATGGCAACCCACTCCAGTATTCTTGCCTGGAGACTCCCATGGACAGAGGAGCCTGGTGGGCCACAGTCCATAGGGTCACACAGAGTCGGACACGACTAAGCAACTCTCTCTCTCACACACACACACACACACACACATACACACACACACACACACACGCTTGAGATAGCGATGAATCCGAGATTCTCTGCTGGAAGCACCTATATAGAGATTCCAATATATTCACATTAGCGGACACTTCAGAATTGGCATTTTAATATACCACCATAGTGTATGATAATGTAGACTCTAACACAGAGATTTCCAAAAATCCTGAAAGTGTACAACTCAAATTCCATTGTGTACTAGAATCACCTGGTAAGGCTCATGTTTAAACTTTAGACTAAATTTCACAGAGCAAATCAGAGAAATTCTGATTCAGTGGACTTAAGAAGGATCTTAGGAGTCTTCACTGTTACACAATTACCCGAGCTAACTCTGGTACCAGTGTTCCTTAAACCACACTGACCTGTAATCTCAGAATCTGACAGACCATATATGTGCATGTGTATGTGAGGTATACATGCATATAAATGTCACGTTTGATTTTGTGAATTTGTTTTAGTAGAAAACTCAAAAAGAAACATGCTCCTTTGTACCTTTGCAGTGTACCCTAACAATCCTCGTGTTAATTATTTCCAATCCATCTTAAGAGGAAAACTATATACTAAGAAGACAAACAAGTATGGGGAAAATGAAGAGACAGGAAGGGACACTAACATGAGAAAAAAAAACCTTTTGTCTGTATTCAAATCTAGAACAGTGTTCTTCAAAAATGGGCCACTGGTCAGCACTGGGTCATAAGCTGGCTGTTAATGACCTGCGAAAAGTACAGAAATCACGCATGAGCCTTCAGAAGCTTTTACAGAAATTTGTCAAGAGTAATTTTAAGTCTGTTCAATACAATTATAAAAATGTGGGCTTATATTTTGTGGATCTTATTTTTTACTCCATTTCATTCTTCTAGTAGCTTATTTTTACTCTAATTTACAAATGATCAGTGTCTGTGATAAATCTGACTAACCACAGGTAATTTGAGAAACTCTGGTAAA
The DNA here is from genome assembly GCF_963930625.1 of Muntiacus reevesi. NCBI lineage: Eukaryota > Metazoa > Chordata > Mammalia > Artiodactyla > Cervidae > Muntiacus > Muntiacus reevesi. The sequence continues at coordinate 150,695,687 of NC_089251.1, read as the reverse complement.
CTCTAGATGCAAGAATTGGTCATCTTTGGGAGCCTCCTAGCCCAGAGTTTGATTTTAAAAAGTGGCTTTCTATAACATCATTTCCAAAGGTTAGGGGCCAGAAATAATTTATTGAATGAATGTCTGAGCTAACATCTTTAACTTTTCATAATAACTCACTCTACGTTGTCAGCAATGCACCAATCTATGTGTTACATTGAATTGACCATCTTTTCTTTTAGCTTGTACCACCTCTTAGAATAATATTTTAGTAAAATTTCCTAGAAGTTTACTTTCAGGAGCAAAAAGCAGTCCTTGTTTCACTCACTGTAAATCTGTATCTTTCAATTTGCAAAGAAAGCCTTGAGTTTTAATATTTGAGAATTCAGTGATGAGTTTTTATCACCACATCTACTGTATAGATATAATATCTATACCGTATCTGTGAATCTTTGTTGACATGAAACTATTGTTTCAGGCTGTTCTCAAGAAAGCAACCTGGTCCTCTTAGCACTGGGTCCCTATCAGCCATCTAATGATATCAAACAGCTATCTGATTGCTATTTTTGGCTATGACAATAGTAATAAGAAGCACAAAATATCAGTACATTATTTCAGTCATAAATATTTACATTGACACAGATCTCATTTTGCAGTTTTCCTGCCTCCTAGTAAAATCTGAATAATAATTCTCTTATTGAAGACCCACATTCTAAACAGAATTGAACCTAAACACTAGGCATATTCCTACAGTTTCTGTTTCAGGTCAGTATATCCCTTCATGTCCCCCCCGAGTTGCTACTTTTCCTCTACAAATGTTGCCAAAAATAACTTTTCCTCTTCCCAGTTAAATATGGTATTTATAGAAGGTGGAATGGAGAATTTGGGAGCATGAATCTGTACACACAACAAATTCACAATAATAGCAATTGCACTCCTAGCTGTCAAGATTTCTAGCCAGGCAGAGTGAGAAATGAGGGTGTTATTTTATTTTTTTTTTGCTCCAAAGTAATTATGGTCCCTTTTAAAAAGAGAATAAAGCCATCTTTAAATATCTAAGTTTGTTCTGTGTTGCTTAGAAGTTATGTCACATACTAAATTTGTTAATTATGTTTTCTTAACATTTTTAATCCAGTTTAAGACATTTTTTCATTTAGTGAGTTTATATGACTAAGAACTTTCTGACAGCTTGAAGGCAGCCCAGAAAAGCACGGGTTCTGCTGCCAAAACGGATGCCTGTTAGCGGTGTGACACTGGCCCAGGGAGTAGCCTTCCACACACTGCAGCTCACTCATCCCCGTTTATAACACGGGGGCAATCACAACGTATGACCAGAACAATTCTGAGAGGGTGGTAAAGCTGTATAAAGCAAGGGGACAGTGTGCCTGGCACCATGGACTCTCTCACTACTGGCAAACTCAGATTCAAGCGCTGCCTTTATTCTCAATAGAGAAGACGCTAAATCACTGAATTATTTGAATAAGTTTTCAGAATTTTATTTTGGTGACAAATATGAATATTAAGTAGATTAATGACAATCACTAGGAAGGCAGCTGGCTAGATGAACTAACCTCAGAAGTCACTTGGAGCCAGGTTATCTAACATGACTCAACCAGGCTTCAATTTAGCACTTTCATTAAAATTCAAGTAACAATGTTGGAGAAAAAGAATTGCCTTTTACTAAAGAAATTAAAATTATGTCAATTTCTTTTATTGTAGTACATACATTTGCTTCAGCTTCAGCAGTTTGGGAAAGTAGAGTAGATAAAACTAAAATAAAACTAAAATCACAAGACATATTTGTAAAAGTAGATGGCATTCATCCAAAATGCCTTTCCTGGAACAAACTGTAACAACTTGATTCACTGCCGCCCTTTCCTACCAAACTATATTTAAGGATCTGTAAGCATTTCCATTATGGACAGCTATCAATAGAATTTGTCATTTTACCTTCTAATCTGTTTTAGAGTGTATGTATAAACATCGTAAATAATAATCTCTTTTAAAAAAGCTTTTGTTTTTTTAATTTAACAACTTCCTTCAGTAAAGAATACTTTCAGTAGAGTACAGAAAAATTTCTTCAGTACAAGGTGGGCGATACCATAAATAACAGAAAATTACAGATTATTTTATTTTTATTTTTTTTACAGATTATTTTATACGTGAAAAAATGTTTTAATAAGCAAAATAAGACGTGTGGTCAAGATATATGTGGCACCATAGATTATATAAATTCAGTGGTCATTGTCTCATGAACTACAATAATTTGAAACTAGAAAAGTATCTAAAAAGATGAACAGGTAAATTATGACACAGCCATTTTATAGAATGTTATGTAGTTATTACACTATGTTCCCAAATAATTTTTAATGACACAGGAAGTGTTCATGATATATTAATAATCTGTGGAAAAACATACTGCAGAGTTATATGTATTTAAAAGTCACTCAGTTGTGTCCAACTCTTTGCAACCCCATGGACTATAGTCCATAGAATTCTCCAGGCCAGAATACTGGAGTGGGTAGCCTTTCCCTTCTCCAAGGTATCTTTCCAACCCAAGGACTGAACCCAGGTTTCCCACATTGCAGGCAGATTCTTTATCAGATGAACCATAAGGGAAGCCCAAGAATACTGGAGTGGGTAGCCTATCCTTTCTCCAAAGGATCTTCCCAACCTAGGAAGCGAAACAGGGTCTCCTGCATTGCAGGAAGATTCTTTACCAACTGAGCTTTGCGGGAACCCCAGAGTTATATGTATAATATGAGCTTAATTGACTTTAAACACACACATGAAATTTATAAAAATAAAGTAGTAAAAGGAATATTCAAAATATTCAGAGCAGTTATTGTTTGGCAGGAAGACTTAAGGGGCTCCCCAGGTGGCGCAATGGTAAAGAACCCAGCTGTCAATGCAGGAGAGACAGGAGACTGGAGGTAGATTCCTGAATCGGGAAGATTCCCTAGGGGAGGAAATGGCAACCCACTCCAGTATTCTTGCTAGAGAGCCCCATGGACAGAGGAGCCTAGCAGGCTACAGTACGTGGAGTCGCAAAGAGTCAGACACGACCGAGCACACACACATGCATGCAGGCAGACTTAAATGTCCTGTGTCCTTCCATATTTTCTAGCTTTTCAGAAGGAACTTGCATGACTTCAATGATTAGAAAAGTGGCTTCAATCTGGCCTCATGTGACAGAAAAATACAGAAACAGTAATAAATTTAAAAATGAAGTTTCCCTCACAAATCTATCTATCCTGACACTTGAAGATATTACTTACAGTGTGAATTTCTTAAGTACTCATTCAAAAGGAGTTGTTATTTACCAAATGGAGTTGGCCCAAAAAAGTGACCTTGTAGCTAACTCACATTATCCATAAACCTTGTCCAAAGATACTAAAAACCACAAGTATCATCCATCACAAAAGCACCTTCAGGGAAAAAAAACACAAATTCAAGATATATCTGACAAAGGAACTGTAAAAAAAAAAATCAAAGCAAAAGATGTCACATGAAAACTAGTTTGACTCTGAGTTTAAAATTGTATTTAAAACTCCAAGTACTGAATATTCATCAACTCAAAGAAATCTGCTCCAAATGGAATTATGACATCAATTTAAATCAAACGTAAATATACTCAAAGAATTCAGATTCCCAGGCTATTTCAGTGCCTCTCTACCTTGTAGTGTAAACACAGGAGTGTGTGCCCACATATAGACATAAACATATAACCCAAAAGAAAAATCATACTACAATCAACAACTAAACATTCATGATCACAGATATTTCCATTTTCTCTTTAAAAAAAAAAACCTTGAATAAATTTTATTGAAAAAACAAGTTTTACATCTTTCATCAAGATTACATTTTTAAAATTTATATGGTCCATTATATGTCAGCTATTATGCAAAGTATTTTCACCTAAGCTCTATTTTTCAGTATGTCCTCTTTCACCAATGTTAGAAAATCTGATCCATGCAGATACACTGTCATAGTCAATCCACTCTATCAGTCTGTGTTCTTTGAGATAAGAACACAGAAGATACTTTCTTAATTATCATATTCCAAGAATTATCCAGTGCTGGGAAATATCTAATATACATTTTAGATTAAATGAATAAGAACTGATTCTCTATCCCAGATAACCACGATAGTGTGATCACTCACCTAGAGCCAGACATCCTGGAATGTGAAGTCAAGTGGGCCTCAGGAAGCATCACTACAAACAAAGCTAGTGGAGGTGATGGAATTCCAGTTGAGCTATTTCAAATCCTAAAAGACGATGCTGTGAAAGTCCTGCACTCAATATGTCAACAAATTTGGAAAACTCAACAGGGGCCATAGGACTGGAAAAGGTCAGTTTTCATTCCAATCCCAAAGAAAGGCAATGCCAAAGAACATTCAAACTACCACACAATTGCACTCATCTCATATGCTCACAAAGGAATGCTCAAAATTCTCCAAGCTGGTCTTCAACAGTACATGAACCAAGAACCTGAAGATGTTCAAGATGGATTTGAAAGGCAGGGGAACCGGAGATCAAATTACCAACATCCACTGGATTATAGAAAAAGCAAGAGAATTCCAAAAAACACTTACTTCTTCTTTATTGACTACACCAAAGCCTTTGACAGTGTGGCTCACAACAAACCGTGGAAAATTCTTCAGAGATGGGAATACCAGATCACCTTACCTTCCTCCTGAGAAATGTGTATGCAGGTCAAGAAGCAACCATTAGAACCAGACATGGAACAACAGCCAGGTTTCAAATCGGGAAAGGAGGATGTCAAGGCTGTATATTGTCACCCTGCTTACTTAACTTAAATGCAGAGTATATCATGCGAAATGCCAGGCTGGATGAAGCACAAGTTGGAATCAAGATTGCCAGGAGAAACATCAATAACCTCAGATACACAGACCATACCACCCTTATGGCAGAAAGCGAAGAGGAACTAAAGAGCCTCTTCATGAAAGTGAAAGAGGGAAGTGAAAAAGCTGGCTGAAAACTCACCATCCAAAAAACTAAGATCATGGCATCCAGCCCCATCACTTCAAGGCAAATAGATGGGGAAACAATGGAAACAGTGACAGACTTTATTTTGGGGGGCGCCAAAAATCACTGCAGATGGTGACTGCAGCCATGAAATTAGAAAATGCTTGCTCCTTGGAAGGAAAGCTATGACAAACCTAGACAGCATATTAAAAAGCAGAGACATTACTTTGCCAACAAAGGTCTGTCTAGTCAAAACTATGGTTTTTCCAGTAATCATATATGGATGTGAGAGTTGGACCATAAAGAAGGTTGAGCCCTGAAGAATTGATGATTTTGACCTGTGGTGTTGGAGGAGACTCTCGAGAGTCCCTTGGACTGCAAGGAGATCAAAACAGTCAATCCTAAAGGAAATCAGTCCTGAATATTCATTGGAAGGACTAATGTTGAAGCTGAAGCTCCAATACCTGGCCACCTGATGCGAAGAGCCGACTCATTTGAAAAGACCCTGATGCTGGGAAAGATTAAAGGCAGGAGGAGAAGGGGATGACAAAGGATGAGATGGTTGGATGGCATCACTGACTCAATGGACGTGAGTTTGAGCAAGCTCGGGGAGATGGTGATGGACAGGGAGGCCTTGCATGCTGCAGTGCATGGGGTTGCAAAGAGTCGGACACGACTGAGCGACTGAACTGAACTCTATCCCAGTTTCTTTATTTCCCTCAGACTTTGCTTTCATAAATATGAAACATTTTATAAATTTTTGTTGTTGTTGTTAGTCGGTCAGTCATGTCTGACTCTTTTCAACCCTATGGACTACAGTCAGGCTCCTCTGTCCATTGGACTTTCCAGGCAAGAACACTGGAGTGGGTTGCCATTTCGTTATCCAGGGGACCGTCCCAACCAGGGATGGAACCTGAGTCTCCTGCATTGCAGGCGGATTCTTTACCACCTGAGCCACCAGGGAAGCCCCAGTTTATAACTGTGTTTTGGAGCAACCAGTAAAAATGTGAAGAGATACTAAGAGTTGAACAGACAGAAAGCAACATCTAACTAATCTCCTTATACTGACTGACAAGTAAATAAGAAGAATCTGACAACAAAATATAAAATCTAATAGTTTCTCATCTTTAGGGGAAATTATATGTTACAAACTCTATTAAAACTACCATTTGGGGATTTCCCTGATGGCTCAGTGATAAAGAATCTGCCTGCCAATGCAGGAGACACAGGCTGGACCCCTGATCCAGGAAGATCCCACATGCCTTGAAGCAGCTAAGCCCAGGAGCTACAACCACTGAAGCCCACACACCTAAAATCCCTGCTCCACAAGAGAAACCACTGCATTGAGAAGCCCGTGCACAACCGGAGAGGAGCCCTCGCTTTCTGCAACTAGAGAAAAGCCCTCATAGTAATGAAGAGCCAGCAGAGCCAAAAATAAATAAATAAATACAGAAAACTATATTTAAAAACTACTCTTTGAAGATGCTCAAATTCCATAAGCAGATCAGGGACGTTTTAATAACATTACTCTTTAAATAAAACAGAAACTAAGTTAGTTGAAGCTATACATTCAGTAGCTTGGACATTCAGTGCTAAAACACTGAATAAACAATTAAGACCTTAAAGAGAGAGGGGAGTCTCAAATACAACCTAAGAGGAAACATATTATGGCTATTTTTAGTTCTTTAGGTGCTTAAGTTTATATATTTGGAAGAATTATATTCCTTATATTTATGGTGCTAAAAATTATCCTGGTGTAAATTCTTCTAAATGGCATAAGAACAGTTAATTCACAAATGTGGAAAAGCTTCCATTTTACAAATTGATCATGCAATAACAACTGTAACATCTGAAATGGCTTAGAATAAGCTTTTCTCCCCACTTCTTGCCAGCAGATTAAGTCAATACAGCTAAATTAAAAGTAGAAAATGTGAACCAAACAAACAAGCAAAATACCAAAGAGAAAATGGAAAAGAAAATAAAGAAAATTTTCTTCTTGGCAAGAGTCTATTTGGATACATTCTCACAGAGCATTTTTACAGGTCTCTGAAAACCAGCTTCCATTGCTAATTTTGTGTTCAGATTACTTTTCTACTCATTACTCTGAGAGCAGCAAAGTCAACACACCCCTCCTCTTTGGGGCTACAGGTCAGTGAGACTGCCGTAAATATAGCAGAGCAGGTAAGAGCCCACTGTCGGCAGTCAGGCTGCAGGGTTTAAATCTGGACTCTGCCATGCCCCCTTTTGGTAATTTTGGCTAAGCTGCCTTGAGTCCCATTGGTGGCGGTAATGATGGTTTAGTCCCTAAGTTGTGTCCAACTCTTGCGACCCCATGGACTGTAGTCGACCAGGCTTCTCTATCCATCAAACCCAGGTTTTCTGCGCTGCAGATGGATACTTTACCATAAATTCCACTGCATAGAGTCAAAATAGTATAGTGTGATACAGATAATAGATATAGCATGCCGAACACACATACACACTTTTGTTTTCATTTATGAAAAAATATACAGATATAAAAACAACGCCACCACAAATGGTTACCTATAGAGACAGTGAAGGGATAAAATGTAACACTGCTCTTCAAACACTTGCTTACACAGTTTTATCATTGGCCTAAATGGTATAATTTGAATAGTTTTTTAAAAGCTGCACCCATTAAAACACATACATTTTTCAAACACATGAGCTCACAACAGTATTAAAATATGCATAGCCACTCACCAAAAAGAAGTAAACCTCTTAATCACAACTGGAAATAACCAGGCCACTAATGTCATGCATTTTTAAAATAGTCATTGAAATCAAAGAATTAAGCATTTACCTTGACAGTTTCAGTATGAACGGTACTTCAGAGTAACAAAGATGCTGAAGCTGATGGGGGAACATGCATCTTAAATAAGCATCCCAGGAAATAAATGTGGAAGGAATAAAATTATTAGAAAATACACAATTTTCTAACGCCTAAGAAACAAACTTAACCAACAATATTATGTGACACATCAATGGGAAACTTTCTGATGAGGACATTAAGGTATCATAATCTGAACCCGCAAATCAACCTTAGCATCAGGAAGAATGGGAAAACCAGATGTTAAGGATTTAAAGTATCTTTTGATTGAATGAAATGCGGAGTATTATATCACCACTAATGACTGAAATCAATGCTAGTCAAGACGTTTGCATAAATTTCAAATTTATAAGAAATATGGGGGACCGTCGAGCAAGTTAAAAGGTGCTGTTGTTGTTTTCCAGTTGCTAAGTCATGACCAACCCTTTGTGACCCAATGGACTGCAGTACACCAGGCTTGTGTCCTTCATTATCTCACGGAGTTTGCTCAAACTCATGTCCATTCAGTCGGTCATGCCATCCAACCACCTCATCCTGTTGCCCTCTTCTTCTCCTGCCCTCAATCTTCCCTGGAATCAGGGTCTTTTCCAATGCATCAGCTCTTCACATCAGGTGGCCAAATATTGGTGCTTCACCATCAGTCCTTCCAATGAAGATTCAGGGTTGGTTTTCTTCAGGATTGACTATTTTGATCTCCTTGCAGTCCAAGGCACTCTCAAGGGCCTCCTCCAGCACCACAATTCGAAAGTATCAATTCTTCGGTGATCAGCCTTCTTTATGGTCCAACTATCACACTGGTACATGGCTACTGGAAAAACCATATCTTTGACTATAGGACTTTCGTCAGCAAAGTGGTGTCTCTGCTTTCAATTTCAAGGCTTTTAATTTCAAGACTGAAGTCACTGTCCACAGAGATTTCTTGGAGCTCAAGAAAATAAAATCTGCCACTGCTTCCACTTTTTCCCTTCCTATTTGCCATGAAGTTATGGGACCAAATGCCATGATCTTAGTTTTCTGAACATTGAGTTTTAAGCCAAATTTTTCACTCTCCTCTTTCACCCTCATCAAGAAGCTGTTTAGTTCCACTTCACTTTCTGACATTAGAGTGGTATCATCTGCATATTTGAGGCTGTTGGTATTTCTCCTGACAATCTTATTCCATCATGTGATTCATCCAGTCAGGCATTTCCCATGATGTACTCCGCATAGATGTTAAATAAGCATGGTGACAATATAAAGCCTTGTCATACTCCTTGCCCAATTTTGAACCAGTCAGTTGTTCCATGTCCGGTTCTGTTGCTTCTTGACCCACATACAGGTTTCTCAGGAGACAGGTAAGGTGGTTTAGTACTCACATCTCTTTAAGAGTGGTCCACAGTTTGTTGTGATCCACACAGTCAAAGGCTTTAGCATAGTCGGTGAAGGAGATATTCATCTGGAATTCCCTTGCTGTCTCTATCATCCAACAAATGTTGGCAATTTGATCTCCAGTTCCTCTGCCTCTTTGAAACTCAGCTTGTACTTCTGGAAGTTCTCAGTTCACATACTGCTGAAACCAGACTTTGCTAACGGGCTCTATGTGTATGACGGATCACACCTTGAGCACTCAAGCCTCTTACCACTCTGCCTCAGCCTTTGCTTGCTATTTGCCCAAAGACTCAAGATCAGAGAGATGAGAAAAATGAAAGCCTTCTCAGGTCTTTGCTGGGTATAACACAGTCCTGTATATGTGTGTCCCTAGATAAATCATAGAGTCCCTAGAATGTCAAGGTTTTTCAAAGTCCCGCATATTATTCCTTACATTTTTTAGCCAGCCATTCGCATGCCCCAGCATTATCGCCACCTCTGGCAGCTACGATGCTGAACAGTCACCAGTGATTGATTGCTGTGTGTGCCTGATCACTCAGTTGTGTCCGACTCTTTATGACCCCACGGACTGTAGCCCACCAGGCTCCTCTGTCCACAGGAATTCTCCAGGCATGGAGAATTGGGGTTGGGTTGCCATGCCCTCCTCCCAGGGATCTTTCCAACCCAGGGATGGAACCCAGGTGTCCCACATTTGCAGGCAGATTCTTTACTGTCTGAGCCAGTAGGGAAGCTCAGTGATTACTTTCGACAAATATCTTGGAGACACCGCGATTTGCTCTGAGTGAGCTCTGAGCTAGGTGAAATAAAGAGAAGTTCCATGAACTGGGCTTTTCCAGAGAGCAGTCAGACACATCAAGCAGCTGCAATTCTCTAAGTATGAGGCTTTGCAGGGAGCTGGGAACCCATTCTGCTCGTGTTTGTAGCTGTCAAGCTGCTGGTTTTCTAAGTCTCCTTGGTCATAAAGTTTTTGGTTTTCAAAACTACTCTGCAGTTTGGCCTAGGGAGTTAGAAATAAGGTAAGTTAAAACATTGGGAAGCCAAAACCTGTTGTTCTAGTTGAGATTCAACTAGTTGTTTCTTGAACAAATGCTCCTCTTATACTTCAAAACATTCAGCTGATTTTCAGACTGCCAAAAAATTTAATTCTGAAAATTCTCTCCAATGTTCTCATTATATTTTAGAGAAGACTTCTGAAGATCCTTACTCTACCATTCAGAACTGCTTCTCCTCACAAGGATCCCTTGAAGATTACATTAAGTTATTCCTATCAGCCTTCTCAGCTCAACAAGTTGTCACTTTCAGGAACCATATATACTTAAAGCATGATCCTTAGGGAACTAAAAAGTCCTTTATAGACAATGTTCTTTGACCGCAGACTTCACTGATAATCACACATGGTTATCATGTCATATCATGATTGTAAAGATCACTCATCACAAACTCATCCCTCCTAATGAAAAAACAATTAAGTACAACATGCCCTTCTGACCACGGGGGCTATGACAGCAGTTTCTATTAAATTTTTATCTTCATTTCATACTGTTTCTGCACCTTTGTTGTTAACAAGTTGTACACCAGTATAGCAAATAAAGTAAATGTCCATATACAATGTCCATTAAAAAGGAATCAACAATGGAATTTTCAAGGTGTTCACTAGCTTATCATGGTATAAGGGATTACGAAGGGACAGATTCCAGTCTATTAATAGGCAGAAAATATTTCTTATGTCAAAATTAGTAAAAGGTGAAGAGAAGTTCTGGGAAGTCAGAAAGCAGACACTTACCTCCTACCAGGAGGGCAAGAGTCTCCCAGGAACCAGACTCAGATGGGCTGGAGGGGTCACTAGGAAGGCAATGCCCTTACACCAAGGCTCTCGGTAAACCACGATTTAGAAGCTTAGGGTGATACTAAAAAGTGAACTTTCCTAAACTGCCAAGAGTGTACCATCGAATACAGAGCATGGTTGACATTAATTTTTTAACTAGTTTAAAATGAAATAAAATTAAACATAACCTTAAACAAAACAAAATAAATAAGTTCCTTAAGAGTTAAGATTAAAAAGAGGCAAACGAATGAACCAGTATTCCCCTTTATGGTTAGGAGCAAACTCGCTTTAGGATCTTAAATAATTCTTCTAAACCTCAAATTCTTGGATCCTTAAGGGTGGATTTTTGAAGATACAGAAATCCATAATAGAAAGTAAACTTTGTATGTATGTACACATTTTATTTTTCCCTGTAAAGAGGGCCCACAGCATTCATCACACTCTCAAAGGATTAATTATAAGTGCCATAACAATAAATGTATCATAAATTGCACCTAGCACCATATTAATAGGGTTATACACTGCAGCCAAGTAGGATTTATCTCAGGGATGCAAAAGTAGTTAACACACAAACATCAATGAATGAAATATGCCATATTAAAAAAATGAAAAGAGGAAAACCACCTGATCATCTCAACTGATGCAATAAAACTATATGTGAAACAATCTAACATTCTTACGATAAACATACTTAACAAACTAGGAATAGAAGGGCATTTATGAAAAACACACAGCTAACATCATATGCACTGGTGAAAGACTGAAAATCTTCTCCTTAAGATCAGGAATAAGATAAGGACATCTGATATTGCCACTGCTATTCAACATTGTACTGAAAGTTCTAGACACAGAATTAGGCAAGAAAGAGAAATAAAAGATATCTAAATTGAAAAAGAAATAAAACCATTCATGGGAACATGTTCTTATATAGAAAATCCTAAAGAATCCACAAGAAAAATACTAGAGCTAATAAATTCAGCAAAGTTAAAAGAATGAAAAAATTAAGTTTTATTTCTACATGCTAGCAAGAAACATCCAAAAAAGAAGAAAGCAATTCCATTTACAAGAGCATCCAAAAGGATAAAATATCTAAGAATAAGTTTACGCAAGCAGGTGAAAGACTTAAGTGTACACTGAAATATATATAATATTGCTTAAAGAAATTAAAGAAGACATACAGATTCAATGCAGTAACTATCAAAAGTCCAAGTGATTTTTCTTAAATAAATGAGAAGACTGATTTCAAATTCATCTGGAATTTCAAGAGGCCCAAAACAGTCAAAACAATCTAGAAAAAAGACCAAAGTTGGAGACTGTGCTTCTTAGTTGATAATTTACTATAAAGCTACAGTAATCAAAACAGCATGGTACTGGCATAAGGATAGATATACAGATGAACAGAACAGAACTGAGAGTACAGAAATAAGCCCATACATTTATGGTCAACTGATCTTCAATAAGGATACTTTAAGGACTTCCCTGTAGCTCAAACGGTAAAGAATCTGCCTGCAATGCAAGAGACCAGGGTTCGGTCCCTGGGTCAGGAAGATCCTCTGGAGAAGGGAATGACAATTCACTCCAGTATTCTTGCCTGGAGAATTCCATGGACAGAGAAGCCTGGCAGGCTACAGTCCAAGGGGTCACAAAGAATCGGACACGACTGAGCAACTAACACACACAAGGATACTTGAGACTATATCATGGGGAAAGAACAGTCTCTTGGACAAATGCTTCTGAGATAGCCAGATATCCACATATAAAAGGATGATAAAGCTAAAACTAATAAGCACTGTGCAGGGCCACCAAGACGGATAGGTCACAGTGAATGGTTCTGGCAATATGTGGTCCATGGAGGAGGAAGCAGCAACCCACTGCAGTATTCTTGACTGGAGAACCCCATGAATAGTATGAAAACAGAATGAATAGTATGAAAAGGCAAAAGACATGACACCAGAAGAAAAGTCCCCCAGGTCAGAAGGTGTCGAGTGTGCCACTGGGGAAGAGCAGAGGGCTTAAGATTACTAACAGCTCCAGAAAGAACGGCGCAGTGGGGCCAAAGTGGAAATGATGCTGTTGTGGATGTGTCTGGTGGTGAAAGTAAAGTCTGATGCTGTAAAGAACGATACTGCATAGCATAGGAACCTGGAATGTTAGGTCCGTGAATCAAGGTAAATTGGTCATGGTCAAGCAGGAGATGGCAAGGTTGGATATCAATGTCCTAGCAATCAGTGAAATAAAATGGACGGGATTGGGTGACTTTAATTCAGATGGCCATTATATCTACTACTGTGGGCAAGAATCCCTTAGAAGGAATGGAGTAGCCCTCAGAAAGTGAAAGTGTTAGTCGCTCAGTGGTATCTCACTTTTTGCAACTCCATGGACTGTAGCCCTCCAGGCTCCTCTGTCCATGGAATTCTTCAGGCAAGAATACTGGAGTGGGTAGTCATTCCCTTCTCCAAGAGATCTCCCGACCCAGGGATCAAACCCACATCGCCTGCATTTCAGGCAGATCCTTTACCCTCTGAGCCACCAGCGACGCCCTCATAGTCAACAAAAGAGTCCAAAATGCAATACTTAGGTTTGAGTTCAAAAACAACTCTATGATCTCAGCTTGTTTTCAAGGGAAACCATTCAGCATCACAGTAATCCAAGTATGTGCCTCAACCACTGATGACAAAGAAGCTTAAGTTGACTGGTTCTATGAGGACTTACACCACTTTCTAGAACTAACACCAAAAAAAAGATGCCCTTTTCAACACTGGGGATTAGAATGCAAAAACAGGAAGATAAGAGATACCTGTAATAACAAGCAAGTTTGGTCTTGGAGTATAAAATGAAGCAGGGCAAAGGTTAAACAGAATTCTGTGTAGAAAATATGCTGGTCATAGCAAACATCCTTTTACAACAACCCAAGAGATGACTACACATGGGCATTAATTAATTAATTAATACAACTAAAATATTAATCATGATAATATGATTAATATGGAAAACAGACTGATTATGTTCTTTGCAACCTAAGTTGAAGAAGCTCTATATAGTCAGCAAAAACAAGTCCTGGACCTGACTGTGGCTTAGACCATGAGCTCCTTATTGCAAAATTCAGGCTTAAGTTGAACAAAATAGGGAAAACCACTAGGCCATTCAAGTATGACCTAAATAAAATCCCTTATGATTATACAGTGGAGGTGGCAAATAGATCCAAGGAATTAGATCTAGTAGATAGAGTGCCTGAAGGACTATGAATGAGGGTTCATAACACTGTATAGAAGGCAGAAATCAAAACCATCCCAAAGAAGAAGAAACGCAATGAGGCAAAGTGGTTAGAACTAGACATGGAACAACGAGGAGGCTTTGCAAACAGCTGAGCAAAGAAGAGAAGTGAAAGGCAAAGGAGAAAGGAAAGGCTATACCCAGCTGAATGCAGAGTTGCAGAGAAAACCAAGGGGAGATAGAAGGCCTTCTTAAATGAACAATGAAAAGAAATAAGGGAAAACAATGGAATGAGCAAGACTAGAGGCTACCAAGAAAATTGGAGATATCAAGGGAACATTTCACTAAAGGATGGGCATGATAAAGGACAGAAACAATAAGGACATAAGAGAAGCAGAAGAGAAAAAGAAGAGATGGCAAGAATACACAGAAGAAATACACAAGGTCCTAATAATCCAGATAACCACCATGGTGTGGTCACTCACCTAAAGCCAGAAATCCTGGAGTCTGAAGTCAAGGGGAGCTTGGGGAGTATTATTGTGAACAAAGCTAGTGGAAGTGATGGAATTCCAGCTGAGCTATTTCAAATCCTAAAAGTGCTGCACTCAATATGTCAGCAAATTTGAAAAACTCAGCAGTGACCACAGGACTGGAAAAGTTCAGTTTCCATTTTAATTCCAAAGAAGGGCAATGCCAAAGAATGTTCAAAATACCATACAATTCTACTCATCTTACATGCTAGCAAAGTTATGCTCAAAATCCTTCAAGTTAGGCTTCAGTAGTGGGTGAACGAGAACTTCCAGATGTACAAGCTGTGTTTCAAAGAGGCAGAGGAAAGAAAGAAAGAAAGTGAAGTCGAGCAGTCATGTCTGACTCTTTGCGACCCCGTAGGCTGTAGCCTGCCAGGCTCCTCTGTCCAGGGATTTTCCAAAATCCTTCACGCTAGGCTTCAGTAGTGGGTGAATTGAGAACTTCCAGATGTATAAGCTGGGTTTCAAAGAGGCAGAGGAACCAGAGATCAAACAGCCAACATTTGTTGGATCATTCAGAAAGCAAGGGAATTCCAGAAAAACATCTACTTGCTTCACTGACTATGCTAAAGCCTTGGACTGTGTGGATCACAACAAACTGGAAAATTCTTAGAGCTATGGGAATATGAGACTACTTTACCTGTCTCCTGAGAAACCTGTATGTGGGTCAAGAAGAAACATTTAGAACCAGAGATGGAACAACAAACTGGTTTAAAATTGGCAAAGGAGTAAGACAAGGCTGTATACTGTCCCCCTGCATATTTAACTTGTACGTACAGTACATCATGAAAAATGCTGGGCTGGATGAATCACAAGCTGGAATCAAGATTTCTGGGAGAAATATCAACAACCTCAGATATGCAGATGATAGCACTCTAATGGCAGAAGGTGAAGTGGAACTAAAGAGCCTCTTGATGAGGGTGGAAAAGGAGAGTGAAAAAGCTGGCTTGAAAATAATCATTCAAAAAATAAAGATCCTGGCACCTGGTCCCATCAGTTCATAGCAAATAGAATTCGAAAAGTGGAAACAGTGACAGATTTTATTTTTGAGGGCTCCAAAATCACTTGGACAGTGACTAGAGTCATGAAATTAAAAGATGTTTGTTCCTTGGAAGGAAAGCTATGACAAACCTAGACAGCATATTCAAAAGCAGCGATATCACTTGGTCGACACAGGTCCATATAGTCAAAGCTATGGTTTTTTCAGTAGTCAGGTACACATGTGAGAGTTGCACCATAAAGCATGCTGAGCACTGAAGAACTGATGCCTTCAAACTGTGGTGCTGGAGAAGATGCTTGAGAGTCCCTTGGACTCTTGGACCGCAGGGAGTTCAAATTAAATGAAATTAACCCTGAATATTCATGGGACGGATTGTTACTAAAGCTGAAGCTCAAATACTTTGGCCACCTGATGTGAACAACCAACTCACTGGAAAAGACCCTGATGCGTCAAAAGACTGAAGGCAAAAGGAGAAAGGGGCAGCAGAGGATAAGATGGTTAGACAGCATCACCTATTCATCTCCAGGAGACAATGGAGGACAGAGGAGCCTGGCGTGCTGAAGTCCATGAGATCACAAAGAGTCGGACACGATTTAGCGACTGAACGACCACAACACCCACTGGGAGGAAAGGAGACATTTGGAAAAGCAGGAGAGGTTAAAGGGAGACTTTTAATCTATACCTTTTTAAATTTAAAGAAACTTTTGAGCCGTATGGCTAGATCACTTAATCCAAAGAAGGCCTCTGTTACATGGTCATTAAAATGTGGCAAAATATTCTGTGATAAAATATTTTAACACAGCTATTTTAAATAAAATTAGAAACTAGAGACACTTTCAAATATTGCAAATCACTGTAGTCAAGAGAAAGTTGATGAATCCCAAAAAGATGGGAGGAGAGTCAGTTTATTTGACAGGGGGACTGTGTTCTCTGTTGGCAGCCATGAATACTTTGTCTTCATTCATAAATAATCTGGCATTAAAAAGAGATCTACAGAGGTTGACTCATACGGAAACTGCACTTCCATCTTGCTTCACAATGATGGTCTTAAACCAAGGTGGTTGACATGATCATGCCATATTTAAAAAATATGTAATAGGCGTCAATATTCAAGAATTCTATTGCGGATGATAACAGGACTACAAGTAATTTTTATTTTACTCTTTATATTCCCTGTATTTTCCAACTTTTTCCTGAGCTTAACCTTCATTATCAGGAATAAAACTGTTTTTTATAAGACAGAAGACTCCAGAGGCAGGATGGAGGAGGAACTGCAGCAGGAAGAGACTGGTAGTAGGAACATCAGTCAGAGTTCTTGCATGGAAAGTTAAGGGGAAAGATGACAAGGATCTGAATAAAAACAGAGGTAGTGGGGGTACAGGGTATAAGCAGGTAAGATGAAGAGGTGCTGACCAGGCTAAATGGATAAAATAATGAAGAAAAATTCAAGAATAAGTCCCAAATTTCTGAGTTGAACTAAACTCAGTAATATTATTCCTGAACTGCCACTAGCAATATTGGAGAAAAAAAAGAGGGGGGCTGGTTGCAGGACTAAGATGGAGGCAAGTTAAGTTCGAGCAAGAGTTAAGTTTGAGGGATCTGGGCCCATTCCAGTAAAGATGTCAAAGCAACACTGGCAATACAGTAAAAGCACTCAGAACTAGATGGATTGGTGATCTAAACGTATAGATGTTAGCTGAAGCTATGGAAGAAATGGAAGGGATTGTTCAGAGTTTCAAGAGCAAAATTAGAAGAAAATAGCCTAGGATAAAAGACAGAAGAACACCAGTCTTTAAGGTGAAAACAAGCAGTAAAGGAAGGAACAGAGATAAACGTAAACAGGTAACTAGGAAAGAATGGACTTATTTTCAAGAAAGAAAGTGTAAGATCAACATTACCAAACACTGCAAAGATGAAAGGATAAAACCTGAAAATGTCATTGCACTTGGCAACGACGAGGTCCCCAGTGAGTTTAGTGGGAGCAGAAACAGGTCAGTGTTGGAGTCTGGAGCTAGACTGCATGGGTTGAAGAGTGAGATGGAAGATAAGTATTCCAACCAATCAAACCTACTCAGTTTTTAACTGAAGGATAACTGCTTTACAGCAAACCTAACCATTGAAAATCCAACTTTCACACTGTATATATATACCATTCATTTAAAATCTTTAATAAGTGAGAATAGAAAGTTTATCCTCCTTTTATTTGATGACAAAAAGTGAAGAAGTTTAGTTCAATAGTTGAATATATCCCCTGTGTTCAAGTCCTGTTTCTATCACTTGATTGTGTGACTTTGGACATATAATTTTACACCTCTGTCCTTCAAAATCCTCACGAGTAAAATGGAGATGGAAATTGTACAATTTCAAGAGATTGTTGAGGAGTAGATGATGTAACTCATGCAAAGCAACGAGTTGAGTATGGGCTCACTCAAGATTCAGATGTTACATGTCCTAATTCTTCTAACTGTACAAAACCAGAAAGAAATTAAACATGGATCTCCCAAACTGAAGTTATAATTATTTCATTTAGGACTTCTCCAGCTTTCTCATTCACTAGACAAGGAACACTACTGAGCCTCTTCCATGGACCAAATATGTGCTGGATCCCAAGACACAAAAATGATTAAGTTTTGGTCCCAACTTTTACAGGCCAGAGGAGGCACTGGCTACATTGAAAAAAAAATCATTAATACATTATTTCTTTGTGTTAAAAAAATCACAAGTTGACAAGTAGAGTAATGGAAGAGTTATTATAAGGGTTACTTATAAGGGTTGTGAAGAAGCAAAAAGAGAATACAAATTTATATGTACTTACACAATAAAATGATGAAAAGAACACTTGATGTATCCTGTACTTTTTACAATCTTTCCTTACAATATCCCTGGCTAAGATTTTTAAAAATTCTAAGCTGTCAGTTGATTAATTTCTTTTGCATGCTTTATAAAATATTAATCACTAATTTTAAATACATGTTTAATCTGTTTTATTTTTCTCTGCATTTCTCAATAACTTCCTGGCATTAACAATAAATCTCTTGACTCACCTGTTGGTTTCTTTTCTGTAACTCATATGCAATAAATCACATGGAATCTCATTAAGATGTAAATGTCTTCTCTGCCTTACAAACAGCTTATTTACTTAATCACAATATGAAAGTTACAGTTAATGAAGATTATTCAATAAACCACTGAAAATGGAATTAAAGCAAATCTTTTAATGTGATCCCAGTAGAGACAAATAAATATTTCATCCTGTAAAGCACCTTCCTGAGATCCTGTATTATTAGTCACCCCTCTCCCTTAGTAGCCTATAAGCTGATACTGTAACCTGCTAGAAAAAAAGCACGGTGTTCACCTAGGTGGGACTCTAAAGACTTAGTTTCAGGTCTTAGAAGATCATTTATGGGCTTCCCTGGTGGCTCAGATGGTAAAGAATCCACCTGCAACGCAGAAGACCTGGGTTCAATCCCTGGGTTGGGAAGATTCCCGGGAGGAGGGCATGGCAACCCACTCCAGTATTCTTGCCTGGAGAATTCCCCACGGCAGAGGAGCCCGGTGGTCTACAGTCCATGGGGTCATGAAGAGTCAGACACGACTAAGCAACAAAGCATACATAACCTGCTAGAAAAAAGCACACTAGTCACCTAGGCAGGACTCCGAAGACCTACCTGCAGGTCTTAGAAGATCGGTTTTCTGATCTAGGGCTAGTTCTTTATTCCAAACTTCAGTGAAGGAGGACTGAAAATACCTGTTGAGCCTAGCCACGGTTGATGGGGAAAAAAAAAAAACTAGAAAGTTTTATCCAGGGCTCTTCAAATTCCCAAGTCCAATACTAATGTGAAGTATTTTATTGAAATGTAACTTCCCTGGACTAAAATAACAGCTATAGTAGATAAGCTCTGTTTTCTTAATTACTTATTTTAAATTAGTCCAAAGGAAACTAATCTGACGGGAATTCAATCTCTAAATATCTGCCAAATATGTTTCATTTACTATAAAATGCCTCACTTACTGTGGAAAATGTCAGGACAATGCAGAGCTGTGCGTCCTGAACTTCTTTCCACTAACATATACAAATGTGCTACTTCCACCCCCATCCTGGAAACTGGAAAGAAGAAACATGGGCTATAACCTTATAAAGAATTGGACTGAGGAGAAAGTAGAGTGACAAAATTCACTGAACAGTTATTTACTGAGTGCCTATTTCATGCCAGAAACAATTCTGGAATACATGCAAGAACTGAACAACAACAACAAAAACTCCTGTCTTCGTGGAACTTCCATTGCAGCAGCAGGCAGAAGAGCGTGATCGACAATAAATAACAGACGTAAGGCAAGTTCGGGAGTGCACTGGAAAGTATAGAGGGCTTGGGGGCAACAGCAGAACAGGTCAGAGGCTTCAGAACAGGAACCAGGATAGAGTTCACTCAGGAAGGAACGCCGGAGCAAAAGGCTGAGTAAGACTGGGGAGTCAGTCTACGTTCTGGGCAGAGAAGAATGTGCAACGGTGCTTATGCAGGAGCTTGCTGGAAAATGCTTGGAGAGGAGCAAACAAATAAAAGGAAAATTTTTGAAGATTTAAAAGGAGCAGAGAAATTAAGAGCAATATAAAGAAAGAGAGCACCCGTCTGAATGAGCTTTCCCTGCAGTCACTTTATACAGTGTTGACCTGTCTTGGTTGGTAAACTGGGTACTTCAGCACTGCAAGTTAGGAAAAGACAGAAGAAATCTCAACCTTCTACGTTCTGAATCTCTTTTCAAGAAAAATGAACGCCTCAGGGCCAAGACCATCTCCTTCCTAGGCAGTGTTTTTCAAATACAACTAATGAATGGATTCTTTATATAAAGAGAAAAAAATTTCTGGCATGATTCCTAGCATAGATAAATTCTTTTTACTATAATATTAAATATACGCAAATGTATAACTAAACACCAATAGTGCCAAACAAAATTATAAAACAAAAAATTATGCATTAAATACAAGCAAAGCTAGAAAACAAATAAAATTCAATTAACAAAGCTCATGTACCGAGATCGATGATGGTGTTTGCTGGAACTATAATGAGATCATAACACTGACTACTAAAGCAAAAGCTATGTTGAGTTAATCATGAAAATAATGCATGAATCTGGGTGATGACTCAGTTCTTCTCATTTTTCTTTATTAAAGCTACTGTGAAATTTTTGTTTTGGACCCTTTCTTGGCACAGGCACATTAAGCTTACCTTTTATCTTCCTCATAAGTTCAGACAATTAAAGCAGTATTACATGGTGACAGCAACATTATAAGCACAAATGCTCTAAACTGATGATCCTAATGAGTCACAATATGTTTAAATATGAATACTCTGGAGAAGGAAATGGCAACACACTCCAGTATTCCTGCCTGGAAAATTCCATGGACAAAGGAGCCTGGCGGGCTATACAGTCCATGGGGTCACAAAGAGTCAAACACGACCCAGCAACTGAGTACGGGTGCTGGGTCCTGAAGAGGCAGATGGTCCCGGGAACAAAACCACAGAGTTTAAAATTCCTCGTAAAAACAAACCCCTGAGAAGACGCTTCATGTCCCTGGGGATCAGGATCTTATGGCTGCATTTCAGCCCGCAGCAGAGGAGCGACCACTGAAGTGTGCAGGGTGTATGTCACAGGCAAGAGAACAACAGGTCAGATTAGAGCGTCCGTCTTCCGCGCTGTGAGCTTGGGGCTATCGTTTAGCAGCTTCCCTATTTCACTAAAAAGTAGCAGCACTAGATAATTTTTATCAAAAATCAAAGCCTTCATTTGTCTCAAAGAAATAGAGTTCATGAATGCTGAGTGATGAAGAGACATTCCTTAAAATACAATTTCATTATTCTTATTTACAGAAAAGTCATTTTCTAAAGACTAATTTTTTGCTTTTTCATGACTTTCTTTAGGTATATGGATTTGACAGTTTATATAGTGTGTCATCTGTCATCCACTTAGATGCTATTATTATTCCCATATTATAGATGGTAAAACTGAGGCACAAAGAGATTGCATAATGTGCCCACAAGCACACAGCTGATGAGTAGCAGGATCACACTGCAACTCAGATGCCTGGGTCAGAGTACATGGGTTTCACTACCATGCTATACTCTCTGATCCTTACCTATGGGCTTTAAACATACACCTATTTTCTTTTTCCTTAATGTATTTATAGCATCTAATCATGTGTATGATATTCAATATATAAGAAACCTAGAAAAATGTAATGAGGATTGAATTTTTCTGTGTATCAAAAGCAAAATATTCTGGCAGTTTTGCAGAAGTGAAACCATTAGGGTTACTAGTTGTGTTTATTCCTCAGACTCAAGAGTCACCATCCACAGAGCTGCTTTTCGATTATTATATGTTACACGTTGGCTCCTGTTGGCTGAGAAAGCTAGCACTGGGGGTGTGGCTACTGCCATGATGATAAGCACCCCTGTGAAAAACTCACCAGAAGTATAAACCTTTCTAGGCAACAGGAAAGCAACAGCTCCTAGAACTGGAAGCATGGATAGATTGGTACATAATAAAGTGTGATCGCAGTGCAATCTGTTGTGAATTAGTCACTTCGTGGGCCATTCGGGGCAAATTTCTCACCTGTGTCTGGTTTCTCTCTCCATATGGCACAGCGACCTCATGCCATTAACTGAAGAACATTCCATGAATGAAATTAACTGTTGTATTGTGGAACTGTCTGTTGCTGGCAAATGGAGGTACTACCAAGAAGTCTTATAGAGAGACATTTCCTTATTGCAGCATTTTCTAAAGTGCATCTTGAGAAACCTTAGTGCTTTGAGAAGCTACTAGGAAAAGAAGCTCCTGGTCAAATACAATAGACACAACACGCTGCCCCTTGGAGGTTCATAACATTCATTAGCAAATATCAATATAAATACTCCCAAAAGCCTTCTGACATCCATGGTATCTTAAACTGACTTGATCAGGGGACTCTTCACTACATATACCTACAAGCAGCCTGAGGGCTACAGCTTGAGACTGTGACTTGAAATTCCCACTATTGTGGATCTTCCTCCTGGCTCTGCAAGAAGTTTGATCTTGTCAGGCTCCTAGAAGTTAGGCAGAATCAGAACTGCAGACTAAGTTGACAAAGAAAAAAGCAGCGTGAAGGGGATCTAATTTCTGCATCTTCTGGTCTTCTAGGAAAACTACACAGAAAGTCAAATTATCACTAGAAGTTTGGCAGCAAGAAATCAAAAGTAGGGGAACAACTTCAGATGTTTAAAAGTGTCTGGCTACTCCCATCTGATACACGCACACCTGGCCCGGGGGACCACACAGCCCTCATCTTGCGCCAGCACATCCCCTCCCCAGACAGTGATTGGATGGACACTGCTCACCCTATGCTTCTGAGACTTCTTCTGATTTTTCACTAACTCTTTGGATTTTTTAAAACCCTAGTTCTAGCATAGCCAGGGCTTGGAATAATACTACTTAATTATTGGTACTTCCTCAGTGTCAGGTATTTTATGAAGTACTTTTATTCATTAGTTCATGATATTTTCCTTATAACTCCATGAGGTAGACCCTACCATGGCACCCATTTTTTTTTCATGAGGTACCTGAGACTCAAAGAAGCTGTGTGACTTACCCAATGTCACAGAGAAAATGAGGCCAAGCCAAAATTTAAAGCCAGGCCATCAGTTTTTGAAATCTATGCTCTTCACTAGCAACTTCAGTGACTTCAAGACCTGAGAACTTGACAAGTTCTTTAAGATGACTTGGCATGATCAATATGGCAACTTGACAGTTTAATTCTGAGGGAATTACTTCTACACTCTTGTCAGAATCCCTTCCACTCCCCTAAACTATCACATATCATGACTTCTCAGCAGTCGCTGATCAGCTCTCACACGGAGCAGCAGAAGTCACTGTATGGAATACTAAACATACCAGACGTGACCCTGAGGAGGTTATTAATCTGTTCTGTGCCTTGATTTTCTTGTCTGTAAAACAAAGTATACTTCCATTAATTCTTAACATGGCAGGGATTATATTTTCCTGTGAATGAATTTTTAGCCTTCTGGGGAAAATAATGCCATCTAAAATCTTGTTGTTTTTTTATTAATACAACACTCTCATACTTAATGCCTATTGGGGCCAATGCAGTCACTCTTCTGGAAACAAATACACATTGCTACAAAACCTATCAGTATAAGAAACAAGATACTTGGACAAAAATGGATTAGGACCTCACAATAGGCAAGAATGTTGTTTTTATTTGTGATGAATGGACCAAGTATTTAGATCAGAGAATTTTCTGATTTGAACTTTGTATGCTGTCTAGGAAATTCCACATTGTGATATTCTTACACACATTGGCATTGGTGATAGATTATCTTCCATTTGCCACACTCCTATTCCCATCCACTTTGCACCCTTTTCACTCTACTCTCTGCCCTGGGACACTGACTTGTATTGACTGCATCACTGAACTCCATTGCTTTCAAGACTGAAATTGGATTTAGTCAATAGGTAGTATCAGCAAGAGACAGAAAGGAGGGAAAAGAGGAAAGTCGGGATATTAAACTCCCAGTCCTAAATATATAGCTCCTCGGCATATTACATGGTTCCTACCAGGCGACCGTCTCCACCTGGCTCTCTTTGTCATCCAGGTTCTGGTAATGGCCCCTCTTCTTGCATCTTCAGGCCTAGCTGGTAATGGTACACACTCCACTGTTACTAACCATATGTCACCTCTGATTTCCCTATGCCCTGCTCTTACCCTGTATCAAAGGATCTTCAAATTACCTAAACTTAGATGGCCATCTGCTTCTGCATGGACCCTGACTGATACAGAACATGATCAAGAACACCCTTGTGCCATTTTTGTACTGAATGAGTATTGCTCTCATTATAATATTTAATTCTTAAGAATGCATGTTTTAGATTGTACGACCTC
The DNA here is from genome assembly GCF_963930625.1 of Muntiacus reevesi. Lineage (NCBI taxonomy): Eukaryota > Metazoa > Chordata > Mammalia > Artiodactyla > Cervidae > Muntiacus > Muntiacus reevesi. The sequence continues at coordinate 150,670,999 of NC_089251.1, read as the reverse complement.
ACATTGGAACCCAGTGTAATCCTATAGAGTTTCCATTTTTGAGGTTTAATTCTTATATGCCTTCTTTCTGAGGACCAGAATAAGAAGATATATATTCTAGCTCCAGATATTATATTAGCTTCCTAGGACTACTATAAGAAAGCATCACAAACTGAGTGACTTAAAACAACAGAAAGTTATTCTCTCATAGCTCCAGAGGCAAAAAGCTTGAAATCAGTGTGTTCAAAAGGTCAGATGCCCTTGCCTCTTCCTCGCTCGTGATAGCTCCTGGCAGGCCTTGGTGTCTTTGGCTTGTAGCTGCCCCACTGCAGCTTCTGCCTGTTTCCACCTGGACGCCTTCTCCATGTCTTTGACTGACCTCTCCTCTCCTTTTAAGGACACCAGTCATCGGATTTAAGATCCACCTTAATCCAATAGAGCTTTATCTTAGTTAATGATATCTAATTTCCAAATAAGGTCATAGTCTGAGGATTCAGGCAGACATGAATTTTGGAAGGACACTATCTAACCCATTTATAGATATGCTATGTAAATTTGTTCAAATAATTTTCTTTTTCAGATTCAGTTTTTATCTGTAAAATAGATTATATTAAGATTGGTAATAGAATATAATAAATGGAATAATATTGTCCTCTATTTCCTAGTCATGCTAATTGCTTATACAACTCTTTACAGAATGAAGTCTATATTTCACTAAACATAGTACTTCATGTAACTTCTACTATTCAATTCAGATAGGCATGTAAGATGAAATCTATTTTCTGGGTCAGGGTTATATAATCTTTAAGGATCCTTCTAGTTCTTTGATTTTAAGTTTTAAATTCACCAATTAAAATGCTATGTACAGAAGCTTAAAGAATTGTATCATATAAAAGAAATTTATTCTTTTAATAGTAAATGTAAATCTTCAAGTCAAGGACTTGGGAAAAGAGATCTGTTAGTGTTTAGTCAGCAATGAAACACAACATATTCCATCTCTAAATATCAGAAGAGTAGTTTATAAATCTCAGAAGTAGGAAAAGCTAATGAAAAAGCATTAATCATTTCCCCTAATGAAATGCAAAAATGACAACAGTATGTTTCAGAAATATTTCTGGAAAACATGAAAGAAATACAGACCAACAGAAATCAACACTGAAACAACAGTAAATAGTGAAAAGGAAGACATGAAAATATCACTGTTAGCACACAAGACTTACATATCTAGAAAATGACTCCAGAAAAAAATAATACAGATAATAAGAGTGGCAATAGAGAACTATTTGTTTTCTATTTCTTTCATTACCTGAGGTATAAGACAAACTAATTAGATAAAGGGAAACTAAATTTTGCCATAACTTAACTAAGAATAATATACTTTCCTCCATCCTTTACCTAAACTTGGGGCTATAACTATAGTGAGTCAATAAGCACCATCCTTTAGTCCATGAGAGAGTTCAGACCATCTAAAAGTAGACACAGGAGCCACCAGATGGATGATCCATCTAATACCCTGGCTCAGAAAAATCATCTAATTTACCCCAGATCATATAGTTAGTTAGTAGCAGCACTAAATCTAAGCTCGGTTTGTATAATTCCAAAACTCAATATACCAAAATAGCTTTCTAAGAGAAAGAAAAATGGATTTGCAAGTATCCTTTTTCAAATGTTTGCCACTTAATGGGGACAAAATAGCCTTTTGAACAAAAGGGAAAACTAGGTATCTACATATGAAAGAATAAAGTTGGACTATTACCTTATACCACATATTAAAAAATAACTCAAAATGGATCAAAGACATAAGCATAAGAGCTAACACTATAAAATTCTTAGAAAGCCTTGTAATTCATGATATTTCATGTTCAATGTAAACAACACGCAAATAATTTCATCCCAGTAGCAGACCACCTTGGGCTATACTTTAGAGGCCAGTGTTACTTATCCACCACTGTCTGAAGTAGAAATTTTCCGGTAAAAAACTCTAGGAAGCCCCGTTTTAAGTTTCCACAGTTTTAAGTTGCCAACTATAAGAACAGCAACTATGATCAAGCTCTTCCTTCAATTACAGTGATATATGCACTTCACATTTATTTTTTTTTTTCTCCAGTCCCATAAGACTTATGGTGCCCATCTGACAGATGATGAAAGTGTAATTTACATAATGTGCCCAGGTCCAAGCTGCCAGTAGGTAACAAAGATGGAATTCAAATCCAGACTTACTGAACATCAATGCTGATGTTCTAACCACATAGTCTTCTACGTAAGACTGAAAGATGTTTGAACTTGCAGGCCTAACTGTTCTCAAAAGGATACTTCAAGTTACAAGCAAATGTTAACACATCTTTGAATAAAAGGTTCAATAGCCTTTTAATGCTGTGTCTACTGACATTTTCAAGACAAGAAAATAGTGGCACTGGATGCTGCCAAGCTTTCAGTACAAGGAAGATTCTCTGGAGATTTAGATAAACTCCTGGAGAAGATGCTAAGACAGTAGGAACTCAATATTATATTATGAATAATTGAACTGCAAGAGTAATGAATAACTGGGAACCACCTAGAATAATAAAAAATGCTAGGATCTGGAAGTATGGCGAATTTGTCTAATAAGAAATTAATTGGCTCTCTCCCTCAGGCCAGTTTCTCATGAACTTTTTCAGAAATCTAAGAACCAAATCTCAGATTTTTAACAATCTTTCTAATGACAGTAAATAGCGTTTGTTGCTTTTGTAACCTTCACTGTGGGATTCTTGAAGCCTTTCCAAAAAGGATAACCTAATTTTAACTGCCAACATTGCAGGAGAAATTGCATCACTCCTGTTACATACATCAGTAAGGAAATGGGACAGACAGAGGAAGGAACAGATATTCAAGTTGGGGGAAAGGAGAGTAGAGCATATGACTAATGCCTGCATACCTCTGAAAAAGATACAGCATTTTCGCTGTTGAGTGAAAAGATAAGCTTGTGCATTGTATTAAAATCAAGCCCTTTGACTGAAACAGGATAGCCTAGAAATAGTTCAGAAGCACGGGATATTTGAAACTTGAAAATGGACTTTCAAAGACTCTATTTTTATAAACCAAATGTGCACAGGAAATTCTGTTGTTCTACTTCTATTCCATAGCTTAAAGAGTTGCATTGTCCTAGTACAAAGATTTTCTTGGACTCAATCCCAGTCATGTTTACTTAAAAATCATGAAAATCTCACTAAATATATCTTATCCCAGATAGCATCTTCCTGACAGATGCCCCATCCATCATTTTCCAAGGCTGAATGGTAACCCTTTTGCCCCCTCTCTAAGCCACTAACCTGCATTCTCAGGAAATGTAAATACAAAGTTTAAAATAATTTTCTATTCTTATATTCATCTAGTATATACTTAAAATACAATTTTTAAATTTCCATGAAACCTAAAAAGGTATACAACTTTATTTGTGATGCACACCTTAATCATTTGGCAAGCTTGTACCTGCTATCATTTGAGTGGTTTCTAATTTCATTTCATAGCTAATACCAGGCTTTAACAAAATGATATAATGTTTCTGGAAGGATATTTTGCAATATCCCTCAAATTAAATGTGCACATTCATTGTTTAGCAATTCAATGCCTAAAAGTAATCTTTTAGAAATACTGATACAGATGCTTAAAAACGTAACTGTAAGAATATTTCTTGCAGTACTATTTGCAATACTAAATTTTGGCACCAACCCAAATAACCCTCAATAGACTACTGATTAAATAAACTATGGTACAAGTATATAATGAATATTTCAAAAAAGTTAAAAACAATACCAAGATTGATAGATGTCCAAGATGCACTGCAAAGTGGAAATAAAAGCAATTTACAGAAGAATATACCTAGCATGATACATTTTTTGTTTAAAAGTCTATTTTTGCATTTATAAGTACATGTGTTCATGTGCATTATTACACAAAATCCATCATTAATACTTCTAACCTTTGGTAGAGAAAGGGAAACAATCTGTATTATTTGAAATTTTTACAAAAAAATATAATATTCTTGTAGAAGTTTTTAAATAAAATTTCTCTTTAAAAACTCTAGCTTTAAAAGTATTAATCATCTCCTCCTCTTACCGAATATTTCAAAGTATCATCAGGTAACAATATACCTTTCAGGTAACAATAAAAAAATGTTTTATACACACAGATATGAATATACAGTCACAGATACTTTTAAATGAAATGAACACTTAAAGAACTTTATTTATATCTTAGCAAAAAAAAATTTTCTTAATGGCAATATTTATTCATCAATATAATTTCCAATAGAAAACAAAATTGCCCAGATGAGTGAAAATACTGAATCACAGGACGGTAACTGCTTATGAAATCACCAAATGGAGGGGATACCAGTGACAACTAGGCAGGCATCCCAAGGAGAGAAACTTGCCACAAAAACCTTAAATTACTAAAAGAAAAAGGAAATGGCAAGCTTTCATCAGAAATTCAATAATCAAGCCTCTATATAGTACCTGACCATTTAACAGACCTTGAATTTAATTTGGGAGGGGGTGGTTTGCAAGCAGCATATTTTTAATTTTATAGTCAAAAGGAAACTTTATAACTAGTGCCGAACATGAGAAGACAGTAGAGCAAGAGTCCCACACATAGCGCCCGCCCAGCACAGGTTACTTCGTTATGTCTGCTTTGATGGATCAGCCCCCCTGAGAGGTATTATGCTCCGTAATGTTTCCCTGTCAATCATTTAATGGCTTTTTTCAGAATGAATAAAGCAGCATATTGAATAATGTGTTTTTCATGATACCAAATACAAATTACCAAAGTATGCCTTTGGCAGTGGCCCGGAAGCCCCGCCCCACTCCAGGAAAAGCAAACAAAATTTCTGCGGCTGACGATGTAATTTGGGAGACCACATAAGTACTTAGGGGGAAACTGAAATATTTGTAAACCAAATAAAGTAAGAATTACCAACAAATAAACCTTTTTGCCTTAGGGTTTTTTATTCTTTTGTCACTCTCCCAACTAATAACCAGCTTTAACTGTGCCAGTTTAGGTGGAATCACAGGCAGAGAGACAGCTAGTAAGTACAGCCAGTGGCTACCAAAATGATGCTCAACTAAATGCATTTTCATTCTTTGACAGTTGATGTAATGTGCAAGAAACTGTTTCATAAATATGTTTTGAGGAACATTATCATACTAACAAAGTAACAGATCACTAAAGGCTCCTGTTTTCCACACACACTAGGATTACATACAAACTAATTCTAAGGAAAGGTAGACTCTGCCATTAAAAATTCATCTCATGAAGTTAAAGTTTCCGTAAGCGTAAACCTTCAAATCTTCAAGATGCCATAATTTTCTAGATGTCCTTTCCAAAAGACATTTATACTATGCAGCTCATTTCTGCAAAATGTGACTTGATTACCAACTCCTCAGCAACTTACGTGATTTATTTTAGGAGACTGACTCATTTCCCTAAAGCTTTACAGCTATCTCTTGTTAGTGAAAAAACTCTAAAGCTTAAAAGCTCTCAAGGAAATGAACCAAAACATTCTGGAAAATACATTCTTGCAGGGAAGATAACAATGGCTATCTGACTAGAAGGTGTAAGGAAGTAACAGGAAAGAAGAATGACAAAATGTAATAGGACTCAGATCTTTTGAAGGAAATTTTAAAAACAGGAACAGGTCTGTCTCCAATCTTAATATGTGTAACCAGATTGTAAGCCAGACACTTTTTTAAGTTTTCACAGGTTGTATATCAAGCATGTTGTCCTAATTCAGCACCATACTGTCAATATTTTCTATAGCATCTTGTCTTTCTTTTAAAATTATGTTACAACAATATAGTTCGGGCTTTATATTCACCTAAGATTAATGTTTTAGGCAGATGCCATTTGACTTTGATAATGTACAATAGAACCACTTACTGGCTGTGGCTGGCTAACCACTTTCGTTATATTAGGTTTTGGACACATGCAATTAAGTTTTAGGGTAAAGTTTTCTGTTTGCATCCATACAATAAACAGCTCCCTTACAACTGAAGGATCTGCAGCAACTTGCAGTATCCACACTGGATAAACCTGATTTTTGAAATCTTTGTTGATTGGTGGGGAGGCACATGGTACTAGAGTAGTCCTGTTCTGCGAACCCCAATAGTCAAAAAACATAATCCTCCCTATGACTCTCCTTCATGAATGTTTACTTATCTGCCAAAGCATTAGTCACGCTTCTTTCTGCCATCTCTGCTAGGATAATGTAGGAATAGAGAGTCTTCAAAATCTTTTCCTAAATCTCCCAGTAGTAGAAAATGATGTTCTCATTTCCCAGCACCCAGTAAACCTGGCTTGAGCAGGCAGGAAAGTTTGAAGGGTCTTTGGAGCCTCTTCTCTTTCCCACAGCACACCTTATCTGAGTCATGAGGATTCTGCTGATACCATCTTCAATAACGCCCTATACACATTCTACTTCCATCAGTTTCTCCTCTATCAGCCCATACTCTCTGTCACCTTCACTGCCACAAGACTGTGACCTACAATTCATTCTCCACCAGCAGCTAAAGTGATCTAAGAAATCAAACTTGTTTCTCTGCTTCTTAAAATCCCTCACTGGTCTCCCCTATACTTGGAATAAAACCCAAACTCCTTATGCTGGCTTGTAAAGTTCTCTGTGATCCAACTTCTGTCTGTCTGACCCCCATCATGTCTCATGTCCCCCTTATCCACTCTGCTCCAGCCACACTGGCCCTCTTTCTGTTACTGAAACCTGCCAAGCTCATTCCTGTCTACGACTTATACTAGAACTATTCCCTCTGTCTATAAATTTCCCATCTCTGACTTTGGCGTGGCCTTTTCCTTCTTGTCATTCAGCTTATAAGGGTCACTTTTCAGAGAGGCATTTTTTGACTCCCAGTATAAATCTACCTCATCATTCCTATCAGATTACCCTGATTTTCTATTCGCACTGTACTTACTCAATAATACTGATATTTTATTGCTCACTTATTTGCTGTCTTTCCGCTCTAAAATATAAGCTCCACAAAAAGAGACCCATTCTATCTTATTCACTGCTGTATCCCAGAATGGAGAAGGATGCCCAGCACCAAGCAGGTGTACAATAACTGCTTCATGATGAATGCTTGCAAGGAGAGCTCAAAGGATATGAGCTTTCTGGTACAAAAATGTGACATTTCCAAAATGACTACATTGCATTTATGTGGCAGACAGTACTTTCAAACACTTTCACAGTCATTTGTTTAATCCTCCCAATAACCTTTTAGAAGTTCACCATGATTCTTCCTTTCCCTAACACAAACAGAAGATGCTAAGTGACTTACACCAGGCCATACAGTCAGGCAGTATAGGGCTGCGACTAAAACCTAGTTGCTGGACTCCTTGCTCAGAGCTCTTCCTACTAAGCCTAAGTTAACACACGAAAGCATATACTGAACCGGAGCCTTCTGCCATCATGTGCTCTGGGTATGTACTGCACTTAGAAGATTATACTGAAGTTATTTGTTCACATCTCCTCTCCCACATGCTATATGTTTCTATAAAACAAAGCTGATGTTTTATTCATCTGTTTATTCTCAGTGCCCAGCACACTGCTTGGCACATGGTAAGCATTTAAATGCTTGTTGAATTTAAATCAGAGCCAAGTGTTCTCTGTGCAAACCAGATGGTTATTCTCTATTTCAATACTGAAGGTTTCATGCTGAATACATAAAAATCCTTTAATGATTCTTTTGAAAAGCCTCAAAGTTCACATCTTCCATCACCTGAGTTCTTCTCATGTATCACAAGTTGTAGGGTTGAAAGTGAAATGCTCAGTTGTGTCAACTCTTTGTGACCCCATGGACCTGCCAGGCTCCTCTGTCTGTGGGATTCTTCCAGGCAAGAATACTGGAGTGGGTAGTCATTCCCTTCTCCAGGGGATCTTCCCGACCCAGGGATTGAACCTGGGTCTTCTGCATTGCAGACAGATTCTTTACTGCCTGAGCCACCAGAGAAGTCCAAGATGAAGGGCTTAAATGAGCCCAAACGAGTTCCTCCAACTCAGTACTCCAATTCACTTTCTATTTCTTAATGTGAACAAAGAGCATATAGAAAATCTAAGATTCATTTAATCTGAAGTCAGAGGCTAGTGACATATTCTATATTTTTGTCCATGCTCTGAATGTGAGAAAAACAAATAGTCATAATGATTTAATAAGAAGAACACTGAATGGGATATAAAGAATCACAGGTTTCAGTCCAAGGTAATGACTCTTAACAGCCATGTGGGTATTTACCTGCAGGTTTCCATCAGTTTCTCAATTTCCTCATCTATAGTTTACAAACTTTCTATCATCTTTAGGGCCCTTCTGGTTATAAAGGCTTCCCAGGTGGTTCAATGATAAAGAATCCATCTGCTAATGCAGGAGATGCGGGAGATTCAAGTTCGATCTCCGGGTTCAGAAGATCCCCTGGAGAAGGAAATGGCAATCCACTCTAATATTCTTGCCTGAAGGGTTCTATGGACAGAGGAGCCTGGCAGGCTATAGTCCATGCAGTCACAAAGAGTCCATCACAACTGAGCACGCATGCCCCCTCCCTGGTTCTACAGAATCTGTTATTCTGTCAGCAGTCCTGATTAGCATGTACTGTCCTCAGTATCTTATCCACATCCCCAGAGTCTCTGAACTCAAATAGCTAGATGCTATATAGTTAAAAGTGCTATAATTAAATTTGCAGTGGTAATAGTCAAATATATATAAATCAATAAAAAAAATGACTGACTGACAAGGTGGATGAGAGGGGTTCCTCACCTTCCACTGAACTTTCTCTCAAGATGCAAAACCTTTTGAATAGCAAAATGTAAATTCCACATGATTATTTCAAAATGCTGAGGAACCAAAAGAAACATTCCTTCTTAGCACTAAGCATTTACTATCAAACCTTAACTCAAGAAGACTACAGTCTTATGAAGAGATTAAAATCCAGGGAGTGTTGGACTCATTTTAACTGAGCTAATCAATAAAATGGGCTCTTATCTTAGTCTTTTATCTCCAATTAGCTCAAGGGGCCTAGTTATCTCACAAAGCATGATCACTGATATGCCACCAGTAATGCTGAAAAGAACAGGCAGAATACAACTGGTGGTGTATTTGAGCTGGTTGGTCATAGTTTCTGAAACTTGGAAAGCTGGTTGTTAGATAGCTTGAAATTGGCCATGGTGGAAGTCTTTATATGATAGAAATCTAGGAACACTGATTTGTAAAGACAGAACCAGGTAATATGCTAATGCAAAGCAACTAGCTGAGCAACTAGTTGGGCTCACTCAAGACTCAGATGCTATATTTCCTAATTCTAGAATTAGGAAAGACTGGGCAAAACAGACAACGCAAACCGACAGAAAACAGACAGAAGATGCGGTTTCTAGCCCTGTATTTCCACTGATTGGCCTTGATAACTAGAGTGAGTCTATGAACCTCTGTTTTGTTGACTAAAATGCAAAAGAAGTGAAACAAAGATCCCTTTAGAATCTAAAAGTTAGGATTTTAAGGTTCTCTATCTAGGTTATTCCTACCCCAACTCCTGATGCCTTCTTACAGGAAATGCTCCATGAAACAAAACCTGGATAACACCAAGACATTGCTCAATCTTCCCTCCATTGTGAGAGCGCTACTTCAGTCTGATGCATTGGGCCAATCGACCATGCTCAAACCTGGCCAGAGCTTTTAAATTCCCAGGATCTCTTAACTAATGAGCTGCATTAAAAAAAGAAAAAAAAATTTTTTCCAGAAAGCCTCGTGCACTGATTTGAGGATTTCCTTCAGATTTAAACTAAAGGCTCAAAAAGGATTCCTGGCCATTTTGTCAAGCATGTGCTACTTCAATATCCTGTTGCCGCAGTGAAGTTAAATAAGAAGCCCTCTGGCAAGCAGGCAGGAATGAAAAGTGTCATACTGCTAGAATTAAGATGTAGACGAAGCACATAATACCAGAGCTAATATCCTAATACAAGAGCTTCTACCGTGAACCTAAGCCACCATCCCGAGTCCAACATACAATAAATCCCTTAAAGGCAGAGACTGGGCATTATCCACAAAATCTGGCATGAAAACCACGAAATATCTGCTACAGTGAATTCCCTGGTTTGGCAGACTTCGAGGTTAATTAACCTGAGGTTGGTATATAGGCAACAAATAACATTTAGTTAAACATTTCTCCCAGAGCAGCAAAGGACTCCTCAAAATAGCTGCTCCCTCTTGAGAAGCCAGCACAGATTTATCCCACAATGTAGGATGGCAGTGCTATCCTGCATGATTGGATCATGAACAGATATAAATACCCTTGTTGCTCTTCCAAGTGTTCTCATTTCTGGATGCAAGGATTTGTAAATATCATCATCATTCTACTGTCTCATTCTTCAAAATAAAAATGCACACAACACATTTGGGGGGAAATATTAAATTGGTAAATAGCAACAGTACAGTTTGGACACAGTCCTAAAAGTGATAAGAAATATATCACCCAAGAGGACCAATTTGTCAGTATACATACTGACAGCCAAAAAAATTTTTTTAACATTCAGTCACACAGAACAGAACTTAAAAATAGAGAGAGTGGCTTAAATTTAGACTGGATTCTAGAAAATGATCATATATATCCAATCTAACTCATAGAAATAGATTTTTGAGAAGTTATGGGAAAAGGCAGGGAATTATTCAATATTTAAGTCCATCTGCTGTGTTTAGGTCCAGATAAGTACCTAAGCCATTGAAAACAATTCCTAAAGTTTACAAGGAATACAGGAACCAAAAAATTTTGGAAAACCAGTGCACAACTAAAAGTATTCTCTATATCAACAATATTCTGAATCTGAATTCTAGAAGAACACCTCAGGTGCAATACATAACTGAATTCAATGGTATGTCAAATGGAAATACAATCTATAGGACACAGAATCTCAACGCTCACTGATTCAACAAACTCATACTGAATTTGAATTTGGTACTGGAACTAGGGATCCAAACACGATTAAGACATGGCCAGTCTGTGACCTCACAGAACAGAGCAGAAAGCACAGACCCACCAATGGTAAAGACACAGGATGCTGAGAGCTGTGCTAACAACAGCCCATCCAGATAAATACAGACTCTGGAGCTTCAAATGCCATACAAAGCAATAGCTCAGCTGGAGGCAGCACCATCTTTTAATTAAGGACCAAGCTCTGTGGTGAATTCAAATAGTGTTCTTTCTTTTAAGTGGGTGCTACCATTTCTAAAGATAACTTTTTTTCTGGCCAGAAGAAGAAGAAAAAAAACTACAAAGCAGTGCAAGTTTAAAAAAAGCAATCCAGGTTCAATACTAAGGCTTGTGGAAAGGAGGACAGCCCTTTACATCACACAGGGTGCCAAAGTCCAGGCATCTAGGGGACCTTATATTAAAGGAGTCACACCAGAGGATGCCCAGACTCGGGATATGATGATGCTGGGGTGGGACTGGAGGGGGACATTGTTGAAGTAAAAAGAGAGAGAAAGGCAGCCTGCGAAGGCCTTAAAGCTCTCGAGAAGGCATTTTTAATTCAAAACTCACATGTTTGATCAGAATTACACTGGAAGAAGATCATGTTTTTCACTTTAAGAATTCCTGGTTAGTTACATTCCCAGCATTTAAGCAAATACCTACTGTATTCATTTCCTAGGGTCATCATAACGAAATACCACAAATTGGATATTCTCAACAGAAATGTATTGTCTCACAGTTCTGGAGGCCGGAAGTCCAAAATCAAGGTGCTAACAGACTTTTGAGCACTGTGAGGGCAGGATCTGCTCCAGGCCTCTCAGCTTGACTTGCAGATGACTATCTTCGTATTTATATGGCATTCCCCCTGAATGGCAGGTCTTTATCCAAATTTCCCCTTTTCACAAGGACAACAGTCATATTAGATTAAGGTCAATCCTTAATCTAAGGATTTTTAACTTGATTACCTCTGTGAAGACCCTCTTTGTAAATAAAGTCATATTCTGAAGTACTACAGTTAGGACCTCAGCATATAAATTGTCAGGAGAAAATAAATAAACAAATAAATTGTCAGGAGACATAATTCAACCCATAACATCTATATTATAAAAGACATGGTCCCTGCCCACAAAGAGTTTATAAGCTAATTGTGAAGTCGGGACTGAGTCACATGAGACAATTCAAGAAAAAAACATTCAGAGGACGTAATCGAATTATAAGCTCTGTGTTTTGGGCAAAAGTCTCTAGGGTAGTGGTTCCTAAACATACATGAGCACTGACCCCTTCATAATGATTGCCACATCTCGGTAGCACTATTTACTTGGTGCTTTTTAATTTCTACCATTTCTACCTAAGTAAGTTTATCATAGTCCATTAATGAAAAAGCAGTATCCTTGCTAAAAATAGTGAGGCAAACTTAAAAATAAACACATCACTATTAAAATTTTTAAAACAGTCCATAAACTATATGAAATTCTCTCACCTTAGTTGTTAACACAGCAGTAAAGGCTGGGATACTGGAGAGAGCTCTTTGAATTGGGAAATCATAAGACAATTTTAATCAAATTTGTTTCTATCTATCTAACATTGGATAAGCAACTTAACCTATTGCGTTTCCTCATCTGGTTTCCACCATCAGGTGGCATAGTTAAAATTAAGTGGTGGGTTGCCATAACAATTATAGGAAACGTGCCCGAAAGAATTCTAAATATAAGCGCTCTAAACATAGCATCATGGATAAACTGGAAGGGAGACTGAAACCTTCACCTTAATTCCGCCTTCTTTCTCACTTTAATTCGGAGCTTACCCTTAACCTCTGAGGTTTACCATCACTGCGCTGACTGCCCACACCACCCCTCGCTTCTCTCACCTGTCAGCTCATGCTGCTCTCTAGAGGAACACGGGGCCGGTCAGCGACAGCGGCCTCATTTTAGTCTCCCCGTGCCTCATGCCTTGAGAACAACGGAGGCAGACCTGCCTCAGCTTTTGGTCTGTTGTTGGCAATGATCACTGCTCTGCACTTCGCCTCCGCACCCAGTTGTATCTCACCAAAACACCAAAAACACGGTCCCCTGATTCTCTCTTCTTTTCTGCTTTTGAGTGAAATGCTTTGCTTTTTCACAAACAGTTCAGAACCTGATGCCACATGCATATTTTCTTCAAAAGTGGCTCTCTCCAGGGGGCTGGAGCAGAGCTGTCAGTCAGCTTGACTTAGAAGCAAGAGACCAGAGGAAGGCATTTTCCCCAATGGTACCATTTTCCATCCCACTTTACCTGCTTCCAGTCAGCTCAATTTCACCTCTGACCCTCAGCATAAAACCATGCCTGTAACATTCTGTAACCTTCAGTCTTATAACATCATAATTTGCAACTTGAAAATCAAATCTCAAAGTGTCTTCTCCCTCTCAAAGCTATGGTTTTTCCAGTAGTCATATATGGATGTTAGAGTTGGACTATAAAGAAAATTGAGTGCCAAAGAATTGATGCTTTTGAACTGCCGTGTTGGAGAAGACTCTTGAGAGTCCCTTGGACTGCAAGGAGATCTAACCAGTCCATCCTAAAGGAGATCAGTCCTGGGTGTTCATTGGAAGGACTGATGCTGAAGCTGAAACTCCAGTACTTTGGCCACCTGATGCGAAGAACTGACTCATCGGAAAAGACCATGATGCTGGGAAATGATTGAAGGCAGGAAGAGAAGGGGATGACAAAGAAGGAGATGGTTGGATTGTACCATCAACTCAATGGACATGAGTTTGAGCAAGCTCCAGGAGTTGGTGATAGACAGGGAAGCCTGCCGTGCTGCAGTCCATGAGGTCGCAAAGAGTCAGACATGACTGAGTGACTGAACTGAACTGAACTGAAGCCCATATTTTTCAACATAAATTTTATAACTGGGTATTCAATAATCTATTACATTGAGCAAGCAAGACTCATTGGGTGCAACTTAGCTCTATTCTTTACCCTGCTGCTTGTCCTCATCTGCTCTGGGGGACTAGTTCTTTGCCCACCACTGGATGGAATGAGAACAGGCCCCTTCCTTTTTCTGGTCATTCTGAGATAATGAAAAGTTCTTTGGTCACATCAAGTCACAAGAATACTCATTTCTGCAAAGAAAACGTCTAGTCCTGTGGCAGAGGCAAAATTTCTAGCTTCAGTTAATGACCTCTTCTCTCTTCACATAAGCCTGCTTCAGGCAAAAAACCTTCGGGGAGAAAAGGAAACAGCTAGATTCCACCATGTGGATTGTTTCCCACCAGCTTCTGATTCTCAGGGTAACAGTAAGGTGGAAAGAAGAGAGGCTAGGAGGGGAAAGAGGTCTGACTGAGCTGGTATGGCCACAACCTGGTGCTCATACTCAACAAACCTGGAGTAGCTCTCTCTCAAGGGGACTTTCCTGGGTTCTGAAAAGATACCCTGTTTCTGAAGATGTGTGTGAAAGTCCCTCAGTCCTGTCTGACTCTTTGTGACCCCATGGATTGTATAGTCAATAAAATTTTCTAGGCCAGAATACTGGAGTGGGTAGCCATTCCCTTCTCTGGGGTATCATCCCAATCCCGGGATCAAACCCAGGTCTCCCGCATTGCAGGTGGATTCTTTACCATCTAAGCCACCAGGGAAACCTGAAGATTCTCACCTGCAATTTCCTTGATGTGGTCACTTATAGTTCTCTTCCCCCCAATGCTGGGACTCCATGACCACTCTTGGCCTCTTTTTGCCAAGGTCTTCGGTCCCATTCTTTTGGGTGGCCCCTGGGAGACAGCAGCTTTCCATCTAGTTCTTTGAGCACCAGCCCTGTTGTGGGCAGACTCCACTCCTGATTCATAAGAAACACGTATTCTTGTGCCAACAGCTCAGGCCATGCAGGCCATTGCCAGCAAGCCCTCCTCACTCAGAGGTCCAGCACAGCTTTTTACCTCTAAAGCCCTCAGGAGAGGGCCACAGAGTGCCTCACAATGCAGAGGACACTTGTGAGCCTCTCAGAGCGGTTCCTCTGACATCCCTCTCAACTGATTTCTCGTGGAAGAAAGCACATTACCTATCAGAGAGCAGGAACAGGCTCCCCAGTGCATGGACAATGCTCCTAGAAAAAACCCTTCATCAAATTAAAAACTCTGAACATCTGGGTGGCCAGGTAAGGGTCATAAGAATGATTCTGGATCACCTCCTTCCCAAGTGTTTTTTGGGTGGTCGAGCATTTCACTTTGGAATGTGGACGTGGCCATCATATTTCACCTGCGGGCCTCTGCTGAGACTGATACAAAACTAGTTCTGTATTAAGATACTTGCACACCAATGAGGCTATTCATCAACTGAAGTACAACTGTGATCATCACATTTCCTACATACAGTGTTCAGTTTTATTTTTTAACTCAGCAAATACTTTATCCAAAAGTAATGGGATGTACTTGGCAGTACAGCCAGCAAATGGAAACAGAACAAATGTGCTCTTTGCCTGGCTCAAATATGCAGTTTCATCATTATCAACATCATTACATTCGATATTTTTCATACTCTTATTATACCAAGTCCTGTGCATAGCACCTTATACGTATGCAGAAAAATTCTACTGGGGATTTTATTATTTCCTATGAGATTGCCACTGTTATCGGAGAGGGTATGTAACCTGTTCATTACACAGGAAGCAAGTGGTAAAGCAGAGATTTAAACACAGGTCTATCCAACGTCATAGCCTAAACACTTGATCTCTAGCGTCTATTATGTAAGTTGGGAGGTTTATGACAAAAGATGATAGAGCATAAGCTACAAAGTCGGAAAAATTTCAACTCCTCCTTATTCTAATTTAAAACAGCTTGAAAAAGTTAATTAAATTCTTGGTCTATTACTTTGGCTATAAAATGAAAATACTAATAACTGCCTCATTAGACGTCCACTACGCTGCACAGCATCCATCTCTCGCCCATTCTCAGCAGGGCAGCTTTTGAGCACGATCCCACCCCTACCTCCAGGTGGAAGCTGGGTGGTTTGGAGGACAATCTGCATATGCCAGTCTCCTGGCCACAGTCATTTGTCCAGGGAAGGGCTAGATTGTTTGGTGGTACTATGGAACATGGATTGGACTAGAGAATATCAGATTGAGCAGATTACTTATGTAGCTAATAATAAAGGCCTAAACAAAATGAGAATCAAGAGGTGACGGTATAGGACTTCTCTGGTGGTCCAGTGGTTAAGAATCTGTGCTTCCAATGCAAAGGGATGCAGGTTTGATCCCTGGTTGGAGAACTAATATTCCACAATGCCCTGTGATGTGGTTTAAAAAAAAAGAGAGAAGTAACAGTGCCAGGAATCATTACTAAATTAGAACTAAAATATATATATAGCATTTCCACTAACAAAAATAGGAAAATGAAGAAGAACTTGTGTGGCATGTCAGTCAAATTGTTTTGAACAAACTGAGTGTGAGAAATGAGCAGGATATTCAGAGAGAGGTAATCTTGGGAGTTTTAAACAGAGGTTGGGACTTAACTAGTGGTGTGCTGGCAAACTAGCTCTTGGTAAGTGGAAGGAAGCTCTAATTTCAAATGTTTACCCCTTCCTGTGATGTAACTGCTCTCATCAGAGCTGCCTTCATGCTAACTACAGGAGGAACTGGGAAGAGATGTGCAGAACTGGCTCTCATGAGCCAGGAAGAGATGGTTCCAGGCACCCTTGTTGGAAATGAAGCTTTCTGTTTCAACTGGGAGTGAAGGACGCCATTCAAGGACAGATATATTAAAAAGAAGAGACTTCATAATAAAGCCGAAAGAATATTTAGAGGATAAGAGGGGAAAGGGAGTTTCAGTAAAGAGGCAAAGAAGAATTGCCAGAAGACTGGGGAGCCGGAACAGCATCACAGCCAATGAAGAAGCAGCTTCTAAAACTGGGGGCAGTAGACAGCCCGTAGGCAGCAGGTGAGGACTACAAACAGCTCAGCGTCTGACTTATAGGCGTTATCACTGACTTGCAAGTGCACAACTTTGGCAAACAAGAGGGAGAGACAGACTATTGTAACCTCTCTTAAAAATAAGAATTCTTGCAAACAACAGGGAGAGAGAGACTGCTGTAACCTCTTAAAAATAAGAATTCTCGCAAACAAGAGGGAGAGAGGGACTATTGTAACCTCTTAAAAATAAGAATTCACCATGAATGTCATTATTTCTCCCTATCCCTTTCTTCATAGAGACATTAAAGAAATTTTGTTGAAATATTTCAGCTCACGGACACTTTTGGGTGTTGGTCACATCTGCCTTTAGAAAACCAGTTACAATTTAGAGAAAGATGTGGAAGTTATAAATTCATTGCAAAGGAATTTAATAGGAGCTATGTATATGTAAAGAACTGACTCATTGGAAAACACCTTGATGCTGGGAAAGATTGAAGGTGGAAGGAGAAGGGGACAACAAAGGATGAGATGGCTGGATGGCATCACCGACTCAAGAGACATGAGTTTGGGTAAACTCCGGGAGTTGATGATGGACGGGAGGACTGGCGTCCTGCGATTCATGGAGTCACAAAGAGTCGGATACGACTGAGCGACTGAACTGAACTGATGTAGGTGCTCAGCTGCTCAGTCATGTCTGACTCTTTTCGACCCCCATGAACTGTAGCCCACCAGGCTCCGCTGTCCATGGGGATTCTCCAGGCAAGAAAAGTGGAGTGGGTTGCCATTTCCTCCTTCAGGGGATCTGCCCAACCTAGGGATTGAACCCAGGTCTCCTGCATCGCAGGCGGATTCTATTACTGTCTGAGCCACCGGGGAAGCCACCTAATAGGAGCTAAACCGTCATATTAGATCATCTCAGCCTTCCTTATGTTCAGAGCTTATAAACACACTCGGCCCCATGGATTTATAATCCCAAAGCATGGGGTGCTCTACTGCAAAGGAACTGCAAGAAATGACAGTAATATCTAACAAGAGAAGTCAACTGAAGCACTGTGACAGTTTAAAAGAAACTCATTCACTGAAGTTGCTCAAAGTGACAATAATTACGAGGGAAGGGGCATTTTAGACAGTGCTATAAAAACTAGTAAAAAACAGTTTATAAAATAAATCTCTATGAGGCTCCATGAAAGGAGCTAACTCAGCATACTCGACAGAATCTTCAAAGATGAACTGATGTTCAAAGGAGGCACAGCAAATACCCATTCAGCATATTCCAGGGTAACCAACAAACTTACTCAGGACAAGCAGAGAGACTGAGAGAGAGAACCACCTAAGCAGGGTAGGAATCATTCCAGACAACTGAGCACATGCTCCATGGGGAGCATGAAATGTGCAGTTCTTCTGAGCACCCCACCAGGCTGAGTGGAATTTTAGTTTAAAAAGATAGTATATACGTAAACAGCCCCATTGCAGTAGAGAATGAAGCAGGGAAAAGACTAATAGAGTTTTGCCAAGACAACGCACTGGTCATAGCAAACACCCTCTTCCAACAACACAAGACTCTACACATGGACATCACCAGACGGTCAATACGAAAATCAGACTGATTATACTCTGTGCAGCCAAAGATAGAGAAGCTCCATATAGTCAGCAAAAACAAGACCAGGAGCTGAGTGTGGCTCAGATCATGAACTCCTTATTGCCAAATTCAGACTTGAATTGAAGAAAGTAGAGAAAACCACTGGACCATTCAAGTATGACCTAAACCAAATCCCGTATGATTATACAGTGGAAGTGAAAAATAGATTCAAGGGATTAGATCTGATAGGCAGACTGCCTGAAGAACTATAGACAGAGGTTCGTGACATTGTAAAGAAAGCAGAGACCAAGACCATCCCCAAGAAAAAAAATGCAAAAAGGCAAAATGGTTGTCTGAGGAGGCCTTACAGATAGCCGTGAAAAGAAGAGAAGCTAAAGGCAAAGGAGAAAAGGAAAGATATACCCATTTGAATGCAGAGTTCCAAAGAATAGCAAGGAGAGATGACAAAGCCTTCTTCAGTGATCAATGCAAAGAAATAGAGGAAAGCAACAGAATGGGAAAGACTAGCAATCTCTTCAAGAAAATTAGAGATACCAAGGGAACATTCCATGCAGAGATGGGCACAATAAAGGACAGAAATGGTATGGACCTAACAGAAGCAGAAGATATTAAGAAGAGGTGGCAAGAACACACAGAAGATCCATACAAAAAAGTTCTTCATGACCCAGATAATCACAATGGTGTGGTCACTCAACTAGAGCCAGACATCCTAGAAGCAAAGTCTAGTGGGTCTTACAAAGTATCACTAGGAACAAAGCAAGTGGAGGGGATGGAATTCCAGTTGAACTATTTCAAATCTTCAAAGATGATGCTGTGAAAGTGCTGCCCTCAATATGACAGTAAATTAGGAAAACTCAGCAGTGGCCACAGGACTGGAAAAGGGCAGTTTTCATTCCAGTCCCAAAGAAAGGCAATGTCAAAGAATGCTCAAACTACCGCACGACTGCACTCATCTCACATGCTAGCAAAGGAATGCTCAAGTTCTCCAAGCCAGGCTTCAACAGTTCATGACCTGTGAACTTTCAAATGTTCAAGCTGGATTTAGATAAAGCTGAGGAACCAGAGATCAAACTGCCAACATCCGTTGGATCATCAATAAAGCAAGAGAGTTCCAGAAAAATGTCTACTTCTGCTTTATGGACTACTCCAAAGCCTTTGATTGTGTGAATCACAACAAACTGTGGAAAATTCTTAAAGAGATGGGAATACCAGACCACCTTACTTGCCTCCTGAGAAATCTATCTGCTGGTCAAGAAGCAACAGTTAGAACTGGACATGGAACAACAGACTGGGAAAATCACGAAAGGAGTACATCAAGGCTGCTTATTGTCACCCTGCTTATTTAACTTATATGCAGAGTACATCATGAGAAATGCTGGACTGGATGAAGCACAAGCTGGAATCAAGACTGCCAGGAGAAGTATCAATAACCTCAGATATGCAGATGACACCACCCTTATGGCAGAAAGCGAAGAAGAATTAAAGAGCCTGTTGATGAAAGTGAAAGAGGAGAGTGAAAAAGTTGGCTTAAAGCTCAACATTCAGAAAACTAACATCATGGCATCCAGTGTCATCACTTCATGGCAAAAAGATGGGGAAACAATGGAAACAGTGACAGAATTTACTGTTTTGGGCTCCAAAATCAGTGCAGATTGTGACTGCAGCCATGAAATTAAAAGATGCTTGCTCCTTGGAAGGAAACTTATGACCAACCCAGACAGCGTATTAAAAAGCAGAGACATTGCTTTGTCAACAGAGGTCCATCTAGTCAAGGCTATGGTTTTTCCAGTAGTCATATATGGTTGTGAGAGTTGGACTATAATGAAAGACAACCACTGAAGAACTGATGCTTTTGACCTATCATCTTGGAGAAGACTCTTGAGAGTTCCTTGGACTATAAGGAGATCAAACCAGTCCATCCTAAAGGAAATCAGTCCTGAATATTCACTGGAAGGAGTGATGTTGAAGCTGAAAGTCCAATACTTTGGCCACCTGATGTGAAGTACTGACTTATTTGAAAAGACCCTGATGCTGGGAAAGATTGAAAGCAGGAGGAGAAGGGGACGACAGAGGATGAGATGGTTGGATGGTATCAAACGACTTGATGGATTTGAGTTTGAGTAAGCTCCAGGAGTTGGTGATGGACAGGGAAACCTGGCGTGCTGCAGTCCATGGGGTTGCAAAGAGTAGGACGCGACTGAAGTGAACTGAATTAATGACTGTAACTTTCAAAATAAATTTCAATAGATGAATAATATATTCTAATGATTCCCAATGACAAAAAAAAAAAAGAAAAAAAAAACAGTACTTCACTACCACTTTGGGCTTTCCCAGTGGCTCAGCAGTGAAGAATCTGCCCGCTGTGTAGGAGACACAGGAGACACGGGTTCAATCCCTCAGTTAGGAATATCACCTGGAGGAAAAAATGGCAACCTGCTCCAGTATTCTTGCCTGGAAAATCCCATGAATAGAGGAGCTAAGTCCATGGGGTCACAAAGAGACACAGCTGAGCATGACGAGTGAGTGAGTGTCCACCTCACTTCACTACTAGCATTCAATTTTCTTAAATAAGTAACAAGGTTTCTTACATTTGAATGAAACTTATGTAGGATGAGGAATTCCAGGGTTCTATACATAAGGATGATAATAAGGCTGCTTATCTTGGCGATATTGCCATAGTTACAAACACTAACAAGTAATAATAATTTCTAGAAGAAATTTTGTTATTTTCATAGCACTCCACTCAGGCAAATGAATTGCATGATGCACTAGAAAATTCTATGTTAGCTGACATATGCTGACTGTAACCCTGCTCAAATCAACATTTGCAGTGGGTCATGTGCATAACATAATTCACCTTATTTATCCCCTTGAAATGGCTCAGGAATGACAGATTTTGGCAGTTAAAGTGAACAAAGAAAGAAATGGCTGTTACACAGCCCCAAAGTAAGAATTTAACCTCCTTCAGATGTTCACTGAATTCTTAAGGCTTTCCCTTTTCACATGAAATGTTTCATCATATCAAAAATATGCCACAGGACTTACACTTAGAGAAAAATCTATCTATTTGGATGCTTTAAAAAGATACATATTAAATACTTAGAATGCTATTAGCTAATGTAAATTTTCAGTTGGAAATTTCAAGATTTTTTTGGTTAGTCTTTCACTAACATATCTGCTTCTATATTACAGCCTAATGATGTAACTATAGTCTAAAAATTGTTCTTTTTGTAGAGTAAAAAGGTGATCATTCTTTGATCAATAATCATATAATGGCACTTTTTCATACCAGAAGTGTAATAGTTATATAATGAATATACAGGTATATATTTCTGAATATCAAAAACAGTACAGACATTATTCATGTCAAACTCAACAGTTTTCAGAAAAACATCCAAGATTGCTTAGAGTGGAAGATGCATGTTTTGAAAACAGGCCAAAAAAGTGAGTGTTTGAAGCAGTAGAGTTCAGGGAGCATATTTATTGGTATTTAAACATACAGCACTATCCATATTAAAGATGGAATTCATGGGTAAGGAAACAGCAATCTAAAGGCCAATATATTGTATAACAATTGGGAAAAAAAGTAAAATGACAGCACTATATTATCTTAAATATAGATATTTAAAGAATTTTTTCAGATGCCTGCTACACAGTAAACTCCTAACATTGTTGAGCAAACAAATGAATGGATGAATACCAAAAATAATCTTTTGAATAAAACTGTTAAGAGAAAACTACACAGATGGCCAACTGGCACATAAAGAGGTGGTAAACATCACTAATTATCAGAGAAATGTACATCAAAACCACAAGGAGGTATCACCGCACACCTTTCAGAACTACCATCAAAAAAACAAAAATGCTGGTGAGGATGCAGAGAAAAAGGAACCCTCCTACACTATTGGTAGGAATGTAAACTGGTCCAGCCACTAGCGAAAACATTATGGTGGTTCCGCAAAAAACTAAAAATAGAACTACCCTATGATTCAGCAGTTCCACTCCTGAGTATATAAACACTAATTTAAAAAGATATATGCACCTCAATGTTCATAGCAGCATGTTCTACAAATACTCTTAAATGTATTTGGTAGCTACTCTGGAAACTAAATACCTAATGCATAAATTATTCCACTTGATTGAATTTCAGATTAAATTGCAGTTTTTCTATTGCCTTGGAAATCATGCTGGTTTAGAACCTACATAATACTCAAATTAATATACTGCATTATTTAACAGTCATGTTTTAGGTGCTTTGTATAATCCCCAGAGCTCAAGTTCAAAAGAATGGATTTTGTTTTCTGTAAGTAGAAGTAACCCAGTATGTCACTTTAATCTGAAAATCCCTTCTTCTGGACTCAGTGGCTAAATTCATACTGCTGTTTTAAACTGCCAAGAAAATGGTTTCATTATTATTAACAATAGCCAACATAAGGATGATAGTTTACAATCAGTAAGCTCTTACAAAGAGCCCAGGCACTTTGCTAAGAATATTATATGCATTATCTCATTTAATTCTCATGATACTGGTATTTTTCTTTGTCTTCTTTTTTTTTTTAAGATGAGGAACCTGAGGTTTAAAAACATTACACAATTCTCCCAAGCTAGTAAGTAGACTTGAATTTACTAGTCTGTCTGACTGCAGAACCTGTGCTCTGAACCACTGATAACCTCAGAATTTCTCAAAGTGTGCTGCATGTGACAGTCCTGGGTGGGCAGCCCACAGACAAAAGTTATTTATTAACAGTTAATGCACGTTAGAAAGAAATCCAGCTAACACAACAAATCTTTCCCAGACCCTGTGGCTTAGAACAACAAGGTCAGGGTAAATAACCAGTTCATTTTCTTTAATCAGACGGTATAAGGAAAAGGATAAATAGTATAAATGGCAATCCAATACTGTGAAAATCAAGAAAGTAATAATTAAGGAAATAACTGAAGGTTGAAAAACACTGGACTATATTTTTCAGCACACAAGAAGAAAGCTGAAGACTGGTTCACAGGACACTTAAGCCCAGTCTTGACTGCCCCCAACTACCAGCATGGTTTCACCATTCTGGACCTTAGTTTTTCTTATCTATAAAACATGAGCCTAAACTTTGGGATCTTAGAGCTCAAAAATACATGATTCTAATGCCTTGGATCATTAGTGCAATTTTATTGCAACAGAAGACTCGAGAGTCCCTTGGACTGCAAGGAGATCAAATCAGTCAATCCAAATCAACGCTGAATATTCATTTGAAGGACTGATGCTGAAGCTGAAGCTCCAATACTTTGGCAACCTGATGCGAAAAGCCAACTCACTGGCAAAGACCCCGATGTTGGGAAAGATTGAGGACAAGAGATGAAGTGACAGAGGATGAGAGAGTTGGATGGCATCACCGACTCAACAGACATGAGTTTAATTAAATTCCAGGAGATAGAGAAGGACGGGAAAGCCTGGAGTGCTGCAGTTCATGGGGTCACAGAGAGCAGGACACAATTTAGCAAGTGAACAACAGTCTTTAGAGATGCAATCAGCATAGATGCTGAGAGGTATACTCACAGGATGGTCCAGACAATGTTGGTAAATTATCTTTTTGTTGCTGATCCATGACAAGAGAAGAAGCTGATCCAGAATGTGAAATACCTATGCCAGTAAGCCCATTTTAGTTTAGATGATTTTTTACAGCAAGATCTTCTCAATGAAGGAAGCTTCCACATTGATTTACATTCTATAGAAAGTTTCTTACTGAGTCACAGATCAGTAACAAACAGTTCAATCCATGTGCCTGAAGTGGCCTGCACATGAGAAACAGCAAATAAAGCTTATTAAAGTGTTTTTCTTTTGAAGAATCCGAAAAACAAGCACAAGATAAAAGGTTAATGGGAATTTAATAGTGAACCTGAAATAAATTTAATATTTTCTGCCTCTCTTTAAAAAGTGTCCATTTAATGTTTCATGGAAAGTTGTGTATGCTAATTGCCCAAGAGTTCTTACACAATAAAAGCATTTGGCTCTTTTTATTTGGAGAGTTTAGGAGGAGGCAATGAGTAGCACTATTAAATTTGTGAGGGGTCAATTCTAATTTTGGAGACAATAAATTATAAATATAGTGATTTCTGGAAGCTATCTGCAAGGTATTAATGGCTGTAATTTGGAGATTCAGGGCTATAGGTACATTGTGATCATCTCTGGAAATCTTAGGGTGTACATGAGACTTTCCGGAGGGAGAAAACATAATTAGCTTCTGTTTTAA
This sequence comes from Muntiacus reevesi, assembly GCF_963930625.1. NCBI lineage: Eukaryota > Metazoa > Chordata > Mammalia > Artiodactyla > Cervidae > Muntiacus > Muntiacus reevesi. The sequence goes on along the minus strand of NC_089251.1, from coordinate 150,646,311 downwards.
GAACAATGTTCACAAAGTTTCCCCAGATAGTGTTTTGACATTTTCAACTTTTTGTCTTTGTATTCCCAATAGGATTTCTACATTGCCCAAACTGTCTAAAGAAAGATTCTTATTTCGGATCCAGAAGGACATGGTTTCCCTCCAGATTAGTAGTGCTAAAAGTCATTTGGAGCAAACTCAACAGTGTAAAACATTAGCAATTAGCTAAACAAAAACAAATCACACTTCTAGGTAGGAAGAAAATGTAAGCCAAGAGAAACAACAATCAAAATGCACATTGTGCCAATAAGCCACACCTCACCAGACCTATATTCCACCCAAATCCTTCCCCTTTGGGACTTATTTCTATAGAGACCATCTCTCAGTTCCACAAATAAAACTAGATGTTGCTAGGAAACAATCCGGCTTCTCAGGACACAGCTGAAAAGGAGTGGCTGCTTCCTACTAAGAGGTATAGAAACCTGAAGCTATTCCTGCTGTATGTGCTTTTATGAAACTTACTTCACAGAGCCCAAGAGAGAATATATTATGCATATTCCTTTAGTCATGACAGCCTTAAATTCAGGACGTAACTAAGAGAGACGCCAACATTCGTTTCCCATCCTAGCCCTGCATTCATTCTTTACTTTCAGGTCTTCTCTAAATTCATCATCTACCCTATCTCCCTTTAACAGGGGCCAAGAAAACTGTTTTGCATATTTTCAAATTACTAAATACTCATTTGAAAGATTTTTCCCATCATATCATTGATTTTATTAAACTTTTGAAAATTTCCACATGGGTTGGAGTTACTGTTTTGAAAATTTTATGTCAAATTTTTGTTACTTCTTTTGAAAACCACCGAGTGGTTTTTTTTTTTTTTTTAAATATTATTTTATTAGTTGGAGGCCAATCACTTTACATTTCAGTGGGTTTTGTCATACATTGCCATGAATCAGCCATATAGTTACATGTATTCCCCATCCCGATCTCCCCTCCCACCTCCCT